>NC_064618.1:392130292-392447792 GCF_023898315.1 Schistocerca nitens
AAACCACGTTCGTGATGAACACTAACCTGTTGATGGCTACGTACTGATGTGCTTGATGCTAGTACTGTAGAGCAATGAGTCGCATGTCAACACAAGCACCGAAGTCAACACTACCTTCCTTCAATTGGGCGAACTGGCGGTGAATCGAGGAAGTACAGTACATACTGACGAAACTAAAATGAGCTCTAACATGGAAATTAAGCGTTTCCGTACACATGTCCGCATAACATATTTTCTTTATTTGTGTGTGAGGAATGTTTCCTGAAAGTTTGACCGTACCTTTTTGTAACACCTTGTATATCCACGAATCCAATGTGTGTCTTCCTGATAATACTCAGGTTTCTTTCTAGAATAGTTCTTACTGCTGGGAAAGCTTGTCTAGTTCCCTTTCCTGACGTGGAAACAAAATGATAGTAAGATGTGTGCTGTTCAGTTTTCTTTTCAGTCCAGTTCTTGATTACATCAAGCAACATTTGCGATGCACTGGGGAGTAGTATTAGTGTTAGAAAGTTTCTGTATTTGCTGTGTTTGTTGTGTTGCAGTTGTAATGGCCATTGCGCTACAGTATCGTTCAAGTCTTTGTACGAGGTGTATTTGGAAAGATCCGATTATGCGCGAACTGGAGAACATTGTGAAAAGCCGATGGAACTTTGCGCAGACGTGTTGGGCAGTGTCTTTAGTGTGCCTGACGATCGCTTCACCTCGCTATTTTCAGTTCAGAGCGCGAAGTGATCACGTAGAAACGCCTACAACAACAGTGTCTCCCACCAAGTATGTGGATCTGGTCAGAGATTTCGCCTAAAGCTATGCAGTCCACACAGCATAAATGTCATGCGTTTCTTTCTTCAAGGCAATTTTCAGTCTCATTCTGCATGGGCAATGAAGACACTCGTGGAGCGTTTTCGAAGGGAAGTGTTTGGTCATCGACAATACAGCTCTTACTTGGCTCCCTCCATTGTTCATCTCTACCCACATGAACCACTGGCTACGAAGGCAATATTTTGGAACAAACAACGAAAGGCAGGCCAACGTAGAGAATTGACGAGGGTACAAGAAAGTTTACACAATGCCACGACAAATGTCTTAAGTCGGAGCGGCGACTAGAGAGGTAGCTAGAAGGCGTGGCTACCTGCTGCGAATAAAAAAATTTTGATTTTCACTGTGGTTTTCATTTCGCGACCGATGTGACCTTACTTTCCGAACAGTCCTCGTAAAATTTAACCGTCTTGGCCGGAAACATGGACAGTGCCTCAAGCACCGCTCTGGGCGAAAGGTGAAGTTGGGCCGGCGCAGTTTTAACTCTATTCTGCGGCAGCACTGAACTGCGGCGCTGTTCCTCAGAGCGTATCGCTATGGAGACCGAGCAAGTGTTTCGACGGCAGCAACAGGGGGCTGGGAGAGATGGCTTTGCCGTGCTCGCGAAGAGCGCCCCCGCGGGCTCTGCTGCGGAGCCGCGGGGAGGCACTCCGGAGCCCAGCTGGTGGCTGGGGGCTGGCGGTGGGGAGGGACCCAGCTGGCTGCCGAGCTTCCGTCGCTCGTCCGCTCTCCCACTATCGCCAGGGCAGAGTGAGCCACGTCACGTATACCTCCACCGTGTACTGCTTTACTGGCTTCTATAAAAGATTTCTCAAAAATCTCTGACTGTGTAGTACAGGCCTATAGAGTACTGACGGCCGGTGCGTAGCAATTTTGTACTCTCCATTGCCTCTCGGAAGACGACAATAACGGTTTGTCGAGTCAGATTGTTAACTGAACAAACCTGTGTAAAACAATGCAATTCTTATTTTAGTTTGTTGTATCTCTTCCGTTAATCCAACTCCGTGAGTATTACGTTAGTTTGGGATTCTTTTCGTGAAACCGATTAGTACAAACTTCAGGTGTAGAAGTGGCGCGCTCCAGAAAGCTCCCATAAAAAAAATGTTATGCACCTAAAACCAAAACGTTTAAACAGGTCTTAGACCAAGGTCCGATACGCCGGTGGCCCAAATTGGAACGATCAGTCTCCCTCCAGTCCGAAGTTACTTAAGGCTGACTGTATTTATATATGAAATTCCGCGCGGGATTAACCGAAGGGTCTAGGGCGCTGCAGTCATGGACTGTGCGGCTGGTCCCGGCGGAGGTTCGAGTCCTCCCTCGGGCATGGGTGTGCGTGTTTGTCCTTAGGATAATTTAGGTTTAGTAGTGTGTAAGCTTAGGGGCTGATGACCTTAGCATTTAAGTCCCATAAGATTTCACACACATTTGAACATTTTTTGCATATGAAATCCGAAAGGTGTACATACAATGGTTGTAATTAACTGAGCATTAATTTCAGCCTATTTCAAATCTTTCGCAAATGGAATTAATCGACTCGCCTGATGGGTAAAAGTTGGGAGTACAACAAAAGAGTCATAATGGTTTTTATAGACATAGAAATGACATATGACCCAGTTAACAGGGAAAGACTCTGGGAAGAAATGAAGAAGATAGATATAGAAGATGGATACATTAATGTAATAAAGACAATATACAGAGGACACAATTATAGAATTAGAACACCATTGGGGAACTTTGAATACTTCGAAATAAGACAAGGACTTAAGCAAGGAAGTATTCTATCTCCTGCACTTTTTAATGTTGTGATGGAGGGAATGAATAGGGCAGTTAAAGATATAGTAAAAGAAAAAGACAAAAAGATGATTTTTGCAGATGATATGATAATATGGGGTGATAAAGAGGTAGATGTACAGTTACAACTTGTTGCGTGGAAGGAAATAATGAAAAGGTTGTTTTGTTGTTGTGGTCTTCAGTCCTGAGACTGGTTTGATGCAGCTCTCCATGCTACTCTATCCTGTGCAAGCTTCTTCATCTCCCAGTACCTACTGCAACCTACATCCTTCTGAATCTGCTTAGTGTATTCATCTCTTGGTCTCCCTCTACGATTCTTACCCTCCACGCTGCCCTCCAATGCTAAATTTGTGATCCCTTGATGCCTCAAAACATGTCCTACCAACCGATCCCTTCTTCTAGTCAAGTTGTGCCACAAACTTCTCTTCTCCCCAATCCTATTCAATACCTCCTCATTAGTTACGTGATCTACCCACCTTACCTTCAACATTCTTCTGTAGCACCACATTTCGAAAGCTTCTATTCTCTTCTTGTCCACACTAGTTATCGTCCATGTTTCACTTCCATACATGGCTACACTCCATACAAATACTTTCAGAAACGACTTCTTGACACTTTATCTATACTCGATGTTAACAAATTTCTCTTCTTCAGAAACGATTTCCTTCCCATTGCCAGTCTACATTTTATATCCTCTCTACTTCGACCTTCATCAGTTATTTTACTCCCTAAATAGCAAACCTCCTTTACTACTTTAAGTGTCTCATTTCCTAATCTAATTCCCTCGAATGCTAAATTTGTGATCCCTTGATGCCTCAAAACATGTCCTGCCAACCGATCCCTTCTTCTAGTCAAGTTGTGCCACAAATTTCTCTTCTCCCCAATCCTATTCAATACCTCCTCATTAGTTACGTGATCTACCCACCTTATCTTCAGCATTCTTCTGTAGCACCACATTTCGAAAGCTTCTATTCTCTTCTTGTCCACACTAGTTATCGTCCATGTTTCACTTCCATACATGGCTACACTCCATACAAATACTTTCAGAAACGACTTCTTGACACTTTATCTATACTCGATGTTAACAAATTTCTCTTCTTGAGAAACGATTTCCTTCCCATTGCCAGTCTACATTTTATATCCTCTCTACTTCGACCTTCATCAGTTATTTTACTCCCTAAATAGCAAACCTCCTTTACTACTTTAAGTGTCTCATTTCCTAATCTAATTCCCTCAGCATCACCCGATTTAATTTGACTACATTCCATTATCCTCGTTTTGCTTTTGTTGATTTTCATCTTATATCCTCCTTTCAAGACACTGTCCATTCCGTTCAACTGCTCTTCCAAGTCCTTTGCTGTCTCTGACAGAATTACAATGTCATCGGCGAACCTCAAAGTTTTTACTTCTTCTCCATGAATTTTAATGCCTACTCCGAATTTTTCTTTTGTTTCCTGGTATGGATTAAAAATAAATAAAGATAAGAGTGAAGTAATGCTTTTTGGAAGAGAGAAAGGGATCAACGGAAATATTACCTTGAATGGAGAACCCCTCAAAGTGGTAGAAAGTTTCTCTTATTTAGGGAGTGAAATACCTAGGGATGGGAGAATAACTAACGAAATTAATAGGAGGTCACAGAAGGGAAACAATTTCTACCAAACAATAAAACACCTTATTTGGAATAAGGAAGTTTCAGAAAAAGCAAGTCATTATGTATAAAAATTATTACTTCCCTGTTGTCACCTATGGTGGAGAAACATGGACAATGACAGAAAGGGACTGGAACAGACTGCAAGCAGCGGAAATGAAATTTCTCAGAGCAGTTAAGGAAAACAAAAGAATGGACAGAGTAAGGAATGTAGAGATTAGAAAAGACCTTAAACAAGAAAGTATGAAAGAAGAAATTGAAAAAAAAAAAGAGATTAAGATGGTATGGGCATGTTAAGAGGATGCATGGGCAGAGACTCCCCAAAACTATGGAAGAACTAAAGATAGATGGGAAAAGATCTAGAGGGCGCCCAAGAACACGGTGGAAAATGGGAGTGAGAATATCTGTGGAAAAGAGAGGTGTGACCTGGCAGCAAGTGGAGGAAGAAAAGTGGTGGGAGGACCGAGCGAAATGGAGAGGACTCGTCAGCACCCAGACCCGGCAGTAGCTGTAGCGGGATCCGGATATAGATAGATAGATAGTTCGCCTGTGCACCAGCTCCGGTTCGTCGTTCAAACCTTGTCTGATGTGCCGCAACCAGCTACGGCAAGAAAACTGTTCGGGAGGCGATGCAAACGGCCGCTGGTCGGGGATAAATCAAAACAATTTTACCCTATGGTCCTAGCTTAAATCGGAACCGACCACCAACACTCCCTCCCCCTTCCCGCCATTCTGGGCGCGGACTTTTCGGATATATTTCTTACAGTGCTTTCGCGCTGCGATAAAGTGTCTACATCTACCGTGTCTAAAAACTATGTAACCACTGCTGGAAATAGTAATTCTTGTTTTTGTTTTAGTTTTGTAAAAAGTATAGTCACAGTGTGTTTACCTTGTAACGTACCCCTGTGCTCTTAACCCGTCTTCAAAAAGTGATGTAGACTGAAAAAACACTGAAATAAAAATCGCGGTTTGTGACCCGAGGGTGGTTTGTTTTAGAAATGTAAAACTTCAAACAGCGAGAATCGCTATTGTACAGCACTGCTTTGATACCAGTGGTCATCACTTCGAACACCTTCTGTAAATGGACGTTCATGCCACCTTTTTGACCTTCGTTGACCTTCAAAGATCTTACTGTTACACATCGTTGGATTCGTCTCGATAGCCGCTATCAGAAAATCAGTACCAAGCTACAGCATCCCATAAAAAAAAAAAAAAAGTTGACTTTCATATCTCTGACGCGACCCCACCTAGCAACAAAAAAACCAACGTCATATTATGGCCCTCGTTGTCCTATGCAACATTTGTCTCACAAATTTTTCAGCTGCTGTCATACTTTCGGAGTTATTCTCGGTGACAATAGTTAGTGTCGTCACGTCATATAAATGGAGTATTTAATGCAAATTCGTTAACATGCAAATGTAAACAGTGCGTTGTGTTCAGTTTGGTGGTTCGTGGGAAGATTTTCAGCGAGAGACAGAAAGTGACCTCGTAGCCTCATAGGTCGTTTATACAGAGTGTTTCAAAGTCCTTGTAACAAACATCGAGTGGTGATAGATAGCGTCGTAGGTAACAACTTCAGTTAGAGTCAGAATGTTCCCAGCGATGCAAGGCGTCGCTATATCGAAAGCCCTGGAACCTAGCAGGTTCTACTTACCAGGTGTGCTGCATCTGCAGTGACACTTTAAACAAGAAACCTTGTAAAAATGTGTGCGACTAGCAGGAGAAAGATGGAAGCTCGGCCTACGCCCTTTCACGAGGAGCAAATGACTGAAATGTAGGCAACGGCAACACACATTACTTACATACACCGCAGAGTGCCTATAACATACCGCCTCTCAGGGCATAACCAGTTATAAAAGTCGCTAGCGTTGTCGCGAAGCGTCAGTGAACATTTTTCTGTAACAAAAGTTGTTCCCCATGACGTGATTTATCAACATTAGACATGTGTTGCAAAAAGTTAGAAACACACAGTATTTATAGGGAGCCCATCACAGAATCCGCTTCTGACAATTCTCCGCCGTTAAGAACGACGTATTGGCTCTGTAATTTTTCCATAGGTCCCGGCACGAGTGGAACAGGGAATGGCTAACACTGATAGCAAATTCTTCCAGCGCGTGGGTGGAGTGGACTAACGTTCATATGGATATACATGCAGCACCTGTGGGCAGTTACGTGTTAAATGCCAGTGCGATGGCAGCTTTCCCTTACTTAGCCATTGCCCGAGGCAGTGAGCGGCTCCGCGTTTGTGAGGAGCACCGCTGAGTCATAAGGCGGCGATCACGGCCAACCGGCTGTGCTCAGCTCGTCTGTAGTTGAGACGCCGGCCGCACACACATCGGGCTTCGTCGAGGAAGGCGCGTTAACGGTGGACCGGGATAGAGAGAGAGAGGGAGAGAGAGAGAGAATCGAAAGTGAGTGCGAGCAGTTTGCGAAACGCCGCCACCACTTCTGAAATTTCTTTTCCGCGAAGAGACTCCCAGCTCGCGCTCTCCGGGCGTCCACGCCCGCCTCGCCTCGCTTGCGTCACAGGCCGCTTCAGCGGACCGGTTTGCTGATTACTCACAGTTCGCGACCGAACGGGTCTGCGCGCCCCGTCTACTTGTTGTTGTCAGTCTCTCCACTTGTTTGGCGTGGCCCTCCAGCGCGGAGTCTGCGGCCTTGTTACGAGAGGTAGCAGCTGGGACAACGAGCGGGCCTTGTTGCTCTCGTGACTGCGTCTGTCAGGCCGACAGTGTTCACCGCAGTCGCTAATTTCTCGCCTGTTTAACAAACAGCGTAATTCCGCCGACACGTGTATTACCCGACAAGGCGGGCCAAAGCCCGTCGGTATGGCAGCGCCATCAAGTTTACGCCTGGGAAATGGCGGAACAGACAGCGACAGTGTGCGCTCCGGTGTTTCTAGGCGCGCGCTGCGCGTAGTCTGATTTAAATCACTTGGCATCTGACGTTAAGGTCCACAGTAACGAAGTTGTCGCAACTGTCTGCGGGCATCCGCAAGCCGCATCGTTAGAAAATAGCTATAAATGCTCGGTCTCCTACAAAAACAACGTAAAAAAAAACTGAAAGTCGCTTATCTATAGATCTATAGGGACACTGAGAATGTCAAAGCTCTCACCACAAAATTAAGAACAGATTTTTTACTTTCTCACACAATAAAGATCTATACCACACATGAAACCGAAGAAACACGGAGGTAATGAGAAGCAGCAGAAATGAAACAGCGAGCAACATGACATGAGATTGGGTGATCATGAAGTAGATGAAGTTAAGTTGCATATGCAACAAAATAACAAATGATGGATGGAGCAAGGAGGACATAAAAAGCAGACTGGCACTTGGAAAAAAGGGAATTCCTAGCCAAGAGAAGCCTACTAGTGTCAAACGTAGGAAGAAATTTTTGAGCATGTATGGTAGTGAAACATGGACTGCGGGAAAATCGGAACAGAAGAGAATAGAAACATTGGATATGTAGTGCTACAGAAGAAAATTGAAAATCAGTTGGACTGATAAGGTAAGGAATGAGTAGGTTCTCGACACAATCAGCGAGGTAATGGATATATGGAAAGCATTGACAAGACGAAGGGACAGGATGATAGGACATTGTGTTGAGACATCAAGGAATAATTCCCAGCAAACAATCCTCTTAGCAGAACATCCGCAGCTGAGCATTATAGGAGAGGTTGAAAATACCGCTTCAGTAGTAAATTACTGTATTTTCACACGACCGGTTTCGGACTGTTATAAGGCCATCCTCAGGTGTCGTAGCTGTGCTGCGGTCCCCGAGCGCCGCGTGTATCAGGGGCGGTGTGCTGCCTATGAGCACAATGACCACGAAGACAAGAGAAGTTAGAATTTGTACAGAACCGTATACACAGTAGTTGTTTACTCGCTTCATGTGCGAGTGGAACAGGGAAGGAAATGACTATTACTGGTGCAAGGTAACCTCCGCCATGTACTGTTCTGCGCTCATAGGCAGCACACCGCGCCTGGTACACGCGGTGTTCTGGGACCACAGCACAGCTAGACACCTGAGTATGGGCGTATAACAGTCCGAAACCGGTCGTGTAAAAGTAATTTACAACTGAAGCGGCATTTTCAACCTCTGCAATAATTCCCAGGTTGCTGGAGGGAGCGCTATAGGATAAAAACTGCAGAGGAAGACAGAGATTGGAATACATCCAGCAAATAATTGAGGACGTAGGTTGTAAGTGCTTCTCTGAGATCAAGAGGTTGGCACAGGAGAGGAATTCGTGGCGGGCCGCATCAAACCAGTCACAAGACTGATGACTTAAAAAAAGACCATACGTTAATTTCAAATTTTTTGTGATTTTTGTTGGGCGCAGAATTTAAAGTGATTTTGTATCAATGTTTGCGAAATCCGGTCCATTATAGAGTCGTCTTTTTTAGTCACTTAGGTGGGAGAGAGATTTCCAGTAGTGGGGCAGAGAGGTTTCCAGTTGGGAGTAAATGGGAGGAGATTACCAGTTCCAACGTTTCCCTTAGAATGAATGGTACAGTGGTCCAGGGAAACGTACGTATCTAATCGCTGGGATTCCGATATGAGAAAAGAGGACAAGATGGGAAAGAGTAACCTATTGAATGACTGATCTTTATGTCAGCCAAGCAATACAGTTATTTCTTCTATTATCGAAAGCCCAGATTTAATACATTATGGTTGAGGCCTTACCTCCACTATAGTGCTTGTACATCGCAATGTTTCATGCATATTTTATGCGTTATACCAAATTTCAGATGTAACTGAAAGCTGGTCACTGTCGAGAGATACGCCGTATATTGTGTACATATAAACTATGGTTTGGCTTTTTTAAGTGGTTGCTGTAGTGAAAAACTATGCCAGTTCCTCTGTCATTCTAAATATTGTTTCACATGTTCACCGATATGCCAAAGTCTAACAAAACTTTGAAGTGCTATGTGCACCAACACTGACGACGAGGAGGTCCTGCACGTAGAACTCTACCATCTGTAAACATGGTCACTGTGTCCGAGTATAGCTTGTGCCAAACTCAACCTGCCCACTTCTCGCACAGTAGCCCCCGAATCTTGGATGAAGGACAACAGGCAGAGTCCATGTTACTAGAATTCCGGATAGCGTTTGAAACAGCCCACTAACGAAGATCCCAGCACACGGAATGGGTTCCATGATATGCGAGGCTCGGAGATTTGTGAAATAATAGAACTCAGTCCGTTGTCCTCGACGGTGTGTGTTCATCAGAGACTTTTAAGCTATAATTTTCAGCATCCTTCTGTGGCACCACATCTCAATCCCTCCGGTTCTCTTATCTTTTAATCTGCCCACAGTCCATGATTCACTACCATAAAATATTTTCTCCAACTGTTCATTCTCATCAAGCTCTTCCACAAGTTAAGGCCTATGTTTAATGCCAGTAGACTTGTCCTGGTCAGGAACACCCACTTTGGCTGTACTAGTCAGCTTTTTATACCCTCCTTAGAATTTAAGTTTGAGGGAATGGAAGACAGCCTACTCAAAATGTAGAAAAATCTAAGTTACTTAATGGAGATGAAAAAGACAGGCCCGGATTGGGGGGGGGGGGGGGGGGGGCTAACCGAGTTAACTGTTTCGGGCGGCTATTTCAGGTGGCGCCAAATTCATATTCTTGAAGGAAAAAAACCTTGTTCCACAAAGCGTCTAGCATCCAGCGTACGTTGATCTATCTATTCTTCATGTGATTTTGAAACGCATCCGTGTTGGTTTTTCAGCCTGCTGGAGTGGCCGAGCGGTTCTAGGCGCTACAGTCTGGAACCGCGCGACCGCTACGGTCGCAGGTTCGAATCCTGCCTCGGGCATGGATGTGTGTGATGTCCTTAGCTTAGTTAGGTTTAAGTAGTTCTAAGTTCTAGGGGACTGATGACCACTGCAGTTCCATAGTGCTCAGAGCAATTTTTTTGTTGGTTTTTTAACATTTTTGAAAACATTTTAAGTTGATTTCTGAAAGAATCATTAGTTGATTTTTGAAAGCGTGAATAGTGCCTCTGTGAGGGGAATACCCGTCGCATCTAGAAATAAAAAGCTTAGCCGCAGACAAAAGGGGACGGGGCTATACGAGCTGAGCCGAATAAACCTGAACTGGTGGAAGCCAGTCGCTGTTCGTTTATGTGGTTGCTTGGGTGTGCAGGTGATCAAAGTTGTTAATAATTATTGGCCATATTGGTAGATTCAGACTACCAGAGTGGAAATAAATGGCTAACTGAAATAACAGGCAAGAAAGATTACACATTACCTTCTCGGTCTATCCAAGAAAAAGAAATTTGGACAGAAATTTTTTGCCAGATCGCTACATAACTATGGGCCTGTTGTGCAGCCCCTGGTTAGCAGCCGCAAAATTGTATTCTCGGGATAGTGCGGATAACGCGCTGTACGAACACGTAATAACGCCTAAACGGAGAATAAACGCGGGTTAGTGAAGTTCACCGAAGAGTAAGTTTTGATAGTGGTATGAACAGTTACAGAACTAATGATGACAAGATTGTTCGTTCGAACGAGAAAGCAGAATAAACAGATACATCACATAAATTATATGGAAATATGACGATTCCACATTTATATAAAAATTTCGTGAAACTACTACATTTCGATCTCATGCTTGTGAATCTGGAGCATATGAATGAAACGTGATAATACTTCCTAACAAAACCTTTTGCTTGTAGTAAGCCTAATAGGCATTCGATTTTGTTACTTTTTGAATTATATTCTGTCGTGTTATTTATGTAAACTAGGTGGATAAAAATGACCATTTGTGCCAAAACAGTCTCGTTTATTTGGCGTGTGTTACAATTACTGCAATATTAGAAAGGCCTATTTCGTTTTATCTAGCAGACAGTGTCAAAATAGATATAACCGAGAAATCACACAAGCCTTGGATACTGTTCGTATTAACAGCTTTTTCAGTATTAGAAAACGACATTTGCATTTTTTATGTGGCAAAACGTTTGACGAACTTCAATCAGGTAACAAAGTCTTTTGCGGAAAGGTTCAAATGGCTCTGAGCACTATGGGACTTAACATCTGAGGTCATCAGTCCCCTAGAACTTAGAACTAATTAAACCTAACTAACCTAACGACATCACACACATCCATGCCCGAGGCAGGATTCGAACCTGCGACCGTAGCGGTCGCTCGGTTCCAGACTGTAGCGCCTAGAACCGCACGGCCACTCCGGCCGGCTTTCGCGGAAAGAAAAGCACGCAGTGTAAAGCTGTAGCGAGATTAGAGAGAATAAAATGTTGGGACGGACGTAAGGACTGAAGAAATGTATACTGTCTTGCTTGTCTCCTGTCTTTACTGCTTTTATGTTTACAGTATTTAATTTTGCGTCACACAAGACAGAAAGTTAGGTAATAGGCAATAAAGCGTGGTTTTTTTTTTTTTTTTTTTTTTTTTTTTTTTTTTTTTTTTTTTTTTTGAGAATGTTACGATGTTAGGCTGGCCGACTGGGACCAGGAGAGACACCACAAGGCATTTTAATTCCCACTGTCCTGAATATAAATTTAATGGCTTCCATTACAAAATATACACGTTTGAATTCCACAGAGCGAAGTACAGCGTTTGCAATATAAGAGTGCTGTCTGAAGAGGCGTGGCCGGCCGAAGTGGCCATGCGGTTAAAGGCGCTGCAGTCTGGAACCGCAAGACCGCTACGGTCGCAGGTTCGAATCCTGCCTCGGGCATGGATGTTTGTGATGTCCTTAGGTTAGTTAGGTTTAACTAGTTCTAAGTTCTAGGGGACTAATGACCTCAGCAGTTGAGTCCCATAGTGCTCAGAGCCATTTGAACCATTTTTTTGAAGAGGCGTGCACACCTAAGAAGAAACAACATCTCTTACGTTTCCTCGAACATTTATGTGTTACACATCAAACTCTTCAGAAGGATTTGCGCTACAAAATGAACATATTTTTGAAAAATAGATTTTTTAAAATTTTTACGTTCTATCTCAGACGCTGTTGGGGGGGGGGGGGGGCGGATGTTGGGGCGGGGTGCGCCACTATCAATCTTTTGCCCCGGTTCGGAAATATCGTAGATCCGGGGCTGGAACAGGAAGAACAATCCTCCAGAATGAGATTTTCACTCTGCAGCGGATTGTGCGCTGATTGAAACTTCCTGGCAGATTCGAACTCGGGAGCTTTGCCTTTCGCGGGCAAGTGCTCTGCCACGAGTCACGACGCGTCCTCACAGCTTCAGTTCTGCCAGTTCCTCGTCTCCTACCTTCCAAAATTCACAGAAGCTTTCCTGCGGACCTTGCAGAACTAGCACTCTCGTAAGAAAGGATAAGACATGGCTTAGCCACAGCCTGGGGGATGTTTCCAGAGTGAGATTTTCACTCTGCAACGGAGTGTGCGCTGAAATGAAACTTGCTGACAGATTAAAACTGTGTGCCGGACCGAGACTCGAACTCGGGACCTTTGCCTTTCGCGGGCTTGTGCTCTACCATCTCCCAGGGTGTGGCTAAGCCATGTTTCCGCAGTATCCTTTCTTCCAGGAGTGCTGGGTCTGCAAGGTTCGCAGGAGAGCTTCTGTAAAGTTTTGAAGGTAGGAGACGAGGTACTGGCAGAATTGTAGCTGTGAAGACGGGTCGTGAGTCGTGCTTGAGTAGCTAGGATGGTAGAGCACTTGCCCGCGAAAGGCAAAGGTCCCGAGCTCGAGTCTTGGTCCGGCACACAGTTTTAATCTGCCAGGAAGTTTCAAGAACAATCCTGTGATGTTCAAATACAGTGTTAGTGGTGTGCTGCTTGCCACAGTCACGTCGATTAAATATCTGCGCGTAACGCTGCTAAACAATATAGTAGGGAAGACGAATGGTCGACCTCGGCTTATTGTGAGGGCTGCAGGGAAGTATAGCTCGTCTGCAAAGGGATCCGTGTATAGAGCCATTCGTGCGATCCATTCCATAGTACTGCTCGAGTGTTTGGGATCCCCACCAGGCCGGAATAACAAGCCGTCGAAGTAATTCAGAGGCATTTTGCTAGATGCGTTACTGATAGGTTCGATCAACACGCGAGTATTACGGAGATCATAAGTGAACTCAAACGAGAATCTCTGAAAGGATGACGACACTCTCTGCGCGAAACAGTATCCAGAAAACGTAGAGAACCGGCGTTTGCGGCTGACTGCAGAACGATTCTACTGTCACCAACGTAAATTTCGTCCATTGTCCACGAAGACAAGAGAAATTAGAACTTGTACAGAGACGTGTAGACAGTAGTTGTTCACTCGCTTCATTTGCGAGTGGAACAGGGAAGGAAATGACTGTTAGTGGTGTAAGCTATCCTGCGCCATGTACTGTATGCTGGCTTGCGGAGTATTGTAGGTGAGATGTAATAACTCGTCAGAGGGTTCTGCGTTGTTTGCCAGCGCAGTCGGACTTCGGCCACCACCTGATGCATGTGCCCCGTACCATGTCGGAGGCCAGGCATTTGCAGTCAGCATGTTCCTTGTACCATATACTGTAAAGGTGAAGGCAGTGCGGAAAGTAATTGTTCGTGCTGATACAATCAGTACTGGTCCAGCTGTCAGGCAGACCGCAGCTATAGCGACAAATGACTCCTGCGCTACGCAGCAAGTAACTAATGGGGACAACGAAACGCAGAAACTGTAGCTCTGATTCAGGTCGACAAGTTAGATCTTTCGTTATCAAATGAATGTACAAATAGCTGTAATCAGTCACATCTAATGATTATCCCACTATGCGTTTCGGGAGTTTAAAAAGCTATAATCCGCCGCATTTATTTAAAGTAACATGTCTCATTAAATTAAATACAGGTTGGCGCACGAAATGTGTTACCATTTTGTTTTTGAATATAAACTTTATTGTCAAAACAATCTGAAAGCAACATAAACTACAATGAAGAGCGGACCATGGAGATTTGTTCTAACTCAGCACATGCTCAATATGTCCACCATTTCGTTTCCTAACTTCCTTCAAACGAACACTGAAGTCAGTGATTACCCTACGGTACATGTCTTCCGTAATTTCACTGCAAGCTTGAAGAATAAGTCTTCTGAGCTCCATTAAATCACGTGGACGTTTCGGGAAAATTTTTTCCTTTAGGTACCCCCAAAGAAAAAGTAGCATGGGTTGAGGTCTGGACTATTGGGGGGCCAATTTTGTCCGTCATTGAAGCTACCTGGAAACCTGAGTGAAACGATCCGCATGTCGAAATGCTCGTGTAAAAACTCTAACACAGTGTTTGCAGTATGTGGTCTTGCTCCATCTTGCATGAACCACTGCGTGTTGAAGGGCAAGGCAGTAGCAAAAAGCTGTGGAATGAAGCTATTGCGAAGCATGCTCAAATAACGCTCGCTGTTCACAGTTTCTTCAAAGAAAAAGGGTCCAGTAAGTCCGTGACTGGAAGTTGCTGCCCACGCTGTAATCCTCGGAGCATAATGTTGTCGTTGATGAGGCACTTGTGGGTTTTCAGTGGCCCAAAAGGATACATTTTGTTTGTTAACCACACCGTTTAAATGAAAATGCACCTCGTCTGAAAATCAAACGTTGTTGAGATTTTCTTCGCTATCCTCCGCCCACTGAGCAAACAGTAGTCTCTGCTGCTGGTGTTTTTCAGTGAGCTTCTGTGCACAGGTCATCTTGTATGGGTACATATGGAGGTCACTTTTAAGAATGCGTTGAACGGAGCGTCTGGATATTCCCAGTGGCACTGCTTCCTTTCTACACGATTTCCCGGGACTTTTCTGTACAGCAACTCGTACCGCTTCAGTATTCTCCGGCGAACAAACAGGCTTAGGCCGAGGTCGCTTCGCTTCCAATACTGTTTCTTCCTGTACAAATTTATCGTACAACCTGTGGATGGTCTTCTTGCAAGGGACCCATCGTGTGTTAAACTGTTGTCGAAAACGCCAATGTGCATCGTAAATTGTGAAAGAAACAATTGGTAACACATTTCATGCGCCATCCTGTACATCTGGTTATGGAGGTAACGCGTAGTGGGAAGATCACCAAAAGTTATTGGTTACAGTTATTTCTCTTTTCATTTGATAATCATGCCAAAGTCGTACCAAACATAAAATATTCAAATTTAAAGCTTCCGTTTATATCTTTTATGTTTTTGGGATAACATATACGACCTCCTGCAAGTTGGTGTTCTTCCTTTATCACTTAAGCAAGTTAGTAGGCTTACATGTTCTTTAACATGCATGAAAATTGTTTATGGCGCCTGCCACTGTTAAGGGAGTCAGTTGCAGATATAATAGAGCCAATTGTTCAAATTTAGATTTTTTTCCCACGTCTGTTTCGTAAACTCTTTATTATAATCTTACAGTGCAACAGTTTTATTTACAACTTTCAATCTCTCTTTCTTTCTGGGCACCCCAAAGAGATTGATATCTCACTGACATTTCTTTATTCCATAATCAACAATATGTGGATATCTTTTCCTAGCGAGCGAAAGAGATTAATTTGGGGGAACCAAATCGCGCTGGCGCTTTTGCCTCGACACTTCAAAAAACTGTCGCGTCAATTAGTGATTTGTGTCGAGGAAATCAAAGTGATATTTGTCACAAAGGATCGTTATACCCTAATGCACTGAGATTTATCTGCGTACGTTTCGTCTTCTGCGCGGAATTACTGCCGTCAAAGTCGCTCTTCGTGTGCTTCATAGCTCAACCAAGAGACGTTTGTGCTTGTGCAGTTTGGAACCGCGCGAGGAGCAGTACGTGCAGGTATTCTTCCATTTCTAATGTACTCGGACTACACAAAACATTGCATCTAATTTCCACCAAAGGACAAATGGCACAGTGATGCCATCTTTGTCAGACGCACACTTCGGTTCCTTGGGCTGTAACTGCTATTTCGCGAGGACGGGTAATACATTTACGCAGCACAACATTAGATATGTACAGTCAGCTTCTGTGGTAAATTAATATTCTAACGAATTTTCAAAATATTTTACTTTGAATTTTATTCTTCCGAATTTACACTTGTAACTAAAATTACTTTGATTTTGTAGATAAATATGATTTCTATTCGTGTGAAATAGAAGATTAGGATGCATAAGAAATTGTGCAACCTCGCGTGATAAGGTCATTGTATCATAAATAAGTCGCCGGTTGTTACTCAAATTGCAAAAATTGTATTTAGTGTGATGCACAGCTACGGTGTTTCATACCTGCTTTACAAAACGTGTTGTTGGTGCGCTAGTAATACTTTCTTCGCAGTGGTTAGCACACTGGACTCGCAATCGGGAGGACGACGGTTCAATCCCGCGTCCGGCCATCCTGATTTAGGTTTTCCGTGATTTCCCTAAATCGCTCGGGGCAAATACCGGGATGGTTCCTTTGAAAGGGCACGGCCGACTTGCTTCCCCGTCCTTCCCTAATCCGATGAGACCGATGACCTCGCTGTTTGGTCTCTTCCCCCAAACAACCCAACCCAACTTTCTTAAAAAAAAAATGGCTCTGAGCACTATGGGACTTAACTGCTGAGTTTATCAGTCCCCTAGAACTTAGAACTACTTAAATCTAACTAACCTAAGGACGTCACATACATCCATGCCCGAGGCAGGATTCGAACCTGCGACCGTAGCGGTCGCTCGGTTCCAGACTGTAGCGCCTAGAACCGCTCGACCACTCCGGCCGGCCCAACTTTCTTAATGCAGACAATTCTTACCAGCTACCTGCGTGTGACATCACGACGCTTACTACGCGTAAAACCACACGCTTGTGGAATCCTAAACCAAGACACTATGCTTACAGATTTAGAGTGGCCGTTCGTATGTGATTTCGTATTGTTCTTCTCAAATAACATGCGGTAAATGACAGACTGCTTCCATGGACGATTCGCTTTCCTATTTCATACCATTTGTGTCACACACTTAAGGTCTACAGTCTCATGGCGATGTACGAAGTGTAAGATTCTAAGTCAACGTAGTTTAACGTTTTAATTTCACAGAATGGACATATGATTAGTGAAACTTAACAGTTCAAATTTCCGGGTGTTCAGGTGGATAATAAACTGTCGTAGGAAGCCCACGACCAGGATCTTATTCAAAGACTTAACGCTGCTGTCTTAACTGTTCGAATGGTATCTGAAGTAAAACTGAAACTGAAGTTTCCTCATTGGTCACTCCTTGTATTCTGTCGAGGAGTTCCGCGAAAAATTAAGCAGAATATATATATATATATATATATATATATATATATATATATATATATATATATATATATATATATATATATAGACAATTGAACCGTGATGACGAGCGAAGATGTGTCTAGAGATGTCGGTGGAGTACCAGCTTGATTGTCGGCCGCCATACTGCCCGACAAACGGGAGTGATGGTCTGAGGTGCCATTTGATTTCATTGCGGGGCCGTTACAGCACAGCGGCACGTCGACAATATTTTGTGCCCCGTGGCGTTGTTGCCCTTCATTGTAAACCATCCTGAGCCTACGTTTTGCAAAATAATGCCCTCCAAACCACAGCGAGAATTTCTACTGCTTGTCTCAGTGCTTGCCGTACCCAACCGTGGCGCGACGTCTCCCCAGTTCAGAACGCTTGGAGCCTTATGGGCAAGGCCCTCTAACCAATTCGGGGTTTTGACGATTCAGCGCACCAATATGTCAGAATTTGGTACGACATCCCTCAACAGGACATCCAACAACTCTGTCAACCCAGGAGTCCATCTATGTCCTGAAACCGTCCAGTTGTTCAGTGGTGTTCGTCTGGACCCCTGGTCACGTCGGAATCCCAGGCAACGAACTTGCCGACAGGCTGACCAAACACACTACGCGGAAACCGCTTATGGAGATCGACTTCTCTGCAACTGACCTGCATTCAGTACTACGCCGTAAGGTTTTGCGGCTTTGGAAGACGAAATGGCATAACCTCAGCACGAACAACAAACTGCGTGGCATTAAGGACACTACGAATGTGTGGCAGCCCTCCACGCGGTTCTAGGCGCTACAGTCTGGAACCGCGCGACCGCTACGGTCGCAGGTTCGAATCGTGCCTCGGGCATGGATGTGTGTGATGTCCTTAGGTTAGTTAGGTTCAAGTAGTTCAGAGTTCTAGGGGATTATTGACCTTAGAAGTTAAGTCCCATAGTGCTCAGAGCCATTTGAACCTCCACGCGGGCCTCTCGCAGGGACTCCGCACTGGCCACGCTTGGATGATACACGGCCAGCTCCTGCGCCGTGATGACCCACTTCAGTGTCGGTGCGGCGCCCAGCTGACAGTGGCCCATAGCTTGGTGAGCTGTCCTTCTTTGGCTGCCCTGCGACGGACTCTTCAGTTACCGGACTCGCTGCCATTAATTTTAGCTAACAACGCCTCATCGGCTAATTTAGTTTTACGTTTTATACTTGACGGTGGGTTTTATCATTCTATATAAGCTGTAGTACATGTCCTTTGTCCCTTTGTGTTCTCCACTCTAATGTTTTTAGTGTGGATGTTTTAATGTGTCGCAGAGTGCTTGGCTTTTCCTTTTTATTCTCGTGGTCGGCCAACCACTGTCCTCTGCTCTCTTGTTTTTTTCCCCTTCTACCTGTTTCTTGTTTCTCTGAGTGGTTTTCTATTCCTGTTTTGTCCATATAGTATTGATTGTCCTTCTGACACTCTTCTGGTTCTTCCTGTCTCGTGTTATTGTGCAGTACGTCTCCTTTTTTTTCTTCTTTCCCTTGTGTAATTATTTTACTGGGAACAAGGGACCGATGACCTCGCAGTTTTGTCCCTCCCCCCCTTCCCTTCCCTTCTTTTAAACCAACCAACCACCTCTGTCAGTCAGTGGCAAGCCGAATAACTGCTTGGTAAGAGCCAGAGGTGGACCCAAGCTTTATTGACTTGCCCGATTTGTGAAGCTATTTCTCTGGAATAAATTATTTTTTTTTAAATTGTAATCATTTGTTTGTTGGGCATGTGCACCACATGTGCCGATTTCCGTCCCATTCGAATTATTCCTTCGTGGTGCCTCTTTTTTGTGTGTGTGTTAGAGTGTATTTAAGTGAAGAGAAACAGCCATTGTACTGAGTAAAGCTAAAATCGGAACAGCTGATTTGCCGAGGCCATTTATACAGGGTGAAAAGTATTTAAACCGACAACCTCTGGGAGATTGTAGGGGACATCAAAACAAATATTTTTCCCTAATGTCATTTTTTCGTATGAAGAGTAGTTAAACCGGTAGAGGAAGATTTCTCTGGCGACAAATTAATTAAACCAACAAACACTTTTCCATTTTTTTATGACCAAGAGACAACACATTAACACAACTCAACTTCAATTACAGTAAATTTTCAAATATGCCTCCATTGACACGTAAACAAAGGTTACACCGTCGATTCACGTTCTGACACGGGCAAAAACCCCAGCAGTATCCTGAATTGTTCCTGCTGCTGCTACCATCCGGGCAACCAGATCCTCTTCTGATGCAATAGGAGTTGCGTAAACAAGGTTGCACATCTCTCCCCACACAAAAAAGTGCATAGGGGACATATCTGGGGATCGAGCGGGCCATAGTACAGAACCACCTCTGCCAATCCACGTTTCTGGGAACCGTCGGTCCAGGAATCGACGCACACGACGACTGAAAAGTGCCGGCGCCCCGTCATGTTGGAACCACATGCGTTGTCTTGTAGGGAGCGGTTAGTTGATAAACCCGCTATGCAGCACGTCCGTTGTGGTGCGCTACGTACTACGCACCAACCTTATCAATGTACTCACTCCATGTGTATCGCTCGATTAGTAAACAGAGACAATGCACTACTACACTGGGGAACAGAAGTTGCCTACAAATGAAGAGCGTAATACGCCCCCTAACAACTGAAGAGTGTAATACGGCCTCCACCGGTTTAAATAATCCTCATAGGAAAAAATGACATTAGGGAAAAATATTTGTTTAGATGTCCCCTAGAACCTCCCGGAGTTTGTCGGTTTAAATACTTTTCACCCTGTATAAAACAACTTAGAACCAGCAAACCAACATTGACCTGTCCAGGAAAACTGCTTCATGTCTTCAGCAACATGTAAACGCAGCAAAAGTAAACAGTTTTTGAAATTTGGTTTTCGTCTTCCGGAAGTTGAGCCTCCTGTGATGGTGGTGTACAGCGCTTGACGGAGACAGCTGCCTTCGCCGGTGCTGCCCGCTGCCGACTTCCGGCAGCGAGTAAACACCGCTGGCAGCGCTTATCGGGCCAGCCACATTCGGCCGGCCGCTGATAAGCTCCTCGTCCGACCGGCCGGTCTCGGGGCGCGTTCCAGCTCCGCGGCTGTGCCACGGCCACGTACGGAGCGCAGTTCCCTTCGACCGCTTGCAGGACACCAAGTTTTACAGCTCCCGAGCCCAACAATATTTTCATGTTTATACAGTGACGTGAACATAGTCAACGAAGCTTGCCCAACGTAAAGTCCCGTGCGACTAGAAAAAAGCGCAGGTGACGCCTTTATATAAGAAGGGTAGGAGGACGGATCCTCAAAATTACAGACCAATATCCTTAACATCGGTTTGTTGCAGGATTCTCGAACATATTCTCAGTTCGAATATAATGAATTTCCTTGAGACAGAGAAGTTGTTGTCCATGCACCAGCACGGCTTTAGAAAGCATCGCTCCTGCGAAACGCAACTCGCCCTTTTTTCACATGATATCTTGGGAACCGTGGATGAAGGGTATCAGACGGATGCCATATTCCTTGACTTTGGAAAGCGTTTGACTCGGTGCCCCACTGCAGACTCCCTAACTAAGGTACGAGCATTTGGGATTGGTTCCCAAATATGTGAGTGGCTCTAACACTTCTTACGTAATAGAACCCAGTACGTTGTCGTCGATGGTGAGTGTTCATCGGAGGTGAGGCTATCATCTGGAGTGCCCCAGGTAAGTATGGTAGGTCCGCTGTTGTTTTCTATCTACATAAATGATCGTTTGGATAGGGTGGATACCAATGTGCAGCTGTTTGCTGATGATGCTGTGGTGTACGGGAAGGTGTCGTCGTTGAGTGACTGTAAGAGGATACAAGATGACTTGGACAGGATTTATGATTGGTGTAACGAATGGCAGCTAACTCTAAATATAGATAACTGTAAATTAATGCAGATGAATAGGAAAAAGTATCCCGTAATGTTTGAATACTCCATTAGTAGTGTAGCGCTTGACACACTCACGTCGGCCGGCCGAAGTGGCCGTGCGGTTAAAAGGCGCTGCAGTCTGGAACCGCAAGACCGCTACGGTCGCAGGTTCGCATCCTGCCACGGGCATGGATGTTTGTGATGTCCTTAGGTTAGTTAGGTTTAACTAGTTCTAAGTTCTAGGGGACTAATGACCTCAGCAGTTGAGTCCCATAGTGCTCAGAGCCATTTGAACCATTTGAACCACACTCACGTCGATTAAATATTTGGGCGTAACATTGCAGAGCGATATGAAGTGGAACAAGCATGTAATGCCAGTTGTGAGGAAGGCGGATAGTCGTCTTCGGTTCATTGGTAGAATTTTGGGAAGATGTGGTTCATCTGTAAAGGAGACCGCTTATAAAACACTAATACGACCTATTCTTGAGTACTGCTTGAGCATTTGGGATCCCTATCAGGTCGGATTGAGGGAGGACATAGAAACAATTCACAGGCGGGCTGCTAGATTTGTAACTGGTAGGTTTGACCATCACGCGAGTGTTACGGAAATGCTTCAGGAACTCGGGTGGGAGTCTCTGGAGGAAAGGAGGCGTTCTTTTCGTGACTCGCTACTGAGGAAATTTAGAGAACCTGCATTTGAGGCTGACTGCAATACAATTTTACTGCCGCCAACTTACATTTCGCGGAAAGACCACAAAGATAAGAAAGATTCGGGCTCGTACACACGCATATAGACACTAATTTTTCCCTCGTTCTGTTTGGGAGTGGAACAGGGAGAGAAGATGGTAGTTGTGGTACGAGGTACCCTCCGCCACTCACCGTATGGTGGATTGCGGAGTATGGATGTAGATGTAGAAAGCATACTTACTATTATCGTGTCGGGCCTCCTTTTGCTTGCCCTGCAGCAACTCGACGTGGCATAGCCTCACCAAATTGTTGGACGTCCCCTGCAGAAATATTGAGCCATGCTGCCCCTATAGCCGTCCATAATTGCGAAAGTGTTGCCATTGCAGGATTTTGTGCACGAACTAACCTCTTGACTATGTCCCATAAATGTTGGATGAGATTTATGTCGGGCAATCTGGACGGCCAGATCATTCACTCGACTTGTCCAGAATGTTCTTTAGACGACTCGTCAACAGTTGTCGCCCGTTGACATTACGCATCAAAAAATGAAACTCCGTCCGAACAGGTCATGAAGGCCCAACGCTACCGACCGGTCGCCGTGTCATCCATCGCCCACAGGCGTCGCAGGATTCGGATATGGAGGGGCATGTGGTCAACACACCGCTCTCCCGGCCGCATAGCAGTTTCCGAGACCGTAGACGCTATTTATCAATCAAGTAGCTCCTCACTTTGCCTCTCAAAGGCTGAGTGCACTCCGCTTGTCTGTTAGCACGGAAGACTGTCGGCCGCTGCGTTGTCCGTGGTAAGAGGTAATGCCTGAAATTTGGTATTCTTGTCATAGTCTTAACGTTGTGGATCTCGAAATATTGAATTCCCTGATGATTTGCAAAGTGGAATTATCATTGCGCGTTCACAGATTATTAATTCCCATCGTGCGGCCAAAATCGCGCCCAGCACCATTCTACACGAGTCACCTGAGTACAAGTGACAGCTCCGCCGATGTACTGCCCATTTATACCTGGTGTACGCTATACTGCCGCCATCTGTGTATGTGCATATCACAGTCCAGTGACTTCTGCCATCTTGGTATAATAGTGCACGCACATTCTGTTATACATATGGATATTGTCTGCAAAGTGTATTGTGAATAGAGTTACTAGTAAAGAAGTAATGAATTAAAACGTCTGGCCTGATGCTGATGTTTTAGTGCATGAATAGCGACAATATAATAAGCGATAAATGTCTTTCCTTTCATTATTTTGTAGGGTTGTCAGTAAACATAGTTTCGTAAAGATTTGAAATTGTGTGTAAAGTTTGCTGGAAGTCGTTAGTGCTCTTATTCTCAAATAATGGATGAATATAATCTGGGTAATTTGGCGCGCTTTGAGTTACTCAGTTTCAGACTTTAATACTTGGGTTGTTGTGTTAAACGTTTAGCGTAAGATTATACATCTTAATGAGTGATTATGACGGTATTTTAAATTGGGTTAATAAGGATATGAAATGCTGAAAAATCTGATTTTTGTTGCTCCTGGAAGCCGTTACATAGTGTGCAACTGTGGCCGGGTGATTTCAGCCCTACGGTCGTATCAAAAACGCATCTGAATCACTCAGTCGCAAACAAACACGAAACAAAAACAGTCCCGAGATCTACAGGGGCAGCAATATATTCAGACAGACAACTCGTTACATATTGGAAAAAGAAAAAAAATCACGTAATCCATTTGTCCACCTGAAAACGAGGCTGTAAGTCCCCGAAATACGTTGTGAAAGGAAGTAAGAGACTGGCACAGATAATTATTTTAATTTGTCTTTTGTATCATAAACACTCGCTGTTTCTAAATCACAGACCAACAAGGACGTCATTTTAACTTTTTAACCTTTACTGTTATGTAAAGGGGATTTTCATTTCTGTAACGAGGAGATGGGAATGTTCGAGATCTCGTCACCGTGAACGTGTCTTTAAATATTCGGAAGACAAGTCCACAGCCAGGCTATCAAATGTTTATACGTCTACACCTACCACGTTTTTGCTACAGTTAACAGATAAAATAGCATGATAAACTCGAGGAAATCGTAAACGTTAAGTAGAAGAATTTTGTAACGCTCACCATGTTTTTTTTTTTTTTTTTTTAAAGTACCCAGAAGTGAGCTGATATGACAGTGAATCTTTGCCGTGTGTACTGAAGTGAACCTTTCCTGGGAGATTAAGCAGTGCATCAGCCCGGAACTCGAGCCCGAACCGTACCTCCTGCTTTTACCTGGGTAGTCAAGATATTCGAACAAACTTAATGTCAGTAGTCGCACAACTATCATCTTACTAATACATATCAGATTCGTAAAAGTGCTGTTTTTCTCGTAGAAATAACTTTGCAATCACGCCAACATCGTAACAGGGTGTCCTGCGGTTGTCTGTGATTCAGCCGAGCTGTTATTTAGTCAACAAACAAATAGCAAAGAGCTTTGCAATTAGAGCTGAATTAGTTTAAAAAATTTCTTAACGAAAAGAACAATTGTAATATCGAAAAGGGGAAAAAACAAAATAAAAAGACATTGTAATTAGAATGTAGGCTAATTCTGTAAGCGAAAGCTTACCCGTTGACGGGTGCACCGCCTCTCGACCGCCCCTTTGCGGATCGTTCAGTAAGGTTCTGTGTACCTAGGTTGCATCGCCAGTCATCTCCAATCATTTCCAATTACGGGATTTGTTCAAGCAGTACAATCACCAATTCAGCGTTTCACTTCAGTTAGTTCTGAGATGAATAGCCTCTTAGCGGTATCAGTGAAATTATTTGGTTTAGTGCGTTTTTGACGCTCTACTATATGTTGTTAATAATTATCCTGAACTCGTGGAAAATACTCTGACGAAATGACAAAACTTGTGGAACCCCAGTCGATCTGTCCATTCTCTCCGTAGACTTTTTATGGCAGAAATGCTTCGCCTATGCATGTACTAACATCACACAGAGCACACACTGAGTTGGCTGCTATCCACGCAGTACATTTTAAGCGTTACTGTTTGTCACTGCTGAAATGACACACCGGCGACCAGCGATGTTCATCTATTACAGCATGTGCATGAACAATCTGGAGATGAAAAGACGGTTAACAAAATTTCTGATTTGCAGAGGAGTTGTCATTTTCTTTGCACGACATTTCGACAACTGCCCTAATCGTCTTCCCCAAGTGCTCACTTGTTTCCAGCCAAACTGATCGGAACCGGCTGCAAGCTATCCCAGATATTGTTTCCCGGCATTCAGAAATCTCCGTGAAATTTCCGGTCGTGACGACGCTACGATAGCGCGGTTCGTGTCCCTTCACAATATGGTTAGAATCCAAACAAAGAGCACCCAAGGAAGGTAACTAGGGACTGCGGTGAAATACTGTGAACGAAAAAATGAAAAAAACTATGCTGCAAACCCTGAAAGGTTGTAAACCATCAATTTTGCCAAGAATTCCTGAATTCTTTCACTCGGAAAGCGGTTACGAATACAAGGTGACACTTATTGAACTATGTGAAAAAAAATTAGTTACAAACTACGGCGTGTACACACTTTATTCAACATGTAAACGTCACTACATATATTCGGATTTAAGTTATGACATTTCGATATGCCTGCCATTATTGGCGATGATGTGGCGCTGACGTGTCAGAACATCGCTGTTGCTCCAGCTGTTTTCAGCTCACCAATGGTTTTGGGGTTATTGAAGTACACCTTGTTTCTAATATAGCCCCACAAAAAAGATCGCATGTGTTCAGATTCGGAGAACATGGCGGCCAATCAAGGATCATGCCAGTGGCCTCTGGATACCCCAGAGCCAGAATGCGGTCCCCAAAGTGCTCCTCCAGGGCATCAAAGGCTCTTCTGCTTCGATGGGGTCGAACTCCGTCTTGTGTGAACCACGTCTTGTCGAAATCAGTGTCACTTTGGATAATGAGGATGAAATCATCTTCCAAAACCTTCATGTACCGTTCGGTAGTCACCGTGCCATCAAGGAGTATCGCACCGATTACTCCGTGACTAGAGGTTCCACGCCACACAGTCACCCATTGAGGATGAAGAGACTTCTAGATTGCGAAATGCGTATTCTCAGTCCCTAAGTGCGCCAATTCTGCTTATTGACGAACCCATCCAAATGAAAATGGGCTTCGTCACTAAACCAAGCCATGCGTGCGCGTACTAATTCCTAGCCGGCCGGGGTGGCCGAGCGGTTCTAGGCGCTTCAGTCTGGAACCGCGCGACCGCTACGGTCATAGGTTCAAATCCTGCCTCGGGCATGGATGTGTGTGATGTCAATAGGTTAGTTAGGTTTAAGTAGTTCTAAGTTCTAGGGGACTGATGACCTCAGAAGTTAAGTCCCATAGTCCTCAGAGCCATTTGAACCATTTGAACTAATTCCTGTCATGAAACTTCCTGGCAGATTAAAACTGTGTGCCGGACCGAGACTCGAACTCGGGACCTTTGCCTTTCGCGGGCAAGTGCTCTACCGACTGAGCTACCCAAGCACGACTCACGCCCCATCCTCACAGCTTTAATTCCACTAGTACCTCGCCTCCTACCTTCCAAATTTCACAGAAGCCTCCTGCGAACCTTGCAGAACTTCTGTGAAGTTTGGAAGGTAGGAGGCGAGGTATTGGCGGAAATAAAGCTGTGAGGACGGGGCGTGAGTCGTGCTTGGGTAGCTCAGTCGGTAGAGCACTTGCCCGCGAAAGGCAAAGGTCCTGAGTTCGAGTCTCGGTCCGGTACACAGTTTTAATCTGACAGGAAGTTACATATCAGCGCACACTCCGCTGTAGAGTGAAAATTTCATTCTAATTCCTGTAATGTCCCGCGACCAACCGTTTAGTTTGAAAGTCCTAACGCAAAACCGTCCAGAAGTTAGAGTTATTTCATATACTTCAATATTTGTCACCCTGTATATTTGGCATCCGTACGGACACACGCGCGTGTTAACACACCGCTTCTGGGTTTCGGGCAAGCGCACCGGCTCCGGATCGAATCCGCCGGCGCTGCGGATCAGCGACGAGTGCCGGTGCGCCGGCCAGCGTGGACGTGGTTTTCAGGCGGTTTCCTACATCCCGCTAGGCGAATACCGAGCTGCTACCCTCGTCCCGCCTTACAAAACGTTCGGACAGTTCCCCATGAATAACATTACACGCAGACAGTCGTGGTACTTCCGCCCCAGAGGCTAAAGGGGTGGCGAAAGGAAGGACATCCGGCCACCCTCTATAGCAATGCCAATAACAACCCTACCGATCCCATGTCGGTTCAGGGTGAGGCAAAAGAAGATGATATAAAACCATTAATGGCTCCTAACATATCCTTTGAAAGTTTGCTTTGTATGAAATGTCTCACTTGACGAACACTAAACAGGCCAGCAATGTGTGGGTCCTTCTTCCAATATTCTTCGCCAAATCAAATAAATTAAACATGATATTAGAACGAATGGTAATGTCTTAGTTATGCACCTTCAGATAATAGTAATGGAAGGGCATCTAGAGTTTTAGATAGACTCTGTATTTATAACTCTTTTGGCTTACAGCTTTCTGGCCAAAGATGGGCAGATTTCTCACCAAGCTCTTAAGTATTTTCACTGAAGATGATAGCACTTCTTGGTTTCGTAAAGGATGACGCGATGCTCCGAAAGGCAGACGAAGCGAATCATGGATTTTATTTGACGCCATTGATTTTATATCGCCTTTTAAGCCTTTGCGATAGCCGATTGTTGTCTGCGGACCGAAACTGGTTGTACAATGAAGAAATTTTTATGAGCAGCTATTGGCGGTGAATCATGGTCTGAAACGGTAAAACGGGTCCTTTATACTCTCACATTGTCGTCATCTGTCTGTGTGTCAGTCCGACAGTTAAAAACACTTTTTCTCAGGAGACGGTCAACTTATTAAGTAGAAATTTTTGTCACATATTGAAGTCTATGGTCCCTTGGTGGCAGTGTGAACAGTTGAACCTACTAAGTCAGTGTAATCAAAAGATACGGCCGTTTATGTAAGATGTATTGGTACTTGCAAACTCACTTATCCAAATCTATAGGGCACTTCCTGTTGACCTAGAATCATGAAATTTTGCTCTTGAACAAGGTTTCACAGTAGAAGTAAAGGGAAAAAATCCAAAAATTGTAATATTGTATTTATATCACACAACAAATACATTTCTTCCGTCATTTGTTATCCAACGCCGCGCGGGATAGCCGAGCGGTCTTGGGCGCTGCAGTCATGGACTGTGCGGCTGGTCCCGGCGGATTTAGAGTCCTCCCTCGAGCAAGTGTGTGTGTGTGTGTGTGTGTGTGTGTGTGTGTGTGTGTGTGTGTGTGTGTGTGTGTGTGTGTGTCCTTAGGATAATTTAGATTAAGTAGTGTGTAAGCTTAGGGTCTGATGACCTTAGCAGTTAAGTCCCATAAGATTTCCCACACACATTTTTTGTTATCCGACGTTAAAATTGGAATTAAAATAATCAGTAGTTCTGCTTTCAGGCCGACTGGGTCACAGTGGTCCATTAGAGCTGCACGAAACATCGACAGTACACGCGGCTCGTACAACCCGATAAATACATCGTGACACAACACTGCACAGACAGTAGATGTCCTGTCGTATACACACAGCGTCAAAACTCTGGCGTCGACTTCATATTTCTGGGACACCCTTGTTAAAATAGCAGTAGAAGTTCATCTGAAGATGCATTTAGTTAATCGTGAAGTGGTTCTAGCCAGGAAAAATCGTAGACTCAGGTCCTTGCTTTGATTAACTCCCAAGTAAATCGCTACAGTGCCTCCTCTAATGGCGAATCACTATCTCAATATGTTTCGGGCGTCATTTATATAAAGTCCTTCGCCACCCAGGAAATATGTATGAGCCTTATATACATGTGGGCAACGGCCTTGCCGCAGTGGATACACCGGTTCCCGTCAGACCACCGAAGTTAAGCGCTGTCGGGCGTGGCCGGCACTTGGATGGGTGACCATCCAGGCCGCCATTTGCTGTTGCCATTTTTCGGGGTGCACTCAGCCTCGTGATGCCAATTGAGGAACTACTCGACCGAATAGTAGCGGCTCCGGTCAAAGAAAACCGTCATAACGACCGGGA
Source organism: Schistocerca nitens (assembly GCF_023898315.1). Classification (NCBI taxonomy): domain Eukaryota; kingdom Metazoa; phylum Arthropoda; class Insecta; order Orthoptera; family Acrididae; genus Schistocerca; species Schistocerca nitens. The sequence continues at coordinate 392,159,379 of NC_064618.1, forward strand.
GTGCGGCGTGCTGACCACTCGCCCCTCCTATCCGCATCCTGACTGAGGATGACACGGCGGTCGGATGGTCCCGATGGGCCACTTCTGGCCTGAAGACGGAGTGCTTATATACATGTGGCCGCATGCACCTTGGGGCGTTCGTCGTATGTAAATAGACGCACACACATCCTGTAGCTGAAGTCTATGGCCGCCTCGGGAGGTGACCGAAACATCAGCGGAAGAATGGGAGTTTCTAAAACTGCACGTACGAAATCTAATAGATAATTCCAGGAGGTGACAAAAACTGTTTGAAGCAAAGTAGATCGATTTCCGAGATGAATGCTTACATTATCATTATGAAATCGTGTGTTTTGTATGTGGTAGATTATAACTTAAAATATAGTTAGTAATATATATTTACCATCGGAGGAAGGCATTGGCAAACCACCTCCACTAGGACCTTGCCTAGTACAGCGGTGCGGGTCTCCCGCATCGCCCCATACTTCTCGGAGTATGGGACATCATCATCATTATCATTGTTGTTGTTGTGGTCTTCAGAGACTGGTTTGATGCAGCTCTCCATGCTACTCTATCCTGTGCAAGATTCTTCACCTCCCAGTGCCTACTGCAACCTATATCCTTCTGAATCTGTTTAGTGTATTCATCTCTTGGTCTCCCTTTACGATTTTTACCCTCCACGCTTCCATCCAATGCTAAATTGGTGATCCCTTGATGTCTTATAATATGCTCTATCAACCGATCCTTTCTTCTAGTCAAGTATCATCATCATATATTTACCATTTCACTAGAAATAATCAAATAATTAACCACCCCCAGTCCACTCAACATTTGTGCTCTCAGGTGAACATATGTTGTTGTGGATCTCGACCATCTTTTACCTCGGATGTCAACTCGCGCTTCCACCTTCTGTACTCTTCTATTTACATCTAACCCATTATACTGAAGATTCAACGGTGGCAAGTATAATCCTTATGAACGCGGTATTGCAGTGCCTGTGTTGTTTATAATTACGATGCAATGTTCCTTCGGTCATACATGCACATTGCATCGTGATTCTAAACAACACCGGCACTACAATATCGTATTTATCCGCCGACACCGGGCAAGCTACGTTCAATGAAAATGTCTCCACTGTACGGAAATACACGTAATGAATGCACAGGTAGAGGCTGTATACACATGGTTGATGATGTATGGAAGACTGGATACTGCCGTGAGTCGAGCTCGGATAGGCTAATGGTAAGGCGACATCTGGCGATGTAGCGGGAAACGCTGGTTCGAGTCCGGCACAAATTTGCATTGTCGTCACTCCATTAGACAACTGATCGTTGTCCGTATTCGCAAATACGAATACATTTCATGTCTTTAAGAACAAGTAATGGTTCTATCACGACAGAGCCTCCGAACAGGAAAACTGAGGTTGAGATACGTGTTGTAGAAAAGGAAAGGGCTCAGTGATGAATATATACAGTTGCAGTCGGCGCGAACAACGGAACGCCCTTTAGTTATTCAGCTACTATCATGCCATTGGTTGTTCTAAGGCATCGGTACCTATCAATATATTAACAATCACGCCACACGCCGCACCATATTGTGATAGAGAAACGAATTCAGAAACTTGGTTTCCTCTTAGTAACCAACGGTAATTATTATGGTTATTGTTACTTCATGTCTTCATCATTAAATAGTATTTACGAAAGCACATCACAAATTGTATTTAGCCAGTGGAAATGTCAAGTCACACAGCACTGTGTACGCACTTGCTTCATTAAATTTGTTAATGGAGCGTCGAGCTGTGCGGACAGTCGTCGCGTACTGGATGTTTGTTTACGCTGAACGATGTTAATGAAGTGTTGCTGTTTCTGCGCGTTATGTTAAACGCCTAGTTCACATGCATTATGCGCTCCGGGAAGCCTGCCTCTTTCACAGAATATGTTAAAAACTCTGCAAAAAATGCGACGATCAGGAATTCGACGTTTCTGAAAGCGACAGTATCAGCATGAGCTTTGCTATCGCAGAAACTCTACATATACAGCATATCTGCATGTTCTGCGTTGCTGGCATCGAATACGTGCGAAATTTTTTAACACTTACTCGTACAACGAATTACACACCTGATGATTCACTTTGATGTACTTAACAGTCGTCAGCGTTCATCTGGTCAATAAATAAGTCATCTTCTAAATCAAGGGCAACAACAAAGACAACGCAGATTACGTTGGGAGAAAAGAAAATGGGCGGACAAGATAGAAACGACACGCCACCGGAAAAAGACAAATTTTCAATGTGACTGCCTCAACTCCGTTGCTTCGGTTAATCATTCCTGTCATCTCCCACAATGTTGACGTTTCCTCTCAAATTCTCTGAAAAGAAGTCATATTTTTGACAGGAACGATATAGAAATTCATAAAAAGTTCGAAATTTTTGACAAACCTTACAATACCAACGAAGTGAGAGTGGGAACTTTACGGCGATTGCATTAACGAAATTATAATATGTTTATTCTTCATCGCTACACTCGGTTTCATGTAACAAACAGTGCTGCGATAACAAAGGGTTGAAGAGCCCACACAGACGACTTCACGCTTTCACCTAACGGACCACACTCAAATTACGTAACGGGACGGTAGTGCCGCGTATCAGCTGCCAAGCATTTTGCACACCAGTGAATGTCTTTAGCAGATGTTTCCATCTATGACTTAAAACCATTTACCTGCAAGAAAAAGGTGAAATGACAGTTGCTTTAAGAAATGGAAGTAACCTATTTCGATAGTACATAATACGAAAACCGGGTCGTAAAAAATATTGCTAATGTAACAAAATGCAGTTTGTTGAGTTTCAGCGTCAAATATCGAATTGATTTGCCAAGGACTGACGGAAGAAACCATTAACATGGCAAATACTGCCTCTATTAGCGGTGAAGAGGCGTCAATCACTTCTGGTATTGTAGTCCACGTACACTATGTGATCAAAAGTGTCCGGACAACCCCAGAAACCTACGTTTTTGATATTAGGTGCACTGTGCTGCCACCTACTGCTAGGTACTCCATATCAGCGACCTCAGTAGTCATTAGACATCGTCAGAGAGCAGAATGTGGCGCTCCGCGAACTCACGGACTTCCAACGTGGTCAGGTGATTGGGTGTCACCTATGTCATACGTCTGTAATCGAGATTTCCACACTTCTAAACATCCGTAGGTCCACTGTTTCCGATGCGATAGTGAAGTGGAAACGTGAAGGGACACGTAACGCACAAAAGCGTACAGGCCGACCTCGTCTGTTGACTGACAGAGATAGTTCAAATGGCTCTAAGCACTGTGGGACTTAACATTTGAGGTCATCAGTCCCCTAGAACCTAGAACTAGTTAAATCTAACTAACCTAAGGACATCACACACATCCATGCCCGAGGCAGGATTCGAACTGCGACCGTCGTGGTCTCGCGGTTCCAGACTGCAGCGCCTAGAACCGGTCGCGAACACCCGGTGTACGTCATTTACCAGAGTGCGGAGTGCTAACAGTAAAATTCAGAGGCGGTGGTGTTACGGCATGGTCGTGTTTTTATGGAGGGGGCTTGCACCCCTTGTTGTTTTGCGTGGCACTATGACAGCACAGGCCTGCATTGATGTTTTAAGCACCTTCTTGCGTCTCCCTGTTGAAGAGCAATTCGGGGATGGCGATTGTATCTTTCAACACGATCGAGCACCTGTTCGTAATGCCAGGCCTGTGGCGGGGTGGTTACACGGTAATAACATCCCTGTAATGGACTGGCCTATACGGTGTCCTAACCTGAATCCTATAGAACACCTTTGGAATGTTTTGGGACGCCGACTTCGTGCCAGGTCTCACCGACCGACATCGATAACTCTCCTCAGTGCACCACTCTTGAAGAATGGGCTGCCATTCCCCAAGAAACCTTCCAGCACCTGATTGAACGTATGCCTGCGAGAGTGGAAGCTGTCATCACGGCCTAAGGGTGGGCCAACACCATATTTAATTCCTGCATTACCGATGGATGGCGCACAAACTTGAAAGTCATTTTCATCCAGGCGTCCGGATACTTTTGATCACATAGTGTACTGTTCCTGTGGATATTTGACGCTATATGCAGCTGTAGCTGAGAAAAGTGAAACGTGACTAACTTCTTTAGCCGAACCATGACTGAAGTTGTGAAATAATATCTCTAATTCATAGTGTAACATATTACCTAACTATTTTATCCATTACAGTTCGTTAACCGTCGTTTAATAGGAAATCAAAAGAAGTTAGAGATATGCAATATCTTTCATCATAGGAAGATTATTTTCTAGAAACGATTGAACAATTCGTCTTGTCATTGTGCGAGGGTTACGGGAAATGGGTCACATTACATCAAAACTGCGCGGAACCGGTAGCGAATGATACGGAATAAAACATTTAAGTAGAAGAACTGTTCCTGATTATTGTTAAGTTTACGTTCTTGTATAATAGTGCCGATTAAGTTGTGCTCCTAGGCAAGCTCTTTCGCATTCTCTTGAAATGGGTAAAAATAGCGAGAACCCAAGAAGAGTGTTTGGGTAAACTTGGTCTTACGAGTCAGTATTATTTCGCATGGCTTTGAAAAACTTTTCCAAAACATGGTCGGTAAGATTTCCTAGTAAAAAGTCTTCGTTAGTCAAAGTCGCCGCTATTGCCTAATTCACCAATAGTTACGAAATCCGATTGTTACATACGAAGTTGTTAAAATAGTGATGACGTGAATGATATACGCCATTCTATCTCTTTCCACATTTTCACAACTCTTAAGAATATGGGTAGTGATGTTAAGTGCTTGGCATCATACGGCCACAATCGCCGTACATCAGAAGACTTTCCCATTTCCATGAGCCGCACAAGAGTCGCTGTAGATATTCTAACAGACCACTTCAATAACGCTTACACGCATGTAAACTGAAAAGACCTTAGAATTTCGTTTCTTCAGTCTGTATATTGAGCAAGCAGTGAAGGAAACAAAAGAAAAATTCGGAGTAGGTATTAAAATCCATGGGGAAGAAATAAAAACTTTGAGGTTCGCCGATGACATTGTAATTCTGTCAGTGACAGGAAAGGACTTAGAAGAGCAGTTGAATGGAATGGATAGTGTCTTGAAAGGAGGATATAAGATGAACATTAACAAGCATAACGAGGATAATGGAATGTAGTCGAATTAAGTCGGGTGATGCTGAGGGAATTAGATTGTGAAATGAGATGCTTAAAGTAGTAAAGGAGTTTTGCTATTTGGGGAGCAAAATAACTGATGATGGTCGAAGTAGAGAGGATATAAAATGTAGACTGGCAATTGCAAGGAAAGCGTTTCTGAAGAAGAGAAATTTGTTAACATCGAGTATAGATTTAAGTATCAGGAAGTCGTTTCTGAAAGTATTTGTATGGAGTGTAGCCATGTATCGAAGTGAAAGATGGACGATAAATAGTTTGGACAAGAAGAGAATAGAAGCTTTAGAAATGTGGTGCTACAGAAGTATGCTGAAGATTAGATCATATAACTACATATTAGATCATATAACTAATGAGGAGGTATTGAATAGGAGTGGGGAGAAGAGAAGTTTGTGGCACAACTTGACTAGAAGAAGGGATCGGTTGGTAGGACATGTTCTGAGGCATCAAGGGATCACCAATTTAGTATTGGAGGGCAGCGTGGAAGGTAAAAATCGTAGAGGGAGACCAAGAGATGAGTACACTGAACAGGTACAGAAGGATGTATGTTGCAGTAGGTACTGGGAGATGAAGAAGCTTGCACAGGATAGAGTAGCATGGAGAGCTGCATCAAACCAGCCTCAGGACTGAAGACAACAACAACAACAACAACAACATTAGATGATTCAGGAAAGCCTGCAGCCGTGCCATTCACGATTTAAATAATGAAACCTGCACCAGGTCCTTATTTCTAGATGCTTAGCACAACGTGTTTCGAGAATTTATTCGCGTTTTCAAGTGCATTTGTGCTTTTATTTACGTGAATATGTTTGATGATGTTTGCGTGTTTGATTTTATTCCTCTCTGGCGTCTTTTTGAAGTTATTCTGCAATCGGAAAATCGGACAAAATGAATCTTGGAGTCTTTTTAAACGCTAATGTTAGAAATGGTATTTTTGCTAGCCAAATTACAGGTATTGTGCTTTCTCCATTATACAGAACATCGCACATATGCAAATCATCACTTACACTGTTTGTTTACAAAACATGCTACAAAGATACTATGACACTGTAAGATCACAAAGAGTTTCTACGTAGAATTGTTATACTGTTATCGGGTTATATATCGCCGTAAATTATAAAAGGTATTTTTACCACTATTGACTACTGAATTGAGGTTTACTTTATTTTCTAATGACGAAATGTACATATTTATGAAAATTTTTACTGTTATCGTATGCAGGAGAAACATTTGAAGAAATTAATTGATTCACTATCTGGTTTGTGACTGAGAAATTTTTTCTCGTTGCTTTTTGTGGTGTACAGAAATTTCAGTCTCCTCCATTAAACTTATTGTGTAAGAGTACTGGAAGTGGTGGAGTATCTTAAGATCTTTTGTGGTTTCGAATGGGGGTCCAGTGCTTTTTTATGTGTGTTGCTATTGCTGTTTTTGTAAATTGGTTATGTACGTAACAGTTGATATGTTCATTGTGACTAATTTAAAGAACATGGCTGTTGTTCATTTCGATGTGGAACAAAGTGTTCCAAGGAGTAATCGGCGCACGGAGCGCATATTACAGCTAATTTAAGGAATAATACAATCGTTGGTCAGCAGAGTGGTGCACTGCCATTATAATTTGTTAATTTCATCAACACGTTGACATAAACATAATAAAAGGCGAGGTTATACAGAAAAGGTGATACTACAGCGGTTGGTAGCGAATGTAACAGTTGGGGCATACAAAACTGCCTCGCTACATCACGAGCTTCAGGACGTGGCCTTCTTGTTATGCGGGCAGCATACGCGGCGCCCGTGCAGAGTTGACTCAGCGTTCTTTCGGGCGCTGATCTGTATAGACGAGTCCCCTAGATGAGTCCATCTTTACGTTCTGCATACCGATAGCTGCCGCAGCGCCCTTCGTCTGCTGCTGTGACCAACGGTGGTTGGTGTCGTTGCTGTCACTACTTTAACCAGATTCTGTAACTCCCACACCATGCCTCATAATGAAGAAAATATGTTTTTTGGATGTTCATAGAGGACATAATATTCGTATGTGAAAGTGAAAAAACTTGAACCGTTTTTGCGGGATAGTCAGATAGGCTTCCGTCTTTGACTTAATCTAGTACCTTCGTCGGTCCGAGTCTATTTGTAGACTGAATAATTTGGCTGGTCGTAACTCCCGCACCATGCCTCAGAATGAAGAAAATCTCTTTTCGATGTTCATAGAGGACGTAATCGTATGTGAAAATGAGAAACTGGAACTCTTTTCGCGGAATTATCAGATAGGCTTCCGTCTTTGACTTACATGTAGTACGTTAGTCGGTCTGAGTCTGTTTGTAGGCTGAATAATTTGGCTGGTCGTAACATCCACCACGTCTATACTCCGTAAGGCCACGTTTCGGCGTGAGGCGGCGGGTACTTTTGGTACTAGTACCATTTCTCCCCTTTCCAGTTCCATTTGCACTGTGCGTGGGGAGACCGACAGTGGGTAAACGTGATTATGGGCACTAACATCAGTCATTTTCTCGTCTTGGTCATTTCGCGATTCGTAAGTGGGCGATAGTTAATACGTTTTCTGAATCTTCTTTGTAATGTAGGCTTGTGGAGTGTCCCATTGGTGTTTGAAGAGCAACTGCGTAACGCACTCACGCTTGCTGAATATGCCCAAGACGATATAGGCGAAGCTCTGGTGAATGTTCTGTATCTCTATTAATCCTGCTTGTGTTTCAGACTCACAAACAACAGCCAGTAACGGGCTGACCGAGTATGTTGTAAACCACATCATTTGTGGATGAATTACACTACTTTAGGATTATTCCAATGAAAATGCATCGCTAATAGTGTGATAGAACAGTAAAAGAGTTCGTCACCTATTTATATGCAGCAGGTTACATTTATTTACGTTCAGGAACAACTGCCAATCGATCTGCTGCACGTCTTCCTGCATGTCTCCACATCTTCATGTGTTGCGACCTTGCTGCAGGTGGCAGCATAGTACGCGAACAGCCTCACCAACCTGCTGGCGTCATCCGCTAGACCATTTGTAAACGGTCCAATGAGAATAATGTGAACACCACCTATGTTCGAAGTCAACGTACAGTAATCTCTCACAGACAGCAGGCGGGATTACTAGCAGCGGAGGGGGACGCGGAAAACAGAGCAGTCGTTGTCGTAGTGCGGAAACGGAGAGATGTCCAGAAGGACACGACCACTGGCTTTCGGATCAAGAGTGTAGGCATTACTCAAACGGCTAAGTTTGTGAACTGTCAGCGTACCGCAGTGGTTAAAGTATACGGTGCATGACAAAATGACGCTTGGTGAAGCGAACGTTGCTGCGTACGGGATTCTGCAGCAGGCGCCTGGTTCGTGCGTTCATGCTGACTGCTGTTCATCGGCGATGAAGGCTGGAATCTGGAAATCCCTGGGTGATCTCGTCGTTCTGGAAGGCCATATTATCCCTAAGTGCAGTTTGTTTTTCCTCGGCACGATGACATCTACCAACAGGACACTACAGCGTGTTAGACAGCTTGCAGTGTGTACGCGTGGTTCGAAGAGCAGCAGCTTGAGTTTACCGTACTCCCCTGGCCACCAAACGTTCCAGAGTTAAACCAGTTGAGACCATCTAGATCGGACTTTTTGCACCATGGATCCTCAACCGAGAAACCTAGCGAACCTGCCACGGCACTGGAGTCTGCGTGGCTCCACACCCCTGTCGGTACCTTCCAGAACCTCACACACTGCTCTTGCACGTCTTTTTGCGATGCGCGTAGAAAAAGGTGGTTATTCAGGATTTTGTCAGGTGGCCACATTAATGCACTGGACAGTGTATATTTTGCGAACAAAACAGTCAGACCGATTTTCCTCGTAGTTAAAACTAGAATAAAGAGAAATAAAAACATTTGTTATTTCCTATCGTCTAAGATATTCTTAAAAATGTTTGAATGTGATAAACACGGAAATGCAACAGTTCACGTAAAATTCAAGTCCCTTGCTACCACCGTCGTTACAACTGAGATAACACAAAAAAACACGAATGTATATGACAGAATGTCATAAGAGTTGGCGTAACTATTTTTACAGCATGGTAGCACCGCATCATATACGAACAGACGTGTGCTGTTGTGTTACTGAGACATTTAAGAGAAAGTCTGCAATACAAATAAAACATATTGCAACACAGCAATTTGAAAACTGAAGCTACCGTTTTTTTATCAAAACTAAAATGTTTATCTTTAGTAAAATGTTAAATAGATTGCGTAATTAGGCTATAATAAAAGGATTCTAACGTCATACAATAAAAGACGAAATCTAAATCTGGACAGCGAGTAAAGGCAAGTGACATTGTCTCGTGTATATCGGATGCAGCTATACGTCTCCAAGCCGGCCGAAGTGGCCGCGCGGTTCTGGCGCTGCAGTCTGGAACCGCGAGACCGCTACGGTCGCAGGTTCGAATCCTGCCTCGGGCATGGATGTATGTGATGTCCTTAGGTTAGTTAGGTTTAACTAGTTCTAAGTTCTAGGGGACTAATGACCTCAGCAGTTGAGTCCCATAGTGCTCAGAGCCATTTTTTATACGTCTCCACAGAGTGCACACTTGGAGTTGTGATATCATTTTATTGAAATATATGATCTCTTTGTAAATCAAAGATCGAATGCACGCACTCTAACTATACCTAACCGACTGCTTCATGAGGAAGGCCTGTTCGTCGTAACCAAAATTTTCCATTAAAGATGTTGGTTCTCGGCTACTACATAAAACTGCTTATAGTCATCCGTCACTTTTTATATCAACATGTTCATTTGTGTTCAGGTTTTTTTCGTGTGATTTAAGTTTTCGCTTGTAGTTTCCCTTTTAGAAATCATCCCCAGCCGTACTAAGATTTATTGGATGTCAGAACGACCACTTATTCGCAGACACGTAGTAGGTTTTTTTTTTTTGGGGGGGGGGGGAAGAGAGCTTCCATGAACTAATCCTTTCCGATATTTTCTTGGAAAATCATTCTGAAGCAGTGGAGGTATTTCAGTCGATGCGTCTGGTCGAAGAACCTCGCTGCAGGTAATTTGTTTCAACTAACCCAAGAGTATTTTTATGTTGTACTGATGCTCGTTTTTGTATCTTCATAGTCCTTCAATCCGTGCGTCCACCGATTATAAACACGATTTCCAGGCAAACGGAACCTGAAGTCAAAATGGGGGTCCCTGAGTTCTACTTTAATGTAATAAATCATTCTGAAAATTATTTCTGTATAATTTGAAATTGTGTAGATGATAATTTGATTCATAAGACAGTTCGTAATTCTGACTTTGGCTATACGAATGTCACAACGCACCATAGTAAAAGAAGTTGTCAGAACCGAAACTGGGCTTTTGAGGATAGTTTTGGTAAGTCTTCAGCGAGCAGGTCAGCTACTGACAGAGTGGTGACAGCAACAGTTTCAAATAATCCAATCCTTATAAATAGTATGGTGACCACACTGTCGATGCCATACTGCTGTGGAGCAATATGTTTTTACTTTTTGCATTTTATATTTATAATTTTAAAGTCGCTTCAAACACTGAAACTTCCAGGTAGATTGAAACTGCGACCTTTGCCTGTGAGTCCCAGTCCGGCACATAGTTTTATTTCGCCAGGGAGTTTCAAATCAGCCCAAACTGGGCTGCAGAGTGAAAATAAATTCTGGAACTCAATTATGAAGGCGACGACCGGCAGTCTTGGAACGAACCAACGACCACAAGACACATCAGTGCACTGTGGAGAGCTCGCCCTTCTGCCAAAATAATGTATTGAGGCAGAGCTGAAAGTATAGTAGTTGATCAGCTCGGACAGCTCAGCGCGTTCAACCATTCGTTTGAAGGCGCATGCACTCTAGACCAACGGAGGACAACGAACGACAGGCAGTGGATGCGGTCGAACGTTGGTCGGCCATGTGGATTTCCAGTTGGCTCTGACAACTTGTCGAGGTTGCTGCCATTATACTATTGCTATAAAGTAGCGTTTTATTTGCAATTTCACTGACCGATCTTTTAAGGGAAGAAGATTTAGCAATTTTCGTATGCGAAGCATTTATTTTACTGACAGAAGCTGTTCATCAGAGTAAGGAGAAGAGGAAACGACGCTGGTGGACGACCTCTCTCCTAAAAAATTGGAAACAGTGTGGTGGAACAAAATTAATGTGTGACCTTAAAGATGAATTGGGGTATTGACTACTTCATAATTTTTTTTTCCTAATGAAAGCTACAAATTTCGAACTGTTATCGAATAAGATCTCTTTTAGAGAGCTGTGCACGCTGCAGAAAGATTAATGGCCACTCTTGAGATATTTAGCCACTGAGCTTAATGTATTTTTAAACACAATTAATATAAATCGTTGAACAGACACAGCAGATCGATACATAACCGACGAACATTTCGACCCGGCTTCGCCACTAGGAGAGGGGTCTCGAGGCCAATCCAGCGACAATGCTTTCAAGTTACCGTAGGCTGTGCGAACAGCAACCAAGACCAACCCTTCGTTGGCTCCAATTTGCCGCCCTACATATTAAGCAAATCTCGACCAACGATGCGGTTGGTGGTCGTTCGTTGGCCTTCGTTGGTCTAGTGTTTTCGCACCTTCACAGACACGCGGAGGCACGCCGGTCGCGGACCGAAAGCGCCTGGAGGCTTAACGACGAGCGACGATGTGCTGACCAGCCTGGATGTGCTTTGTAGATGGTTACCCCCATTCGATTAGATTCTGCAGTTACACGATCAGCAGACATGTAGGAAATGTTCTCACACTTGCACATGGGATACTACTAGATGCAGGCGGCACACTGAATTGCTATAATAATAATTATAAAAGGTGGCAATTTTATTTGCGCACTGTCTTTTAAATAGATATGATGGTATCTGATACTCAAGTACTAATGCAAAGAAACGTAATGATGCTAAAATGCTTTAAATTCTTGCTATGATTTAATCTTTAAAATTTAATAATTCTCTTCCTGTTAACATTTCATTAATTAACTTACGTCGTTCAGATTTCGTAACGCTGACTGCGTTAATATTTAAAGCTATTCAGTCCCTGTTTTGTTTTCTTTCAATTGTTGCCAGCCAGCGATGGTGCAATGCTGTTCGCTTTCAAGTCTACACATTTATAAAAAATCAGGTCCAGGAAACACTTTTGTGATCACGGTTGCGATTTAGACGGTATTCGCGTAGTTGTACTGATTAAGAGTTATCGTTTCCGAAAGATGCAGGTTCGATTAAACTATGTGCACTTTTGCACGTATAATGAAAATATTTGTAACATCTCGCACTAACAAAAAGTAACAGCGATTCACAACCGTGGTCAAACGAAGAAAATATATGATGACAAATGTTCTTCGGTGTTATTCAGGACAGGTTTAGATTAAACACCGCAATTTTCAGTCTTTAGAAATCACAAGACGATACACTTTAGAGATATTTGTTTTGAATAACTTGTATTTACCTTTTCTTATACAATATGGTGATTGCCCGCAAGGATTATCTCTCTCTCTCCTTTTTGTAGCCTTTATACATTCACATTACATACATCGATTAAGAAACTTTTCTTTCTCTACCGACCAGCACGGGAACAAAATCCGCCCAGACAAAATGTCTTACATAGAATCAATTCTCACTTAACAATCATATATGGTTTCGTAGTACAAAGAATGCTAGTTTATTCCGTGCACTATTAAGTCTTTGTTTCACTGAGCACAAAAATTAAAATAATAAAATTATAATTACATTTTTAATATCGTCAATTCTTCTTCATATCATGAAAATAAGGTTTGACATCGTCGTAATATTATTTTTCATCGTTGTAGCACTGTAATACACCACGTCCTGCAGGGAAGATGATGCGTCAGGAAGGGCATCCGGCCACCCACTACAACAAAGCCACATCCGAAGTAACATGCCAATCCCGTGAAGATACTGATAAAGACAAGAAGACGAAAAAGAAGAAGTTAATCTTACATCTGTTGAATTTCGATGCGTTAATATCGATATCGAGACGGAGGGGCCCGTGGACTATTACTCGGAGGTTAAATGCAGGCTAGGAGAGCGCGCGACAACTCATCTCGCGTTACGAAACGTGATCGCGGCGGCGGCGGCGCCTGCGGCCGCGGCTCCAGCTTGGTGAGCTGCAGTTGCGTGGCTGCGGGCAGCGAAAGTGACGCCGTGCCGTGCTGGGAGCCTCCGCGTCCCACTGACCCAGTGAGTGCCACGCCACACCGGCACAGCCCGGCTTGGCACGGCTCGATACCGCCGGCCCGCCTAAAAATACACCTGCTGCCCGCCCCTCATGTCTCACGTGTACCGAGCTGCTGGCCGCACTACGCTACCGTACTCGCGGCAAACTAGATCAGCGGAGAGCAAGAAGCTGCTCACCTACTACTCTTCCCAGGATGGCATTTGTCGAGGTCTCATCTGCAGCGTAGATGTGTAACAACTATCAGGTCAATAGGTTACAAATATAGAATTCGACACGTAAACGTACAAACAGAGAACTCTGTCTTAAACTGTGTGTTGTTGTTAGTGGCCGAAGACTGTTTGATGCAGCTGTGCAAGCTTGTTCATCCTCGAATAACTGCTGCAACCTACATTCATTGAATCGTGTTTGCTGTGTACAAATCTTGTCTTCTTCTACAGTTTTTACCCACACACTTCCCTGCCCTATCAAACTGACAATTCCATCTACATTTATACTCCGCAAGCCACCCAACGGTGTGTGGCGGAGGGCACTTTACGTGCCACTGTCCCTTTCCTGTTCCAGTCGCGTATGGTTCGCGGGAAGAACGACTGTCGGAAAGCCTCCGTGCGCGCTCGAATCTCTCTAATTTTACATTCGTGATCTCCTCGGGAGGTATAAGTAGGGGGAAGCAATATATTCGATACCTCATCCAGAAACGCATCCTCTCGGAACCTGGCAAGCAAGCTACACCGCGATGCAGAGCGCCTCTCTCGCAGAGTCTGCCACTTGAGTTTGCTAAACATCTCCATAACGCTATCAGGCTTACTAAATAACCCTGTGACGAAACGCGCCGCTCTTCTTTGGATCTTCTCTATATTCTCCGTCAACCCGACCTGGTACGGATCCCACACTGATGAGCAATACTCAAGTATAGGTCGAACGAGTGTTTTGTAAGCCACCTCCTTTGTTGATGGACTACATTTTCTAAGGACTCTCCCAATGAATCTCAACCTGGCACCCGCCTTACCAACAATTAATTTTATGTGATCATTCCACTTCAAATCGTTCCGCACGCCTACTCCCAGATAAGGCCTTGAGGCTTTGGGATATGTCATAGCAAACGATCCCTTCTTTTAGTCAATTTGTGCCACATATTTATATCTTCTCCATGTCGATTCAGTAGCTCCGCATTATTTATTTAATTCGCCCAAAATTCAACACTTCTCTGTAGCACCACATTTCAAACCCTTCAATGAGTAACGCAATTTTTTTTGTTGGTTAATTTTGGTTGAAAAATGCGGAATTTGTTGTGGGTCATCGTAAAATACTCCCGCTTCGGCCCCTGTAGTTTCATAACTTCCGATAGGTAACAGCGCTATACCTAGCCTCCAGAATGGTGTCTGTAACGGGGGTGCGTTCTAAGAACAGAGCTGCCACTGAGTTTCTTTTGGCGGAAAATCAGACCATCGCTGATATTCATACACGCTTGCAGAATGTCTACGGAGACGTGGCAGTGAAAACAAAGCAGTCCGACCTCCCTCGTGCCGTTCGGCCGCACACATCTGACTCTTGCAGTGTTGGAACGTGCGGACGCTCTCATTCGAGAACGGTCTGTTGGTAGTGCAGACCCACTCGCCCATCACTTGGTGTACTCAAAGTGTGTGCCCGCTGGATTCCTTGCCGCGTGACTGAAGGCTATAAAGAGCAAAGCGGAATTGCTTCCATCTGTTTGGCGCAAAGAAGACTGCACTCCGTGGGAGATTATTGATGCAGCAAGACGTTGACTCCGACTTCGACTACTAGAAGGGTACCGTGCAGGCAAACAGGCCATCTCAGTGGCGTAAGGCCGTAGCATTGAAAGGAGGTTATGTTGAAAAGCAGGGTTTTGTAACCAAAAGAGTGGGGAGTAATATGGTGTATTAGAATAATGAATGGTGTCTTAGAATCCTGAATAAAACCAAACTGCTTTCAGGAAAAGTGTTACATTACTTACTGATCGCCTTTCTTATATGCTCTTCTTGTCTGACCAGCTTATTGCTCATGTTTCACTTCCACACAAGACTACGCTACACACACGTGCCTTTGGAATGGATTTCGTAACACCTAACTTGGTATTAGTTTAAAAATTATTCTTTTTCAGAAATCTTTTTTTCCTCTAATTTGTTTTAATGGGAACTGAAACAGACTACGTCTTACAGCTTTCATGACAGGATATGAGTCTGGAAAATGTTGATCGCGTAGTCTATCTGCATTTTCTGTCTTTCTATATCGTCCATTTTCTGTTATTTTGCTCCCCAAATAAGAAAAGTCTTCCACTACTTTTAGAGTCCTATTTCCTAATCTATTATCAAATGACTTAATTCATCTATATTCCATTGTTCTTGTTTCAATTTTGCGGGCGTTCATCTTATAACCTCTTTTCAAGACACAATGCATTCCTTCAGCTTCCCTTGCAAGTCCTTTGCCGTCAGTGACAGAATTACAGTGTCGTCCGTAAATCTCAAAGTTTTATTTCTTCTCTCTGAACTTTAATTCCCTCTCCAAACTAGTCTTTTGGTTCTGTATAAGTTGAATATCATTGAGGATAGGCTACAACCCTGTCTCACTTGCCTTCTCAGCTGTTGCATCCTCTCATCCCCTTCTGCTCGTATAATTTCAGTCTGGTTTCTGTACTAGCTGTAGGTAATTTTTCGCACCCTTATTTTACCCCTGTTGCTTTCAGAATTTCAGAGTCGATTCCAGTCAACATTTTCAAAGGTCTAAACGTACCTTTTTGCTTTCTTCAGTCTATGAGTTTTAGGGTTAATATGGCATCCTGTATTTTTACATTTCTCCTTTTTCCTCTTCTCTGTAAGTGGTTTGTGTCAGTATTTTACAAATTGAGTTATTGAACTGATGGTGTGGGGAATCACTAAACGCCAGATCTGATTTGTATCTGTATCTCCGCATTTGTAACTAAATGCGTTATCAGTAATTTTTACACCTGTCGACACCTGCCGTGGTTGAAATACGAATCTGTTAGAAGTTGCATATAGAGAGTCATTGAAAAAGCTTGCATTTATTTTCCTGGAAACTACAACAGGCCATGTCTTACAGCTTTCGTGACAAGTTATGAGCCTGGAAAATGTTGGTAGTCCGTCTTTCGTAGGCCCAAAGAGATGAGAGTCTGAAGACGCTAAATCAGAACTATACAACTGATGTGGTAGAACATTCAAGCAAAATTTTGTAGTGAATTCCTTGGTTGCAAAACTGCTTTGAGTCCTGGCGTTATTCTAGGCGGTGGTTTGTCATCTACAATGCCCAGACACCGAAAACTCGAGCACTCCGTTTAGCGAGTGTCGTCTAGTAGCGTTCTGAATTTATAGTCGCTGTAGGCTATCCTAGTAGATTGTGTGCATCACTTAACCAGGCAATGCCTTGAACTATTTCTTTTTGGCGAATTCGTATGTTGGCACTCAACGAACTGTCTTTTAGACTCCGGTTCCCAGTGATGCTACTAAGTATCATCTCCAATGATATTGCTATTCAGAAATGCTCGCTTTCGACCTCGTATTGGTCCAACGGGTACCGAAAAAATTCCATTAGATGACTTTTTTTGTCTCTTGTAAGCATCCACGGAATCCATCTCGCACACACTTTGCGATAAACATTACTCACGTCTGCTATATCGTCTCCATACAACTTTAGCAAGCCTCAATGGATTTCAGTTGGCCTACTTTGCTGAGCAGTGAGGAACTGAATGACATCTCTTCAGTTGGATGCCGGACGCCATTTTGCAATATCCTGCTGTTGCTGGTAATCTGACTCGGACACACAAAAACGTACATCAGTATTTACTTCATTTGTTGACGAATAATTATAGCTGTTACGAGTAGTATGTTCTTAGGTTGGTTAGTACCCTCTAAGTAAGCGTGGTATAGCCATTAATGTTTAATTTCCCTGGGTAGCAGGACAGGTAGAAAGTATAGTCTATACTGACAGGCGTAGTTCACAGCGTGGCGCAGTCACGACCTTGTAGAAAACATCATGTAGTAAATTCTGTCAAATGTTTGCGGGATTACTGTCAGGCGCTGAGAAAAAACAACTAAAACGTTGAAGTGGGCGCATATTATGATATCAGCGATCACAATATCTGTACCTATACCCATTACATCTTGTTTGCCACCGCCTTCTATCTCATATGTTACCAGCTCATATTTAACAGTAACACAAACAAAAGTTTTAATTGAAATGTATAAAGCTCTTTACAACATATAGATAAACCAACGTGCCGCATTTGCAAGTTTTTATTCTGACGAAATTCTACTTTTTATACATGAAATTGAAATGGAATTTTTTTATTGTGTAGAGAAGATTACTTCGTTAAAATTATTTTCACAGTGCTGTTCTCTTTCTCGGTCGATTAAAATGTTGTGTAAACGTAAAGCATCTGTGGAATTCGGGACGTAGGAGAGAGGCACCGAAGGAACCGGGTTGCGAGTCGTGCTTGGATAGCTCAGTTGGTAAGAACGATACCCGTGAAGGGCAAGGACGTGGGCTCGAGTCCCGGTGTGCTACAAACAGTTTTCATTTGTTAGAGAGTTTCAAAACTACACGCACACTTTGTGGCAGAATGGAAGATACATTACTGATACAAACAAATCCTGGTGTTACCGCAAGTCGATAATTGAAGTCAGGTTGTCATTCAATTGTACCGTTAGAGACACTTGCTTTTGGAAAAAAAAAAAAGCGCCTGGATCCCATTCATTAATATTTATTATTGACGACCGGTTAGGCAGTTTAAACTGTCATAATAGTGACAATATGACATCAATTTGAACTCATAAATGGAATACGATTTGTAACCAAAAATTTCTTTTTAAATATCAAATGATAACAGTTTCAACTGTCGGAATCGGTCGTCATTGATAATATTAATTAATGCGATTTTGGCTTTTAAAAGATTTTTCACATTAAATAAATTATAGTTACACTAGCTGTTTTGTCATCTGTTTTCAGTTTCGCTGCGGTCCGCCACGAACTGCCTCTACATCTCTCTCTAGTACCATGGTCGTAATTCCCTGATGTCTTCACACATGTCGTCTCATCCTGTCCCCTATTGTTATCAGTGTTTTTAACAGTTTTCTTTTTTTCGCCGGTTCTGTGGAGAACCTCCACATTTCTTACCTTATCCGTCCACCTAATTTTTAACATTCATCTGTAGCACCACATCTCAAATGCTTCGATTCTCTACTGCTCCAGTTTTCTAACAGTCCATGTTTCACTACCATATAATGCTGTGTTCCAAACGTACATTCTCAGAAATTTCTTCCTCAAATTAAGACACATTTGACACTAGCAGAATTCTTTTGTCCAGGAATGTCTTATTCGATTCTGTTAGTTTTCTTTTGTATGTCGTCCTTACTTAGTCCGTCATAGCTTATTTTACTTCCAAGATAGAAGAATACCTTAATTTTCTCTACTTCGTGATCACCAATTTTGGTGTTAAGTTTCTCGCTATTCTGATTTCTTCTACTTCTCATTACTTTCGTCTTCCTTCTCATTAGACTTTTCATTCCAATCAACAAATCCAGTAATTCTTATTCATCCTCACAAATTGTAAGGATAGAAATGTCATCACCAAATCTTATTATTGATATCGTTTCGCCCTGAATTTTAATCCCACTCTTGAATCTTTCCTTTATTTCCATCATTTCTTCTTCGATGCACAGACTGAACAGTACACCCTTTTTAATGCGAGCACTTTGTTCTTAGTATTCCAGTCTGATTGTTCCATCTTGCATTTTGTTCGTATTGTATATTACCCGTGTTTCCTTATAGTTCCTCCTGTTTTCTTCAGAGTTTCAAAAGTCTTACAGTATTTCACATTGTCGGACGCTTTTTCCAGGTCGATGAATCCTGTCTTCTTTCCATTGTCAAGGGCAACGTGAGGACTGCCTTACGCGTGCCTTCATCATCCCTAAAGCGAAATGTTAACAACTTGAAGGCATAAGCTGATTATACGATAGTTCTCGCACTTACCTGCCCTTAGTATAAGGCCTGTTGGGGAAAAGTCGATATATCGATACGTCGATATCGAACACCAGTATTGAGTGCCGACATTTTTACTTTGTATTATACTTTTTTCACAATTTGAGTGCCGACATTTTTACTTTGTATTATACTTTTTTCACAATTTTCAGAAAGTATTTCAACTTGACTGTGTGAAGCAAGTGTATGTAGCGCAAAAGAAGAACTCCGATTGCACCGAGGGGTGGTGGCGGTGTGAGTGGATTAATATTTCCGATGTGTAGAAACAGCACACCAGTTGCGTTAAAGCTATAGTTGCTAGGTCGCTGACATTTGCAGAAATGAGAAAACCAGGGAAGTGTTCCGGTCGAATCCGATATGTGACGAAACATGGACCCATCAGACACCAATTATTGTTCCACTTACATGCAGTTACCATTATTAGCAAAGTGGTTATTGCCAAGCGTGAACGTGCATCTTTTTCCTTTGAATTCTTGCTCTAAAGAGGATAGTCAGGCTGCTAGCTTTTTGATTTACAGAATATCTAATAATAAATCAATATACAACTCTAAAACCGGCAGTATGTTTACAATGTGGAGCCGATATTTTATAGGTAGGTGGGTCGATATATTTTATTGGCAGATAGGTCGATATTTTCTTTCCGATGTATCGATTCCTATTTCCGATATACCGAAAGACCACAATAGAATATTTTAAGTATCGTTATACCATATCCCCGATACTTTTAAAAATATCAACAGTCCTATTTGCATTCTTCGGCAGTGTGTGGATGATGTTTTTCCGAAAGGCCAGTCTCGTAGATTTTAAACACCAACTTGAATAGCCGTTTGGTTGCCACTTCTTCCAATCATTTTAGAAATTCTTATGGAATGCTGTCTATCTGTTCTAGCTTAATTGATCTCAATTCTTCCAAAGCTTTTATTAAATCCTGTCTCTGATACTGCATCCTCTATCTCTTGGACAGCGACTTCAGCTTGGTTTTAATTTCACCGGAGATTGTTTTGAATGTTTTATATGCTTAGTCAGTCCTCTCGAGTATCACTTCTGTTTTGGTATCTTCAACTCTCCTGCAGCTATTTCGCTTTGACTGCCTTGAACTTAGCATACGTTTCATCCGTGAGGAATTTATGTTGCTGTATTCCTGTCTTTCCGTGAATATTATTGTACTTCCATCTTTCGTCGACAAATCCAAGTAGTTCTTCTGTTACCCAAGGTTATTTCTGTTGCCCAAGGTTATTATCCAAGGTTCTTCTGAGTTCCTAGTACCTATGTATTTCTGACATCTGTGATTGTACTTCGTAGACATGTTCACCCCTCTTCAACGTAACTGCGTACTGCGGTATTCCTTATCGAAGTATCTACATCCTTAGGGAACTTCAAACGCGTCCTACTATTCCTCAGTACTTCAGTATATCACCTGCTTCGAGACTAATTCTTCTGTACGATTCTCGTAAAATTTAGTCTGCTATTCACCATTGGCAAATTGTGATCTGAGTGTGAATCTGCTCCTGGGTACGCATTGCAATCCAGTCCTGATTTTGGAATCTCTTGTCTGACCATGATGCGATCCAGCTGGAATCTTTCCGTGGCTTCAGGCCTTTTCCTAGTACATCTTCTCTTCGTGTGATTCTTGAACGGAGTATGCGCTCTTTCTACCTTTGTTTCCCGAACGAACTGTAGCCATGTTACATGTGAAATGTCCTCTGTACAATTTTACGTTTTGGTGGCCTGTGACACACAGGCGGGAGCTGTTTCCTCGTTAATGTCTCACCGGCCGCAGTGTACAAACACAGATAGCGCACGACTAATTTACACAGGCTCAGAACGTTTGCTCACAGGAGGCAAACATGCATTTCCTCATCGATTTAAGTGTGTGTCGTGGTATTTGAAAGAAGAACTCTGAAGCAGAAGGACAGCTTAAAGCTTCTAAACGTAATGGTGTGGTATGTAGAATTCACAGATCTGTGAAAGGTTATATGCCATATCGTTTCTTCAGGTCGTACTCTGTTCGCACGGGAAAAAAATCTTGATAATTCATCGTACATGTGCTGTACAGGTTTTCTTGCAGACGTGCAGAGAATATGACGATTTTGCGCTCTTGGCACGTGCTTATCGAATTACACTTATCGCTAGTACGAGCGGAGTAGTGAGTGAGCTATGTATGATGGAGGTACTTTCATCGCGCGCACACACACACACACACACACACACACACACGCGCGCGCGCGCGTTTGTACGGTCAGCGATGATACGGAAGTCGTCAGCTGCACGAATGCTCATCCATCATTTAAGACCTCGGTGATGTAAATCACAGGACATAAAGATCCGCTATCATTGGCAGCGATACATCACTTCTCCTGTATGCGGGCGCCAACACATTGTGCCCAGAAGCATGAGTGGGAGAGCAGGGAAGTGGTGGTGGGGGTGGGGGGAGCTCAGTATTCTCTTCTAAAAATGGCTCAAATGGCTCTGAGCACTATGGGACTTAACATCTCAGGTCATCAGTCCCCTAGAACTTAGAACTACTTAAACCTAACTAACCTAAGGACATCACACACATCCATGCCCGTAGCGGTCGCGCGTTTCCAGACTGAAGCGCCTAGAACCGCTCGGCCACCATCGGCCGGCGTATTCTCTTCTCCCCACCCCCCTACTACATGGCTTGTCACAACAAACACTCAGAGACGAAATAACTGTAATATCCAAAAGATCTACGAACTGCTTCAAGACGTAAATCGTCCCTCCAAAAAGTCCGAGAGTGATTTATTCCTGGCATGTAGGCGACGTCAGCGTGTGGTAACTACGGTGGCAGTTTGAACTAACAATTGTAAACAACAGATGTGCATTTGTCCAGTCAGTTACGAGCAGGCGGTGTTAAATAATGCGCGAACTTTGCTGCGTCACAAATCGCAGTGGAGCACCATCTCGAAATGAAATGTTCAGGACATTATCCAGAATATTTTGAAGAAGGGAAAAGTGTGTGCAAAGTTTGTGCTGGACACATTGACTCTCGAACAAAAACTACGACGTGTAGACGCCTGTCGCGACTTGATTGAAATGCAGAATGCGGACAGTTCTTTTGTGGAAAAAATCATCACGCGTAACGAGACTTTGTTTTACCCTAAGAACTTTTCCGACATGGCTGGATGAAAGTTCTGTGCGTTATGTTCAAGTGTGTGTGTGTGTGTGTGTGTGTGTGTGTGTGTGTGTGTGTGTGTGTGTGTATGTGGGGGGGGGGGGGGAGTGAGAGAGACTGTGCAGAACACCTGAAACACGTCTTAACATTCTCTGTTTTTTTTTATTAATCCAGTTTCGAAACTCTTTGGACTGACACACCTGGTTACAGGACAGTACCGTTGAGGGGAGGAACAGATTTAAATTTTGACGCAGCGTGATCAGCAGTGCCCATACTTACATGTAGTGCATTTCTGCTGTCTCTAAACTTGTAAATTAACTGCATTTATTGCATCACTGTCGTTATATGTCACCATAAATCAACGTAACAAAAGTGTGCGCCAGTGTGTCCGCATGCTTCGCAGTAACTGCTCTGTACGTGGCGTTTATGATCAGCTGGTCTGTGACAAGGCAGACATCCCATGTGACTTGTGGAAGAACACAAACATCACCTTCGGTGAAGAATACTGGAGAATGGAATTGTAGAAATACGCCGCGCGCCCGCATCTCGTGGTCGTGCGGTAGCGTTCTCGCTTCCCACGCCCGGGTTCCCGGGTTCGATTCCCGGCGGGGTCAGGGATTTTCTCTGCCTCGTCATGACTGGGTGTTGTGTGATGTCCTTAGGTTAGTTAGGTTTAGTAGTTCTAAGTTCTAGGGGACTGATGACCTAAGATGTTAAGTCCCAAAGTGCTCAGAGCCAAATACGCCGCGCAATGCAGACTCCTTAGTGAACCGTATTGAGCTGTACAAACATATTAACTGATCGAACGTTAAAGCAACGTTATTTTCCACAAATCATTGCCTCAAAGGAGTTAGTTTATGACAGGGTGCATTGTCCTTGCGATACGATCATTGTCTCCGAACTGTTTCTCCAATGAAGGTAGTACAGAATCCTGTAAAATTTGTTCGTTATGATAGGTGGACTGTTAGCTGAACGGCTGTCGCGCTTTGAAATTCACGAGTGATTCTTTGCGCTGATTTGATATATATATTTACAGCTACCCTCTGCTGTGTTCGACGACCCCTCTCCCTCAGAAAATTAGATTTACCTGACGTTGGTTTACCGTGGTTGATCCCTTGCATAACCACTTCTCACTCGCATCACCAACTGTCAACGTGCGCAGCTTTAGAAGAGTTGAAATGTATCTGATGGATCTGTTACTCAGGTTGACATCGAGTGACAAGCCCTCGTTGTAATTCACTGAGATCTGCTGACTAACTCATTCCGCTGTTACTGATTCGCTACCAACAACACAGTACTGCGTGCCTCCTTTTGTACTGTCGGGTCCGTTTCTCGTCACGTATAATGATCAGTTACGCGTTACATTACTTTTGATCGTATCGTGTATAATTCCGTCCGCCACGTGAAAAGTTAGCACCCCGTCGCAGCTAATACGATAAAGCTGTATTCGCAGCAAGCGAGTCAACTTGGAATACAGTAATTGTGTTAACATAGCGATCTTGGCAAATAAATTGATTTTCGAAAGAAAACTACAGAACAAATACTTTTTTCGCCCACTGTTTTGTAAGTTACAGAGAAACACAGCTTATCTGAAACACAGTGTTTACTTGTTGACTATGTAGGACATCAGCCAAAACACAGACTACATAAAACACCGTTGATGAGATACATGAACAAACAATGAGTAGAACGTATCGTACCTGGTCACTGATCATTGTCCAGTACTCACACAAATCTTCGAATGTCAGAGAGAGTGAGAACCCAATGCAGCTGCTTCAGAAAAGACATTACATGGAAGAGGAACAGATTTGAAAGATGAACACTCACACTTGGAGACAAACTGCAAGCATGTGTGGAGACGTTCCTTCACGTAAACTGTACATGATTTTGTTCAAGAGTTAATGACACACACACACACACACACACACACACACACACACATATTGAGTCTCTGTACAACAGGTAAGACTGCGAACCGAAGCGTCGTTGCGGTAAACAACGAGCGTCTGCAAATCGTCTCTTCAATTAAATGTACGACCTGAGGAGCGAGCTGTCCTTGGATACTGCTACAGCGGTCCGTCGCCGCGTAGGCAAGCCCCGGCAGACCAGTCACGTCCTTGTCCTTTGCTAGTCCGCAACGCGGTCTTCCATTCTGCAGCGAGTGGCACCCTGCTTCCTCAGACTCTCATCTTGCACGATGCACCTAATACACCACATCCTTGACCTTCGCTCATGACCGCGTCCTTTCACTCTCGGCCTAGTCGGCGATCTGACTCCCATTTCTGTACGTGTGGAACTACTCCACTGTAATATTTGCTCATTAATTTACCATCAAGTATGTCGCCATTGCTACTGCCCATAAAATATACAGTATTCTGTGCCAAAGCGATAATGCACTGACCGGAACGAAAAACGTAACATTCAATAAATGATGTGTAATTATTGTTTAATTATCTATTTAATCAAAGTGAAGCACTTCAACCAATTCTTTTAGACGGAGTACATTACTGGCGCTGCTTTGCGAACAAACAGTGGAGTGCTGATTATTATTGCACTAACCGCAGTTGCTGTTTCCCACGCAACCTGGAAAACATTATCACTGAATGTGAGCGAATGTTTTCCCGCTCTTGTAGCGCTTATTGTTGTACCCTGAATTGTCGTAATCAGCTTTCTGGAGTAAACATGCCGTTAACCCTGAACAAGCTCCAAAAGCTGTAGCTTTGGTGGAAGCGTTACGGAGATGATAGATAAACTCCAGTGGAAGACTCTGCAGGAGAGACGCTCAGTAGCTTTGTACGGGATTTTGTTGAAGTTTCGAGAACATACCTTCACCGAGGAGTCAAGCAGTATATTGCTCCCTCCTACGTATATCTCGCGAAGAGACCTTGAGGATAAAATCAGAGAGATTAGAGCCCACACAGAGGCATACCGACAATCCTTCTTTGCACGAACAATACGAGACTGGGAGAACCGATAGAGGTACTCAAGGTACCCTCCGCCACACACCGTGAGGTGGCTTGCGGAGTATGGATGTAGATGTAAATGTAGATGGCTGCAGTGCCGCAGAAGTGTTGAGGATTACACTTTCCACTATTTCTGGAAATGTACGAAGGCACAGGGAAACTGGAGGCTATGCAAGGAGACCAGTACATAGGACCGAGACGAGCAACATCAGCGAGATATGACCGCTTCCTACAAGTCCAAGTTCTCCGCAACCATCATACCATTCCTATCGCTGCAGGAACTCGACTCCACCAGGTCCGAGGGGTGAATGTTAGTGAGAGAACCGTTTGAAGAAGACTGGAAGAAGCCAGTCGTCAGAAGACCTGCTACAGGTCCGGAACTCACCAGAGAGCATTCATTGCACAGCTCGACCACGTTTCGCAAGGGAACATCTTGGCAGGACGGTATAACAATGGGATGAAGTGTTGTTCACCGACGAGTCGCGATTTGGCCTCCGATCACCTGACGGAAGAGAGACGGTCTGGAGAAGGCCAGGGGAAAGATATTCCCCTTGCCCATTCTCTTCCAGGTCATCTTTTCAAGGTGGTTATGTGACGGAGTGGACAGGAATCAATACAGCTGCATGGAAGAATTTGGTCTTCGTGAGGTATCAGAGCCTTATCGCACATTGGTATGCGGAGGAAATCCTTCTGGAGCATGTTATTCCTTTTGCTCCATTTATTGGTGATGATTTTACACTAATGCACGACAATGCACGTCCACATGTTGCGAGAATTGTGCAAAAGTTCTTAGATAAGCAGCGATTCATGCTGGGGGTTGGCCTGCTCGAAGCCTTGATTTGAATCCTGTTGAGCACGTTTGGGACCTGCTGGGGGAAGAGCCTGTCAGCACCATCCAGAGACACTACAGGACCTACGGAAAGCCCTCCTGGAAGAATGGGATATGGTTCATCAACATGACTTTACCACATTAATCAAGAACATGCCTGAAAGGATGAATGCCGTCATTGGTGCAACCATTTGAAAATGGGAACAGAGGTCTCCTCAATCGTCTCAGAGGTCTGTGAAGTCAAGTGTGAAGTTTATACATCAAAACAGACAAGCATTATCTTTATGAGATTACTCAAATTTTTCTTGATATGTGCATCTGTGACTTAATTTATTAAATTTGTTTATAATTTTCTTTTTTCGTTGTTGGACACTATAACGATATGTTTACGTAATGTGTATACATAAACATACAGTTACAAATGTCCCCGTTCGTAGTCTCTAATTATAACAATATGTTACTTTTGTGCTGTAACATTAGCTATAATCAGCAGTGGAAACATATTTGCGAACGCCGACCGTGTGCGGCTGTTTCTTGTTGGATCGTCTGATCAGTCGGAAGTTGCATTGCAGAGGAGAGTAAATGCCTATTCAAAATATAATTATTTTGGATAGCTCAACATGAATTTCCTAAGGGACCGTAGTTTATCATCCATTTACCAGTAGAATATGGCGCGGAAAAAATATTTCGCCGCATGCAACTTCCGTCCGAACTCGACAAAAGAATTCGTGACTGAACTCTCTACTTGGCAGAAACATATAGAAAATTAAATAATTTCATGAAGAAGTGAGACATAGATTCTATAGTAAATGAATAGTCCATACATCAGTTCCATTTAACTCTGAATTTATGGCAAGTAATAGACAAACTTACACTGCAATGACGGATTTAACATGGATGCCGTTTTGACTGGCACTTCTCTTAATGAAAACAATTCCTTTGACGTTTTCACATACACGCCGCACAATAAATCTACTGCTAGGCACTTTTAGTATTACACATTTACTTTACACTAGAACAATATTAATTTTGACATTAATAATACGGCGGCAAGACATGCGCGTCCGACACAAGTTACAGGAGACAAGAGAAGAATGAGTAACTGTTCATCGAGAATATCTCGTACATCTAAACAAAATGTGTAAAAATGTTCTTCTTCTGTCCGTTTTTCGCGCCGCGGTTTTCAAAGTCAATAACTCACAGTATCTCTGACGGCGCTTCAACAATAAACAAGTTACATCACAGGTCGTTCACCTTTTACATTTTCGCGACATTATTTGCTAACTGTAGCTGTTGCCGAGCGACTGCTCGATTAATGAATGATTTAAAATGATAAGGCAATCACATAATGTTACAACACCTAGGTGTGCCTGTGCCACAATATTCCATCATAAGATAGCGGATTAGTGTCATAAAGCTGGCACAAATTTAAAATAAATTTCAGTTTTTGTAAGAAATTGAAGTCTTTCGTATTTCGTGCAATTCAGTGTATATTCCGCAGCTTGATATATAGTGCAGAAGGAGAAAATGTTTCACTGCTTTACAGAGAACTGACTCATGAGGACATAGTCCCCGCCAAGCATTACCGATTTTGAAAGAAAGTACTCGGATGCTCAGAACTCACATGAAAATGGCGAAGCTATCTACGCTACTGCTTCGTTACAGAATCTTGGTAAACTGATGATTTTTGGTGGTTGCGACGCGAATCATGGCGAAATCGAAAGCAGTCTGTTTATTCAGGCCTTGCCTCCTGCTAATACTGAATTGCACCTTTTCATTCCAATTAAGTTTCGGTTTATTTAGAACAAAAATCTCCAGCGTGAAAATTATGTCTTTTAATTTTAGATCTAAAACAACCACGTAATTAAACTACTGAAGTTATTTTATTCTGCGTGTATCTCGTTTGTTTCTCACGTATGTGAGCATGTGTAGACAGGTGCTTTCAGAGGCGTGTATCATATCCGGGCTAGTCTATGAACCATAACAATGACACTCAATCTGAGGTGGGAGTTCGATCACTATATGCCTCACCTATTTGACTGAAACTTGCACTCCAAGCAGATAACCTCACTCATAGCCAACAAACTATTCCGTAACAAGGTAATCATGCCATATCCGGACATATAATCGTTCGATCTTTTTGTTCCGTATCCTCTCATCGATCAACTTATACAAATGAAATGGCACAATTCCAGAGATGAAGTGACGAGTGAAAATTTGTACAAAGACCAGGAATCGAACCTGGGTCTGCTGCTTACTAGGCAGGTGTGCTAGCAACTAAGCCATCTTGGCACAGCAGGTGACAGGACGGTACGGATTGCGCTGGAACGCTTCGCTCCTCGATCCAAATTCTCACTGCCTTCCCAGTCTATTTTAAATTCTCCCTTACACACAAACAGTCTATATACATAAAATCATATCTGTATGACACCAGTAAAGTCTCTGAAAAGCAGACTGTGGCGGATGTGCGAATTTCCATCGAGAAGGGAGGAGTTCCAGGGTAATCCGTGCAGTTGTGCGAACCGCTGTGCGAAGGTGGCTTATTGCTAGCGCGGCTACCTAGTAAGCAGGAGACCCGCGTTCTATTTTCGGCCTTGGTACAAATTTTCACTCGCCGCTTCAGTCTATGTACATGAAATAACACCAAACATCTTCAGTATTCATTTTCACAAAATGAAGAAAGCAAGCAACGAAGCATGGTCCACGATATATCAGGGGCATTGTTATAACGAAATAGTCAAGTTCCAAACCGTTACCATAGTACGGGCAAAATACTATTGTTTAATTTTTTTCATAATAGCACGAGGCTATTCTAATAATAGTCCGAGCCCTCACCACAGAAAAACCCGCTCAGACCTTCACACCACTGCCAATCATCTAACTTCATTGTCCCTAGTGTTGCTGTTGTTACGGTCTTCAGTCTCAAGGCTTGATTTGATGCGGTTCTCCACGCTAGTCTAGCCTGCAATGGCTTCATTATTTCCGCATTACTTGCAGTCTGTATCCACCTGAACCTGCTCTCTATACTTACGTATCTTTCTATCTCTATATTGTTTACCTCCACCCCCAAACAAAGTTTCCTTCATTACTAAATCGACAGTTCTTCGGTGCCTTAGCATGGATCCCCTTCTCTTTATCAAAATCGGCCATAAATTTTTCTCTCCGGTTTGATTCACTACATCGACTACCATTCAGCGTTCTTCTGTAACTCCAAATTTCAAAAACCTTTTTTGTCTTCTTGTATGAACTGTTTATTGTACACATCCCAGCTAAATATCTTCGGGCCAAATTTCCTAACACTTAAATTTATATTCGAAGGTAACGTATTTTGCTTCCCAAATACTAATAATCGTCTACCTTTAGAGTCTCCTGTCCTAATCATATTCCCTCAGCATCGCTTGATTTGATTCGACTACATTTCACATCCCTTGTTTTACTTCATCCAATGTTCACCTTACCATCTCTTTTTCAAGACCTGTCCTTTCCACACATTTTCCAAGCCACCTGCTTTCTGACAGAATTACAAGGGGTTTCAACAAGTAATGAAACACATTGTTTTCTCGGCCAATTTCGATTTAGCTTCGTAAAGTTTCGATACGTGGCGGCGCTATAGGTAGCTTCTAAAATGGCGTCAGTAAATTAGGTGCTTTCCTACCAGAGAGTTGTCATTGAATTTCTTTTGGCGGATAACCAGAGCAACACACACATTCTTATGGGATTGTAGAATCTCTGCACAGACGTAACAGAGGAGGGGGGGGGGGGGGGGGGGGAGCGGTGAGTCTTTGGCCGAGGCGTCTGACATCATTACAATGTTGGAACGTGCGGACACTGTCATTTGAGGCTATCGGTGGATCACAGACGAACACCTCGCTGTATAACTAGACATCTCTATTGGTAGTGCTGACACATGTCCACCAGTTGTGGTACTCAAAGGTGTGCGCCAGCTGGGTTCCCCGGCGCCTAACACAAGACCATAAAGAGCAACGAAAGACCATCTTTGCGGAAGTGCTTGCTCGTTACGAGGCTGATCGTGACAGTTTTTTGTCGAACATTGTTCCAGGCGATGAAATAGGGATTCATCACTTCGAACCGGAAAGCAGTGAAGTGTTGTGTACCACCCTCAGGAAATATAAGAAACGACTTCAGCGTTTTCATTGCCACAAAAATGCAAACTAACTTCTCTATGACAACGCAAGGCCACCCACAACCCGAGAGCAGCTCATAAAACTTCACTGCATTGTTATTCTTCGTCCACCCTACAGCCCACATCTCGCACCTTTCGAATTCCATCTGTTTGGCCCAGTGAAGGACTCACTCCGCGGGAAGCAGTACATGGTGATGGGAAGGTTATTGATGCAGCAAGACGTTGGCTCCAACTTCGACCAGTAGAATGGAAAGGGGTGGTACCATGCAGGCATGAAGGCTCTCCGAGTAAAGTGGCGTAAGGTCGTAGCATTAAACGGAGATTATGCTGAAAAAGACGGTTTTGTGTCAAGAGTGAGGAAGAACATGGTATATTGGAATCCTGAATAAAACCAACCTGCTTTCAGAAAAAAAAATATATTCCATTTCTTACTGAGCGCCCCTCGTGCAACGTAATTGACTACTCACGAAGCATTTATTTGGGCCTATTCTCCTGACCTTTAATTCCTTTTCCAAATTACTTCTCACTTTCCTTTACAGCTCGTGTCCAACTATTACAGTCGCAACGTACACACTGTACAAGTTGTAGAAAACGTGCCAGTACTTTATCCCGGATACCTTTCGAATTGCAAAGAATGTATCCCACTGAACACTGTCGAAATGTTTTTCGAAATTTTCAAAGTCTATAAACTTAATAAGGATCATAAACTGACAAGCAGCCTAAAGAATCGGTAGAAGAAAAGGCTTCTAAGCTACCATATTCGGTCCTTATAGCAATATTTAGAAATATGTACTGCGTTCCGATATTGTGAAACACTTCGAAGATAAATATGTATTGAAACATAACCAACAAGGATTTAGAAAGTATCGTTCTTAGGGCAACCCAACTAGCCCTTTGTGTACACACGAAGTAATGAGTGCTGTCGAAATGGGATCTCAAGTTGGTTCCACATTCCTAGATTTCCATAAGGCTTCCGACACCGACCCTCACAAGCAGCTTCTAATCAGATTGCGTGTCTAGCGAATATCGTCTCAGCTGTGCGGCTGGGTTCGTGATTTCCTGTCTGAAAGGTCACATTAATAAAAATTGACGCGAATCCATCTAGTGAATTGATATCTGGGATTCTCCAAGGAAGTGTTATTAGATGCTCTGTTGTTCTTAAACGGATTAGGAGTCAGCTGAGTTGCCCTCTTATGTTGTTTGCAGATGATGGGCTCGTTGACCGCCCATTAGTGTCATCATGTTCAAAACGAATTACAAAATGATTTGGACATAATATCTGTGTGATGCGAAAAGTGGCAATGACCCTGAACAATAAAAACTGTGAGGTCCTCCATATGAGCACTTTTTATGTGACAAATCGTACTTAACGGCTGCCCATTACGCTAAATACCTTGTGATTATAATCACGAATAACTTAAACTGGGACTCTCAACTAGAAAATGTTGATAGGAAGGAGAACCAGAGAAGCGTTTTGTTGCTCGAACTCTTACAAGATGTAACAAATCTATTAAAGAGACAGCATACATTACGGTTGTCCGTCTTCTTCTTGAGTATTGCTCACTGTACGTGATTTTTGCCAGATAAGATTGACAAAGGATATCGAAAAAGTTCTCAGAAGGGTTGCTTGTAATAGGAAAGAGAGCATCATGGGTATTGTATGAGATGTGGGGCGACAATAATTAAAGTAAAGGCGTTTTTCCTTATGGCGAGATCTGCTCAGGAATGTAGAATCACCAACTTCCTCCTTCGAATGCAAATATATCTTGTTGACTGTCACTTCTGTTGGTAGAAATGACCATAGATATAAAATAAGAGGATTCATAGCTCGTGCGAGTAGATTTAGGTTTCATTTTTCCCACATGCTAGCCGAGAGCGGAACGGTAGCGAAGAAATTTGAAAGTGACTCTACGAATTCTCTGCCAAACACTTACGTGTGAAATGCAGTGTAATCATGTACATGTAAATGTAGGTAATGGATCTGCCTAGCGTCTTCTTTCCCTGCGACAAGTAATATCTGACTATATCAGTTTTAAATCATCCTGGACGCTGCTTCGGATACTATGTGGATATGACTCTTTTGACTGATAGGCAATCGTATAATCGAATAATATTCGACCTTTCTGCCAGTTTCTGCGCAGTACTTTACGTTTGTTTATTTATGTTAAGCGCCAGCTACCATGTACCCCCATCAGGCATTTGAACCATCTGGTGTGGCGACTTTCCCCATTTATACCGGCATCATCCGCATATGAAGCTATGCACCAGAACGTTTACATATATCGTGACGAGTAGTGGTCCTGTGATACTCGTTGGATGTACCCCCAAACTTACGTTCACATCTGACGATTTCACTTCGTTTAGATGTGCTGGGATCTACATCTGAACACACACACACAAGCGCGCGCGCGCGCCCACAAACCACAAGCCACCATACAGTTCGTAGCAGAATATCTCGCATCACTGCTAAACATTTCCTTTGCTGTTCCACTTGCGAAGCCCGCTGCGGTGGACGAGCGGTTCTAGGCGCTTCAGTCCGGAACCACGCGGCTGCTGCGGTCGCAGGTTCGAATCCTACCTCGGGCATGGATGTGTGTGATGTCCGTAGGTTACTTAGGTTTAAATAGTTCTAAGTCTAGGGGACTGATCTCGGATGTTAAGTCCCATAGTGCTTAGAGCCATTTGTAGCCACTTGCGAATGGAGCGAGGGAAACACTCTATATGCTTCTGTACGAGCCGCGACTTCTCTTGTCTTCGCGGACCTTAGGCGAAACGTGCTTGGTGGCAGAATGGTTCTGCAGTCAGTCGCAAATGCCAGTTCTGTAAACTTAATAGTCTTTCGTCCCTCTAATTTGATTTCACGGAGCATTTCTACAATACTCGCATGTTGATCGAACCTACCGGCAAGAAAAATCTAGCAGCACGCTTCTGCACTGCTTCGATGCCTTCATTCAAGCCGACCTGGTGGGGACCTCAAACATTCAAGCAGTATATAAGACTAATGTGCACAAGTTTTTTCTCAGTTTCGTTTATTCTCCCAATAAGTCGATGTTCACCATTCCCCTTCCCTGCTACCGACCTTCTCCGCTCCTGGTAGCTGAGTGGTCAGCGCGACGGAATGTCATACCTAACGGCCCGGGTTCGATTCCCGCCTGGGTCGGAGATTTTCTCCCCTCAGGGACTGGGTGTTGTGTTGTCCTTATCGTCGTCATTTCATCCTCATCGACACGCAAGTCGCCGAAGTGGCGTCAACTCGAAAGACTTGCACCAGGCGAACGGTCTACCCGACGGGAGGCCCTAGCCACACGGCATTTCCACTACCGACCTTACGTTTTCGTACCATTTTATATCGCTTTGCGACGTTAACACCTAGAACGAAATTGTAATAGAACATCACAGGATTGTTTTTCCCCCTCAACTGCATTAACTTACATTTTCTTTGAGTTAGAGGAAGCTGCCATTCATCATACCAAATACAAATTCTGTCCAATTCATCCTGTATTCTCCTACAGTCACTCAACGACGACGTTATCCCGGACACTAAATCGTCGTCGACAGATAGTTGTAAACAGTAGTTCGCGCTCTCCGTCAGATTGTTTGTGTATGTAGAGAACAAGAGCAGTCCTGTCACATTACCCTGGGGCAGTCCTGGTGATACGTTTGTCACTCAACACTCGCCGACCAAGATAACGTACTGTATTCTATTACCCAAAAAGTCTCCAAGCCACTCACAAATTTGGAAACCTGTTCCTTCGTTAACAGTCTACGATGACACTGTGTCAGACGCATTTCGGAAACCAAGGAATCTGGTGGGACTCACGGAATGCAATTACAAACGTAGTCCTTTATTCCGTAAGGTCGTATTTTGTTCGATGGATGGCATTATGAAAATATTTCGAATGGTTTCTGGAAGTGAAGGAACACAGTATCCCCTTAGGCGCCGTCGTCTGCTTGCCTCCTACATCTCAAGGATAGAGTTGCCTTGTGCTTATGCCTTACGAACAGATTATGTAAATATTGTGTGTAATCTTCTGGCTGAGATAACGATTTCAAGCCTATATTAAAAAAATCATAAAACACACTGCCTAACTACGTGCAGCTTGCTTTATTGTTACAGCTGCGGCGACTGAGTGCGATTACGTTACGTGCAATCTCGCCAGAAATGTTAATGTAAGAGCTTTGTCCCAAGAAGAAAGCTAACAAAACACAAGTGTGCCCTTGTCAATCTGCAGTGAATAAAGTGAAAGTCTTGTTGTTAGTTAAGTGTACGCCTTATAAAAAGTTGCACTGGGTCAGGCAGACAAGTTTTTAAGAACCGACAGACTTTCTTTTAGACTGAAGATAATGAGACCATTTACTCGCCTCTGATCTCCTCTATATGAAGAACTACTTCGCAAAGTATTACCTATCAAGTTGCCAAGGTGTTCACAACGGTATCTGAATAGGGACCGTGTTCATTAATTTTCACACTGGCCGCTTAGTTTGCGTCAGCGCCATCCCGCAAGAGGTTTGTACAGAAACGAGCGTATAATAACCGTTGCACAACGCAGTGAAAAGAACACGGCCCACGGACGAGCAGCTGTGGGGCGGGTGATATTCCTGGAAATGTTAACTAAGCGCACTGTCGTTTGGAAACTCCTCAACCGGTGCGTCGCGCTTCTTTGGATTAAAGAAGAAGAAAGGGGGCAGGGGGAAATCCCTTGAGGCATTAGTGTGCAGAATTATTATTTAATTTAGGGGCGACTAGACACTACAACAATAACAAACAACAGGATTAGCGTTGCCACAACTTAGCAAATAGCCCCTAGTTCCCTAATGTTGTATCAATGCCCGTTCCCAACTGGCCATGGTTGATTGGCTAATGGAGATAGGTACCTTCAATAACTGCTTACACAACATTACTAATTTACGTAATTTATTAGTAATAATTCAACAACAACAACAAGTCTTAAAACATTTCATAAATGACTGATTAAACAACTGTTCCTTTGGGTAATAAATTCTCAACCGAGAACAGTAGCAAACAACATCACTTCCAAATAAAAACGTACATAATCGTAATGGTAGAAAGGTACCTTTCAGACTTCGAAATTAACTTTCATTTAACACGCAGGTATAAAAACATATACAAAACTCACAGTTAGTAGATACAGTAAATTCCAGTATTTATAACTCGCTGAACTAGAGCGCAGAACTGAATTTCAAATCTATCCAATGAGTAATCCTGATAAAATTATGTTCACAAATAAGAAACAGCCTGCACGTACAACGGCCATCCGCCATTAGCCACACTTTTACACACTCGTCACTTCCTTTGAAAAGTCACAGTTACTGCTCAATCTCCACACAGTTAAACAAACTAACACCGCAGAAGTCACTGAAGGTTAATACACGTACCGTATTCCAGTACTTTCTTCTCCAATATCATGACATCCTTATTGTGGGCGAACATGCTACAGCACAGCGTGTTCAGGTTGGGCCCATGCTGACTTGTTTATCTGCCGTGGCAAAACACCCACTAACCATATCGGCCACAGCTCGCCGTAAACTGCGTCCATGCAACTGCAGAGCCCACGGCTTATCGTTTCACAGAAGCGTTGAATTGCCAAGCGTCTCGGTTTCACCATCAGTCCACAACTACAGAGTGCCAAAATTATTCAGTGCACAATTCTGACCATGCGGACCCCAACACACCTTGCCGTTCTGTCCTCCTCGCTCGTTACTGTCTAATCCTCCACTACTCGTCGCCAGAGGGCCACTCGCCGCCAGCTCGGCGCCCCCAGTATCTCTGGCGAGGCCAATATCGAACTTAACACTCGCGGCCGGAACACAATCGCGCCGAAAATCGGCACATTAGTTTGGTCACCCCTAGGTAATGCATATGCAAAAATGGGAGGCATCCCACTCGGACGCTCTCTGATCTTTCTCTTCCGGTCTAAGGTTAAAGATGTCTTTAAATATCAACACTGAAACACTTAAACGAGGACCTACAGCGTGCATTTAGATTTTCCAGCAAACATCAAAATGAACTGCTTGCAGCCCAAAAAATAAATGAGTTATGATGATGGAACGGAACAGCCACACGAATTATCATGGGGTGAAAGTCCTCACCCCCCCCCCTCCACCCTCCCTCTCACCCACCTTCCCTCTCAACCACTAAGTTGCAACAGACGCACATTACACTATTAAGTTGTTCAAAGACAATAGATCAATCCTGTTTACTGCTGGCGACAATTACAGCTGTGCATAATTATGTACATACACATACACGTACTTCTAAAATACACATTCTATGTCTCTTAACTGTAATGCAGGTGTAGACGTCTGATATTACAAGAAAAACATTGTAAACAATAGTGACTATTTTGGTTTGATAATCCTGGTAAATTTTCATGAAAGAATGGAGCATTTTTGTTGCGCCTTCATGTCGGCTGCGATTGAAACATGGAGAAAGCTGAGTTCTTTGCATTTGAAGGGCTGGACTGCTGCACAAATCAAAACAGAATTGCTTGAAGTTGACGCGGTCTCTGCACCATTACTGAAGACCATTTATTTTTGGATTAATGAATTCAAGCGCGGTCGGACAAGTACCGAAGACGAAGCCCACTCCAACCGTCGAATTTAAGTCGCCACAAAGGAAACCATTGACAGAATTCATGACATGGTAATACACAATCGTCGAATAAAAATTAGTGAGACTGCTGAGACCGTAGGTATCTCAGCTGAGCGAGTGTATAATATCCTGTACGGAGAATTGTCTATCAAAAAAATTGTTGTGTGAGGTGGGTGCCGCGACTGCTCACAATCAACCTAAAGCGCATCCGGCACAACATTTCAATACAATGTCTGGCGATGTTTAATCGAAATCCGCAGCATTTTTTGTGCCGACTTGTGACTGTTCATGAAACCTGGATCCATCATTATACACGAGAGTCGAAACGGCAGTGGACAAAAGCTGGCAGGTGTTCACCGAAGAAAGCGAAGACACTTTTGTCGGAAAGGTGGTGGCGTTTTTTGGGATTCCTAAGGAGTTTCCCTCATATATTACTTGGAAAAAGGCAGACCTATAACTGCACCCTATTATGTTTCATTGTTGGATCGTTTTAAAATTGCGTTGGGTGAAAAAACAACAAGCTCGGCATGCAGAAAAGTGCTCTTTCGCCAGGACAATGCACCATCACACACACTGAGAACATGTGGAGCATTATGGGCAGGGCCCTCCAACCATCTCGGGATTATGACGATCTAACGCGCCAGTTTGACAGAATTTGGCCCGATATCCGTCAGGAAGACGTCCAACAACTCTATCAATCAATGCCAAGCCGAATAACTGCTTGCATACCGCGTTATTGACTTGCTCAATTTTTGAAGCTCTTTCTCTTGAGAGAATCGTCCAATTTTTGAAGAATTGTAATCATTTGTTGCTCTGTACATATACGTTACATCTACCGATTTCCATGCCATTGTTGTAATTCTTTCGTGGTGCATCTTTTTTTTTTATCTTAGAGTGTTCATGTACGATTAATTAGTAGTCCGTATAGTACTGAGAATGAGATCCCAGTGCCATAATTCCACGTAGAAAGTAACAGTAGGTTTACGTACCTAAATAAATATTGCTTGCACTTATTTTTAAAATTACAGGGGAAAACACTTTAACTGAAACAGCCTGCACGTACAGATAAGTTGCCTACCCATTATATCCGTAACGAATACTGAACAGAATCATGGATCAAAGACCAATGCATTTTGGCAATGTAATGAATCATCTAGATTGAGAAATCAGCTTCGTTTCTTTAAGTGGAACAATAGTATTTTTCTCGTCGTAATAGTAGATCTCCATGATAAAAATTCAGTGATATGCCTTTTTATAGATTTGACAGAAAATTAAAGAGTGAAGATATAGACTTAATATGAGGATATTTGCGTTGTTGTTGCGGCCGTCTGACTGGTGTGCAACCAGGAAGTTCACTGCACTATTCGCCAGAGCTGACTCCGCTAAGACAAGCGATTAGTGATGTTTATCCCACTTGCGATATTAACATGAATTGTCGCAACAAGAGACACTTAGTCAGGCTATAAATAATGCTGAACGGCTTTCAGCAATATATCTTTCTCTTTGATGCAAAAATAGGCTAGACTACTGTGAAGTATATCGTTCAAGGAAGATCTTGCGACTCAAGCCGGCGCTGCACCTTCCGCGGAGAGTGGCGCAGTTTTCCTGGCGGCCGTTTAAAAAGGCCGCAACGATAGTGCCTATATTCAGTGTATTTTTTAAGCTGTTTCAATCCGACGTACAAGAGTCTTCTGACTGGTTTGATGCGGCCCGCCATGAATTCCTCTCCTGTGCCAACCTGTGCATCTCAGACTAACACTTTGAACCTACGTCCTCTATTATTTTCTGGATGTATTCCAGTCTCTGTCTTCATCTACAGTTTTTGCTCCATCTAGTACCATGGAAGTTACTCCCTCACGTCTTAACAGATGTCCTACCATCCTGTCCCTTCTCCTTGTCAGTGTTTTGCACATATTCCCTTGCTCTCCGATTCTGCGCAGAACCTCCTCATTCCTCATCTTATCAGTCCACCTAATTTTCAACATTCGTCCGTAGCAGCACATCTCAAGTGCGTCTTCATCAATGTCTACATCTACATCTACATCCATACTCCGCAAGCCACCTGACGGTGTGTGGCGGAGGGTACCTTGAGTACCTCTATCGGTTCTCCCAGTCTCGTATTGTTCGTGGAAAGAAGGATTGTCGGTATGCTTCTGTGTGGGCTCTAATCTCTCTGATTTTATCCTCATGGTCTCTTCGCGAGATATACTTAGGAGGGAGCAATATACTGCTTGACTCTTCGGTGAAGGTATGTTCTCGAAACTTTAACAAAAGCCGGTACCGAGCTACTGATCGTCTCTTCTGTTCCGATTTTCCCACAGTCCGTATTCTGCGCTCAAATCGTACGTTCTCAGAAATTTCTTCCTCAATTTAAGGCGTTTGTTTGATACTAGTAGACTTCTCTTGGACAGGAATGCCCTTTCAGTGCTAGCCTGCTTTCGATGTCCTCCTTGCTCGGACCGTCATTGGTTATATTACTGCCTAGGTGGTACAATTTCTTTACTTCATCTACTTTGCGATACTCAATCCTCATATGTAGTTACTCGCTGCTCTCATTTCTGGTGCTTCTTATTACTTTCTAGTTTATGCTAAGAACGTTTCTTGATTTTTCTGTAGTCTTGCTTCCATTACCAAACGCAACGTCAGAATTGCCTCTCTGGTGCCTTTAGCTGTCCTAAAGCCACACTGACTGTCATCTAACACATCCTCAGTTTTCATTTCGAATCTTCTGTATATTATTTTTGTCAGCAACTTGGGTGCATGAGCTGTTAAGCTGACTGTACGATAGTTCTCGCACTTGTCAGCTCTTGCCCGACTGATTTTAGAAATTCTGATGGAGTGGTATCTATCCCTTCTATCTCCTAAATTCTGATTCTATTACCGGATTCCCTATCTCTTCTCAGACGATTCCTCTTTCTTCTTCTATGACTTCATCAGACAAGCTTTCCCCTTTGTAGACGCCTTCAATGTACTCTTTCCACCGCGCGACCGCTACGGTCGCAGGTTCGAATCCTGCCTTGGGCATGGATGTGTGTGATGTTCTTAGGTTAGTTAGGTTTAATTAGTTCTTAGTTCTAGGGGACTGATGACCTCAGATGTTAAGTCCCATAGTGCTCAGAGCCATTTGAACCATTTTGTACTCTTTCCACGTATCCGCTCTCTTCTCTGCGTTTAACAGTGGAATTCCCGTTGCGTTCTTAATAGGTGAAAGACGAAATGGCTGCATGAAAAAGTGAAGAAATCGAAAAAGAATTGGTTGTGAGAAGGACCGACACAGCATATAGGAAAGTCAAAGAGTACTATAGTCACACTGAATAAGATAAATCCCTGGATCTTGATGACTGAAGTTAGACATTACAGATATTTCCAACTACATAAAATTATTTGAAGTGAAAAATTCGTAAATAAAATACGCCCACACAGAATCAACACTATTAAATTGAAGCCTTGGCCAGCAACATTTAGTACATAGTTTTCAGTGTGGAAATACTTACGAAATGCAGGTAGTATCAGACATGTCTCGGCGAAGTACGACAGTACCGTTTACTGATCACGATATTCATAAGTAGCTTACCTCGAGTAAATAACGTTGATAGTTTCTGAGGCTGTTAACGGTCACAGTTGTATACAGACAGGTCACGGCATGCAAGAGGGCTGCAGTGGTCAGATACTGGCAATTTACCTTCAGTATAAGCGAATGTAATACTCGAAAATAGGCGACAAGCAATATTGTGTCAGTGCACCAGAGCCGATCTTCCACAGTGAAATGTAGAAGCGATTTTTTCGGAGTAGCGGTGTAGCGGCTATTGTAGCGTCACGAAATTGTTTTGACACTGGCGTACTCCTAACATTTACACAATCACCGATGTCAGTTTTATTAACTACTGTAATTTCCGTTTCCTAAATACACGAGCTAGAGGAAATGATCCATATTTGATTATATTTTATCATCAAACGCATGGGTTGAAAAATCTACATCAATCTCGTCTTTATAGTTGAATTTATTCTGGCGACCTAATAAGCTCGTAAGTGATATCAGTGAAATCGCACTTCGTTTTCCATAGAATGTTAACAGAGAGACAGGCTCAAAGGGGGTGATCATCCCTGTGATTGTATGGTGCAGGATTTACCTTTGGTATTGCTTGCCGTTCTTTAGGTAAGGGAGTTCGTGTGCTTCTTTATTGAAATAGGAACTAGATTTGGTTTGGACTCAATTGTTCACTTTAGTGTGACGCTTCCGCCTCTAGTAGTGTTACTGGTCGCAGGTAACGATCTGTTTCTTTGTTACGGCGCCCAAGACGTCGTATCACTGAGTTGTTCGAACTACTGGATCGTCGACAGAAATTCGTAACGGGGTCCTTGAAGCATTCGGCGACTGTTTTTTCTTCTGCAGCCTCGTGAAAGTGGTGTGTCTGAAAGTTCCTTGGGACGTGGAATACTCTTCATACAGTAATATTTTGTTGCTTCTGGAGGTTATCGTAGTACGTCTTCGCAGTCATGTTCCATACTGGACGTGCGTCGTCCGTTACTGGTTTTCTGTATATTTTGTATGTGCTCAGCCCACGTTCACTTATCGAAAGTGGCATTCTCATTGAACAGAGGGTAGAATGCGTCGAGATTTTACGATATCTTCTTACGTATTTTTTCGACATGCCGTCTCCACGTTAGTTTTTCGTTCAGTTGTACTCCTCGGTGGCGACATGTAGTAATCCACTGTATAGATGTACCGAACAATATGATGATTTCTATGGCTGGCGAGTGCCTCCTCGTGATGATCAGTGAGTGGCTGACCCAGTAACATTGAATCAGTCCGTCACTTGGCTGCCCATTCTTCTAGATCGTGGCATGCGTTCTGTAGTCTTCGGTGCTTTGCTCCAGGCCATATGCTGCTCGTGGTGAATGCTGTGCCGTCTGCATATACCTAATTGATGACTCGTGGCGTCGCCTGAGGTCCACTGCATAGATTTCATAAAGTACTGGGCCGAAAACCGTTTCCTGCGGCGGTGCATAGACACCCCCCACCCCTCCTCCCACCAAAACACTGCGAAGGTTCGTCCGTCGAGGTAGTTAGCCAGAAGTTTCGCCAGTGAGCCTGGTGACCCATTCGTGTAGAGATAGAAGATCAAAACTCTGTGTCAGACTCTGCCTCATACAGCATGTTTAAGTAGTCCCAATATAATTATAGAAAGAGGTGAGATCAGAATTGCGGACAATGTGTTCAGCGACTCAGAACCCAAATGGGTAAGGATTTCAAAGATGTCAGCGGTGTTGAGCGGGCTTGCATTGTCATTCAACAATTTTATCGACCTTAGGGCTTGACG
This sequence comes from Schistocerca nitens, assembly GCF_023898315.1. Taxonomy (NCBI): domain Eukaryota; kingdom Metazoa; phylum Arthropoda; class Insecta; order Orthoptera; family Acrididae; genus Schistocerca; species Schistocerca nitens. The sequence continues at coordinate 392,201,787 of NC_064618.1, forward strand.
TTTGGTGCGATTTTGCTGGAATCAGATTGTTAGTATGCCACTACCTTCCAGTGCCGAGCACACTCCCCTGGTAACGACAGGCGCCGTCGAATCCCAAAAGGAGGCTGCGCCACCCTTTTCGCTGAGGCTGTTTAATACATTCGACATCTGAGACATCACTGCGTACTCCTGTGTTTTGATTAACCCCGAAATACTACACCTATGCACATGATACTTGAGCACTATGCTGGAGAACCGTGTACCCCAATTATCAAAATAATTAAAATCATTATTCCAATGTAGAAATTTATATCTTAAACGTATGAAATATGAAGCTATTGTTAACAATCCAGTGAATAGTAAAATCAGGTTTCATGTGTTGATTTACATACAACTATGGCATAAAAACGCTTTATATGTCTTGCAATAAATCTCTTACATTTTTGACATGTAACCGTTAGTCTTGGGACAAACATAATAGCGTGCTGCTACGACAGTAGTCTCGTTTGGGATAGCTTTTAGGGGGTGTAGCTTGACATTCGTAGCCCAAAATATTACTTATCGACCATTACATCCTCTTCAACATGATCACCACCACTGCACTTTTCTTCGTCACTTCTGTTGCCTCCACATCGTCTTCCCCTTCAGCATCACTTTCATCAGAGTATCCTGTGAATCCCCACGTCTGCCATTTATTGTATTATTATGTGGAAGAAATACAGTAATACGATACTGGTGTACAAACTACGCTGCTGATGGATAAACACAACCACTTAAAAAAAGTTGGGACCTACTTCTGGATACCTGCCTACCTGCCTAAAGATTAGCGGTATCTCAAATGATGAAGTGCTGGTATCTCTCACAAATATTTAAAAGAAAAAAGTTTGGGGAATACAGCATCCCACTAAAACCATTCCAAGGTTACGCCTCAATAATGCTGGAGCCACGTTTCATCTTCTTTTGTTATTTATATTATTTTTTTAATGTATTAGATTTCAGTAAGTGCCCACATAGCCATCTCAACAGTGGGAAGATGATAGGACAGTTTGTTTCGACAATTCAGAATGTAAATTAGGGTAAAGCACTACCCTGGTACGAAGTCACAGGATTGGATTTGTCATGTGAGGCGACGCATGCGATTTTCGCGTCAGTTAGGACGATACGAAGATAAGGACCACACAACAAACAGTTTCCGAGCGGAGAAAATAGACGCGCTCGGGAATTCGCCCGGAACCCTTCGGTTAGCGTTCTGCCGCACTGACCCCGCAGCTACCGAGACGTACTCCTGTTGTTGTTCTGCTTCCAAGCGCGTCACCTCCATTTTTTGTTATGACTGAGTATGTTTGCTTCATTTGCTGCCTTGGAAAACATGTCGCACAAAGGAAATCTAGGCTGCTCGTGGTTGATTTGATTTGAGAAGCAGGTCTGCAAAGAACTCTCCGACTTGTAGACTGTTCCCCTCTGGTTCACAATATCCAACTCTCGTACTTTTGGATCCGTTCATAGACGCATTGTTTACGTATTGCGTCGAAAGCCTTCGATGAATTTCAGCCCCTTAAACTACGTCCAGCCGGAGAAATCGGATGACTGCTCTTTGTCCCTCCGCCGTGCACACAAGATAGCGGAGCACTCATGTTTACTTTGTCGCAGCAGCAAGCAAGGGTCAATCTGAGATCGCTTGACCACAGTACTACCAACCATGTGCACGCATGCCTGTGATACAGTATTGCAAACTTACACATGTGATCTAGAGAAAGTCTAGATAATTTTCGTCGAACATTTTAGTTCTTCTGAACTGTAACATACAGAAGTAATTGAACGAGGGGAATATTAACTATAAGACTATGCTTAATATATCTTTAAGACTATGCTTAATCTATCTTTAACACGGAGAGAAAACAGGTTTTGTATTAAAAACCTCTCTGCGCATAAACGAATGCTTCGACATTCACTATCAAAAATCCTTCTTATTATTCTTTTGCGGAAATATAGGTTGTTTGTGTTGATCATAAAAATACCATTGTCCATTGCTCTTTGAACTAGAAAGCTCCACACAAGTTCAGGGACCTAAACGGTGGATGAATCTGGAACCTAAGAAACGTTGGCCGCTATTCGTGGACCATTCGTATTGTGTTGAGCGGTGCGTGAGAGGTTCGTAATCGTTTGCCCTTACTCGTGGAAGAGGGAATGATGCCGTAGATTGTTTCAGTTATTTACTGCTTCCTAGAAAATTTTATGTGCTCTGCAGTGTGACGAAATGAAATGCATGCCATTGAGGGCATTTTCTATATTTTCTATGCGACTTTGGTCGATTATTATCGAAATTAAACATCCCACTACAGTCGAAGTGCTAACCGAGCGTTGTCTTTATTTTACCTGCCTATCTGCCATTTTTTTTATCACTACATAACAACTTAAAAGACATTTAAGAAAACGTAAGCTGTACAGATTGCTTTTAAATTTTGCAGTAACAGTTTGGAACGCACTAAGAGCGTCACTTTTTCTTGGCGCAGTTCATGATGTTTTGAACATTAGTCCAGAGACACAGGAATCCAACTTTCCAGACCTTGTCTGATAATCATGCGCAATCGACAAGTCAGTTTGGAGCGGGCTGTGTTAAGTGATGTTGTGTTACGAATCGCAGTGATGCAGCGCCTCTAAATCAAGTGCTGAAGACATTCTCCAGAATGTTTTGAAGAGGAGAAAAATGTGTGCAAAGTTCATGCCGCATACCTTGACTCCCGAGCAGAAATGCGCGACTTGCGACGAGTGCGAAAAACTACATGACGGGTTAATGCCCTGACGACACATACGATATTCAAGTCAATGTGACGTGGGCGTTGGACAACATTCCGAAGGACTTCCCTGTCATGACTGAATGAAAATTCTGTGCGTTGTACTCGAGTGGGGGGAATCTTTGTATAAATGGCTCTCAGCACTATGGGACTTAACAGCTATGGTCATCAGTCCCCTAGAACTTAGAACTACTTAAACCTAACTAACCTAAGGACAGCACACAACACCCAGCCATCACGAGGCAGAGAAAATCCCTGACCCCGCCGGGAATCGAAACCGGGAACCCGGGCGTGGGAAGCGAGAATCTTTGTAGAACACCTGAAGCACTGAAACCACCATTTTAGACTTTATCTGTTTTTTATTAATGCAGTTTCCAAACTTTTGGATAGACGTGGTTACTAATACACTTAGTAAGCGGCCAGTACAGTTGGGTATACGAACAGATTTAAAATTTGGCGCAGCGATATCATCATCGACCACATACAATTGTGTCTAGTGCCTCCGTACTCTCTCTATACTCCTACAGTAATGTTGGATTCAGTGCGATAATAACGACATCTGTCGCGATCAGTCATCTCAACAAAAGTGTTGGGTGTGTCCGTATACTTAGCATTAACTCCGCTGCACTTGACTTTTAATGACCAAAACAGACGTGACAATGCCGATATCCTACGTAGCTTGTAGAATGACACAAATATCACCTCGTGTGCTAGACGCGTTTGTAGACCTTATTTGGCGTTGCAAACACTTACAGTGCAGTCCTTCACAAAGAAAGGTAGGACATCGTCACGGCTAATACGTTACACTTCCACACAACCTTTTACTATGTGGAACGCTCAAATAATTAAAACCACCATCTTAACTTTTCTCTGTTTCTTATTAATCGAGTCGCGAAGTATTTTGAACTGACAGAGTACGTGTTACTGGCTCTTTTATCCCTCCGGCGGATGGAGCCTTGTCAGATCGTGTTTGCAAGTGGTACATAGCATACGCACCATCATGTTATTGGCCGAACACCAGGTTTCGCTGGTGCGAATGTTCCCGTGCGTCGCTGGCACTGCTCCAGCCGGCTCCCTGTCACTTGCGAATATTTATTTGCTGCTAAAAGGCGTAACGATGTTGGCATTAACTGTGGTACGGAAGAAGGAGCTCAACAAATGATTGGTTTGGCATTTGAGAGGCATATTGCTAATAGAATTGTTTGAACAACGGCGTCATATAAATTGTGTGTCTCAAACAAGTTTTATTCACACAACATTTCACCGCAACCTTCATTAGATTAAGGTCATATATGCTACTTTATGACAGCTGTCCGTAAGTTTTTTTTAGGCAATGTGGTGCAAACGACTGTTGGAATTCTTTGGTTTTGAAAAAAAGTACAAAAGTCGTATGATTTGCATTGCTTATTCATATGTGCGAATTTCAGTTGTTCGCTGCTACCATTCACACATTCGTCGAATTTACCTATTTTGTTTTCTGTCATTTCACAGCACGCAGAGGCGACTACGTTGAATATTTGTGCTATATCTCAGACACGAGCGATGGAAAGATTCGGCCATTGTCATGAAGGACATTTTGTCTTTGCTACTTTGAAACACAACTCTTCTGATGTTCAAGTGCTCGTAACTTTTAAGGTATGCGTTTTAGAGCGCATGTTTTCTGGACTTTTTTTCGTATTTTGGTCCATACTACCACTTCCCAAAATATGGAAAGCAAAGAAGTTGCAGTAGAAGAGATTTATTTCCCAGTATCGAAGATGAAAAATTGCTCGTAGCTCTTAAGGTATGCATTTTCGACTCTATGTTTACTGAGCCTTTTTTCGTTGGTTGGTTTGTGGGGGTTGAAGGGACCAGACTACAAAGGCCATCGGTCCCGAGCCTTTTTTACTTCTAAGTATCATGTATTTTCAACTGCATGCATTTACGCCATTAATTATGATACACCCTTTATAGAGGTGACATACATTATATGATCAAAGTAACCGGATACATGTTAATGGACATTAATATAGGGTGAGTCAACCATTCGCCTTTGTGACAAAATTCAAATAATTCAAATGGCTCTGAGCACTATGGGACTTCTACTGAGGTCTTCAGTCCTCTAGAACGTAGAACTACTTAAACCTAATTAACCTAAGGACATCACACACATCCATGCCCAAGGCAGGATTCGAACCTGCGACCGTAGCGGTCGCGCGGTTCCAGATTGAAGCGCCTAGATCCGCTCAGCCACAACGGCCGGCGCCTTTGTGACAGCTGGAGACACTTTCAGTGAGGTGTCTGAATTTATGTGAAGGAAAAACAGTTCGTTCTTCGTCAAAGCAGAAACCAGACAAGCGGACGATATTGGGCGCTGGGATGTGGAGCGAAGTGGATGTTCTAACTCATACCAAAGGTGTTCCAAAGGATTCCGGCCAGTCCATTTCAGGAATGTCATTGTCCGCAAGCCACTGCCTACAGACGCTGCATTATGACAGGGTACACTGTCGTGCTGATACAAACTATCGTCGTCTCCGAACTGTTTCTCTGGTTCGTGCAGAAAATTTGTTCATATCTTTATGCATTTAACGTTTTCTTAAGCGCAGCAAAGGGACCACACCATAACCATGAAAAACACCATCATACCGTAACACAACCTCCTCTGTAGTTCACTGTTGGCCCTACAATTGATGGCAAGTGACGTCCTCCAGGCATTCGCCAAAGTGAAACCATTCCATGGGATTGCCACAGGTTACAGCGTCATTCATCTCTCCACGTCATTCGTTTCCAGTCATCCACTGTCCAGTGGCGTCGACCTTTACACCGCCTCAAGCGTCTGTTAGCATTGACTGCAGAAATATGTGGCATATGAGGAGCTGGTCGGCCATTGTAGCCTATCCTCTTTTAAATCGCTGCGCACAGTCATTGTGCCAGGTCGACTGCTGGCAGCACTTTGGGACTTACCAACGATTCCTTGTGCTGATTTCATGCGATTTTTTACAACCACCCTCCGAAAAGCTGGACGGTTCCTCTCCGCTGACACATGAGTCTTAGTTTAGCTGTCCGTATTCCTCGTTTCCATTTCCCAGTCACATCAGCCACGGTTGACTGTGGCAGCTTTAGAACGGTTGGAAAGTCCCTGATGGATTTGTTGCTCACGTGACGTCCAATGAGTAGTCCATGTTGGATGTCACCGAGATCTCCTAATCGACCCATTCTGCTGTTACTACTTCTGAGAAGACAATAGTCCCCGTCTCGTAACATCTAGTAGTCAGTTCTGCTTTACAAAGGGATGTCCGAGCACTGTTGTACATACCGTTTTCAACATTGCTTCCGTACCTTTCAACTGCAACGCCTTGTCAAGTTAAAATATTAAGAACACGTACACAAAGGGACGCGTCTGTCGTTACGTTAAGATTAACTTCGTTAGAGGCGGAAAACACTTCTTCGAACGAAACCGAGATGCCACATTTGGCTCGTACAACAGGGTCGACTACCTTATTGTGCTTCCCCTTGGAGGTTGCGTAAAATTCATACATTGTGCGATAAATGTGAATCACTTGTTATCAGTGGTGATTAATACATTGCAAGGGGGATGAACAGTGACATTTTCCGTAGCACGTGATTTGAAAGCTGTATTTTTTACGTTAGATCAAGCTCCAAAGCAGCATATTTCACAAAGGTTCGGGGTTAAAGCAAGTTTAAGTAAGTAGTATTGCTGAAAAGTGTTCAGTTGAAGAGAAACACTGAGGTGAAGAAGATCATCGGATACGACCTAATATCGTGTCGGACCATCTTTTGTCCGCCAGGCGTAGCGCAGCAACTTGACGTGGCACGGGCTCAGCAAAGCGTTGGAAGACACTTGAAGAAATATTGAGCCACCTGGCCTCCGTAGCCGTCCGTAACTGCGCAAGTGTTGCGGGTGCAGGATGTTGTGCATGAACTGACCTCTCGATATCTTCCTGTAAATGGTCGACGGAATTCACGTCGGGCGAATTGGGTGCCCAAATCATTTGCTGGAACGGTCCACAATGTTCTTCCAACCAATCGCGAACAACTGTAACTCCTGGACGTGACACAGTGTCATCCACAAAAAATCCATCGTTGTTTGACTGCAAATAGTCTCCAAGTAGCCGAACATAACCATTTTCAGGCAACGTCGGTTCAGTTGGACCAGAGACCCAGCCCACACCATAATGGAGCCACCACTAGCTTGCACAGTGCGTTGCTGACAACTTGAGTCCATGGCTTCGATGGCTTCGTGGGATCTGCAACGCACTCGAGCCCTACAGTCAGTTCTTATCAGATGAAATGGGGACCCCCTCGACGACGCCACGATTTTTCAGTCGTGTAGTAACCAAATACCACTGCATGTTGAAAGTTTGATAAATCCCGTGGTGCGTCCCGCATCACGTCAGAAATCTTTTCACATGAATCAGTTGAATACAAATGACAGCCCTGCCAATGCACTGCCCTTTTGTACCTTGTGTATGCGATGCTGTAGCCACCTATACGTTTGCATATCGCAGCCCGATGGCTTTTGTCTCCTCAGAGTATGTTTCACAGTAGCCCATAGCTCTTAAGGTATGCACTGTACATTTTTCCTTGTTCTGGTCCATACTACCTACCACCAGTCAGAACAAGGGAAGCAAAGAGCTTGCAGTAGAAGAGATTTGTTTGACAGTATCGATGAAGAAAAAGTGCTTATAACTCTCAAGCCACGCATCTTAAAGCATGTGTTTACTAGACTTTTGTTGCTTCAGATTATCGTTGCTGCAATATTCCTCTTGGAACACAGTGTTTATGGGAGTTGGTACGAATGCTTCAAATTGCTCTGAGCACTATGGGACTTAACATCTGAGGTCATCAGTCCCCTAGAACTTAGAACTTCTTAAACCTACCTAAGAACATCACACACATGCATGCCCGAGGCAGGATTCGAACCTGTGACCGTAGCGGTCGCGCGGTTCCAGACTGAAGCGCCTAGAACCGCTCTGCCACAACGGCTGGCTGGGAGTTTCTACGTTTACATATAAATTTCGTATGATAATCACATAGGAAACGGCGTCACGCCCGAGCTGTGCGTTAGCACTGGGGCTGTGACTTGGCTGTAGGCAGTCGTGTTTACGTAGCCTCACGCCGACCCTAGGCCCACGAGAAAGTCCGTGGCGCGTGCGTCATAGCACGTGGCACCGCAGGTCTTACGAGCGCTAGCAGCCTTCTCCGGAGGGGAGGAGTAAGAATTTCGGACGAGTTTAATAATTCTCGACCGTGTGTTTAAGTACATGCAAGTTCTCGATACCGCCAGACCTTCAGTGGGTACCTTTTCAAGTAAATATTGATTTGCCGTGGGCCTTGCAGGGAGCCGAGCGTTCACGAAGTGTGGCGAACGGGCCGAGTTCGTTACAGGGCCCACGCATCTCCTGGGCCCCGGCCGAGCGCGGCTGACAGCGGCGCGGCGCGGCGTCCCCAGGACACGTGGGTCCCGGGGGGGCGTGGCCGGCAGCCGCTGACCATCGATTGCGCGCCGGCCGCCGCCTGGCCCATTTCCTCGCGACCCACATAGCCGACGCCGAGCGCCGGCGCCGCCCCGGCCGGCAGATCAATAGCGCGCCGCCTGCCGGCTGCGTCGCCGGCGGCGTCAGGACTCGTGTCCCGGCAACCGGCGCGCCGCTGTCGGACCTCCGCCTCCTTCTGAGCGTCACGAATTTGGACGATCAGTTTCACCGCAACAGCCCACTTTATAAGGGACATGCGTGGAAAGAATCACGGAGTAACAGTCCAAGATGCTACTCCAGCCGGGTGTAAAATGAAAGTGCGCAACGGAAATAATAAACGCTAAAATGATGATTTCACCCTGTCTGACTACCCCCTGAAGCAGATCTTACGATCTCTTAACTCTGTAAATTACAATCTAAACAAAAAAGAATGATGAAGGCAACTAATACTACTAAATGAGAAACGTTGATTCTTATTATACATTTAACATTTTTTGTAAATTAAAAAACACCCTTTATTTCAAAAGTCTATATTTCCTAAGTAAAATTATTAATTGCCCAACTCTGCTCCCTTTTTATGGCCACGCGATCTAACATAAAAAACGCGAAGTGACTGACGTTATCTACGCACCAAACAGTAGAAGAAACTACCTTCAAAGACTCTCTACGGTGGTGTGGAACCACAGTGGAAATAACTAACGTGATCACAGCTGTTTAGCTTTATAGCCCTAATAAGCCGAAGCAATTTGCGATATCACTGTAAGTACTGCGTCCAGTGTGTCGAAGTGATGGTTCTCATACTCGTCTGCGAAGATGGAAGAACTCCAGCCACAAATAAACTCTTCCAAACACTAGGACGGCATCTAACTAATATACTCTAATACTGTCTTATCCTCTCTGCGTTCTACAGACGAGAAACGCGAACTCCCAGCCGCAAGGACGGAATTCAACGTCTCAACGTAAGTATAGGCAGAGGAGGTGCTCTCAATTACTGAACGCAACAATGCAGTGCCTAATGTTCTAACTATAAACCATCCTCAGAGCAAAGACAAGTCCCTCTGTAGCAACAAAGCTGATATCGAGCGACCGTCACACACGGGCGCTCACAACGGAAGACCTCGTCTCTCCACTGCTGGCTTCCCAGCAAGGCTCCGCTCCCCACCATCGTAATTCCTAAAACGAATCAGATTCCCGAAACCACGGAATATTCTCCCACTCTACAGATTCTTCCGAACGCCCACGAGCCATATTTTAGTTTTTTGTCGTCCAGCGCGGAAAATTTGCGAGGAAAAACCTATACTCGGACAATGGTATGCTTCTGAGTAAAAATCCGTGGAAATAACCCAGCCTGCGTGGTTTCCGAGGTGATGCTTCCTCGTTCCTCTCAGCTGCGTCCAAGATTTTTGTTTCCGAAGTATAATCCTTCCCGTCCCACTGGACTCGCATTCGGGAGGACGACGGTTCAATCCCGCGTCCGGCCATCCTGATTTAGGTCGTGATTTCCCTAAATCGCTCCACTCAAATGCCGGGATGGTTCCTTTGAAGGGGCACGGCCGACTTCCTTCCCTAATCCAATGAGACCGATGACCTAGCTGTTTGGTCTCTTCCTCATTACGTACGCTTTTGATCAGATAGTGTACACACGCCTAGTCATCCTACTGCACATTCAAATATTCTTCTTTGCAGTAAAAAGAGATGTCAAACATTTGTCATTTCGGTTTGTGTTTTAAGTTAATTTTATTATCAATTAAATTCCTTACTCTCTGGGCAGGTGCTCATAGATTTTTATGACTGAATACTTCGCTCCATAAGGAATTGTATAATGGCGACGTAAACTCCTATGAATTCAACTGCTGAGGTGTACTATTGTGTTTTATGCGTATTGTAACTATCATATCGTGTTCCGTTTATTTTCCTCCTCCTCCTCCTCCTCCAATCGTACATACTGTCGACATTTGTCGTACATAAGCACTATACTTGTCATTCTTTATCTGTTAATGATCATAACTTCGATAAAAGTTGGAGACACTACGTTATCTACAACCGGAATTCGTAAATTTTATTCCAGGGTTTTTACTCGTTGTTTGCACAAACCACTTTCTTGGGAGTTGTAGCTTCAGCTCTTGAAGGGAACTTGCAACTCTTGTAGCGTAACAGATCCTGAAATTAAAACAATACCAGTGATGGTGCTTTAAAGTTATTTTTTAAGTGTTCAGATAAACATTGCACCAATCTGTCCGAAATCCCCCCCCCCTATTTTTAATACCGGAACGTGACGAGTTAGGTGCTGCTCTGATGCAGTTGGAAACCGCTGTGACTGCTGTCAAGCATTTGGTAGCTTTTTCAAATGGAAGTATTGAGCGAATGCCGAGATTCATGAACCAAAGGTACCTCAAGTACTATCCTCTGTAGGTCCTGTTTCCTCTACAGGAATTCCGGGATCTGTCACTACTCGTTCATTTGAGCGGCGTGTCAGTGGTCTAGCGGAGGCAGGGAACAAGGAAAGTTTTTATTACATATTCGTGTAATACGTAAAGAAATACGAATGTTTTAGTTGGACCACGCTTTTCGCTTTCTGATAGATGGCGCTGTAATAGTCACAAACGTGTAAGTACGTAACATTCCGCCAGTGCGGAAGTGTTCAGCCACATGTGAAACGTCAGTCACGACCTGCGACAAATGATGATGCCCAAGTAGGTGTTTAGCTGCTGTCGCAGCTAATCCGCACATCAGTAGCAGACAAATTGCGCGAGAATCGGAAATCTCAAAAACGTCAGTGTTTAGAATGCTACATAAACATCGATTGCACCCGTACCATATTTCTATGCATCAGGGGTTGCATGGCGACGACTTTGAACGTCGTGTACAGTTCTGCCACTGGGCACGAGAGAAATTACGGGACGATAACAGATTTTTTGCACGAGTTCTATTTAGCGAGGAAGCGGTAACTTAAACCGGCATAATATGCATTATTGGGCAACAGAAAATCCACGATGGCTGCGACAAGTGGAACATCAGCGACCTTGGCGGATTTATATACGGTGCGGCATTATGGGAGGAAGGATAATTGGCCCCCATTTTATCAATGGCAATCTAAATGGTGCAATGTATGCTGATTCCTACGTAATGTTCTACCGATGTTACTACAAGATGTTTCACTGCATGGCAGAATGGCGATGTACTTGCAACATGATGGCTGTGCAGCACATGGCTCGCGTGCGGTTGTAGCGCTATTGAATAGCTTATTTCATGACAGGTGGATTGGTCGTCGAAGCGCCATCACATGGCCCGCACGTTCACCGGATCTGACGTTCCCGGATTTCTTTCTGTGGGGAAAGTTGAAGGATATTTGCTATCGTGATCCACCGACAACGCCTGACAACATGCGTCAGCGCACTGTCAGTGCATGTGCGAACATTACGCAAGGCGAACTACTCGCTGTTTAGAGTAATGTCGTTACACGTATTGCCAAATGCGTTGAGGTTGACGGACATCATTTTGAGCATTTATTGCATTAATGTGGTATTTACAGGTAATCACGCAGTAACAACATGGGTTCTCAGAAATAATAAGTTCACAAAGTTACATGTATCACATTGGAACAACCGAAATAAAATGTTCAAACGTACCTACGTTCTGTATTTTAATTTAAAAAACCTACCTGTTACCAACTGTTCGTCTAAAATTGAGAGCCAAATGTTTGTAACTATTACAGCGCCATCTATCACAAAGCGAAAAAAGTGGTCCAACTAAAACATTCATAATTCTTTACCTACTACACGAATATGTAATAACAAATGGGGGTTCCCATTTAAAAACCGAGCGAGGTGGCACAGTGGCTAGCACACTGGACTTGCATTCGGAAGGACGACGGTTCAATCCCGCGGCCGGCCATCCTGATTTAGGTTTTCCGTGATTTCCCTAAATCGCTCCAGGCAAATGCCGGGATGGTTCCTTTGAAATGGCACGGCCGACTTCCTTCCCCGTCCTTCCCTAATCCGATGAGAGCGATGACCTCGCTGTCTGGTGTCCTTCCCTAAACAACCCCAATCCTATTTTTAAAAAAAACGCAGTTGATATCGGTTTGACCTATGGCAGCACCATCTAGCGGGCCAGCCATAGCGCTACCTGGTTTCCCTCTTCAAGCTAGACAAGTTCCTTTTTTGTAGTTTTTTCGTTTGACGCTTATTTCGTGAGATATTTCGCCCGGTCACGATCAATGGACCACCCTGTATATATAATGTGCGTGTATGTGCGTGTACGTGCGCGCGTGCGTGTGCGTGCGCGCGCTACTGAAGCGAGTACGAGTTTACGTTGCCTGCCCATAGGGGGCAACCGGCATATGCGGACTATATCGGCGCGGTGGTGCTCGCCGAGACAGTCGTGTGCTCCCGCAGTGGAGACAGTCTCCCCAGTCGAGGCGATCGACGTCTGTTAACTTCACGAGTATTGGTAGTGCAGACACACTCGTTCACCGCATGGGGTAATGAAGCTGTGTGCCCGCTGGGTTCCTCGCCGCGTAGCAGACGACCATAAAAAGGTAAGCGGAATTTCTTCGAGCTGTTTGGCCCAATGAAGAATGCAGTCCTTGGGAAGCAGTACGTGTATGATGGCGTGAAATTATTGATGCAGCAAGACATTGGTCTCGACGTCGACCGGCAAAACGGTACCGTGCAGGCAGAGAGGCCCTCCCAGTGAGGCGGCGTAAGGCCGTCGCATTGAAAAATAGGGTTTTTTAGCTAGAATAGTCGGGAATAATATGGTCTGTTGCAATCCCCAATAAAACCAACCTGCTATCGGAGTTATTGAAAGCACATTTTGACATCGTGTTGTGTGTGTGTAAATCTTTATCATTATTTAAATACGTTTAGTAATCAATCTTAACAACTCCAAGCGTGTACACAAGATGACGCAAACAAGATACCAGCGCTCAAATTACCGAAATGCAAAACTCACTTGGTCTACAATTTTGCTTCCGCCGTTTTTTCTCAAAGTTTGGGGCTTTATTGTGAAAAACTTACAAAAAATTACGATTCATAGTATTGCCCATCGCTGGCCACTACATTCTCCCATCGTTCGGATAACATACGGATCCCGTGGTGGAAGAATTGGGCTTCTTTTGTGGTGATCCATGAATCGATTCAATTTTGCACTTGTTCATATGATCGAAAGTGCTGGTCAGCCATCTGTATGCCACTGATCGAAAAAGGTGGTAGTCAGAAAGAGCAACGTATGGGGAATACGGCGGTAGGGATAGGACTTCTCATTTCAACTTTTCCCTTATATTTTGACGGGTTTTGCGACATGGTGTCGAGCACTGACCTGCTGCAAAATTACGTCGTATCTATCGCTGTATTGACCTTTTGTGTTTCAGTGCTGGGCTCGAACGCATCAATTGCTTTCGATAATGATGTCCTGCGACTGTCTTCGTCTGTTTCAGTAGCTACGAAAACGTTCTGTCTTCTCCACCATGCCGGTCTTCCACATCAAAATCACCATTCTTAAGGCGTTGAAAACATTCACTGCATGTTCTTTCACTAATAGTTCTCTCACCACCGGTCTTACCCAGCATTTTAAGAGCCACAGCAGCAGATTTATCCATAATAAAGCAGAAAATTAAAACTTCCTGCAAATGGCGAGAAATGGGTTCGTAAGTTGACGTACTTAATCGAGAATAAACTTCTGATGCAATCACAAATCGACTAATATTTTTATGGCACTATGTTTACAGATGCCTAATCTTATTGTATTACACCTATGACCAACCACCTTAACGCTACTAGCCGCTACTGCCGTCTATTGCAAAACAGCGGAAGCAAAGTTGTAGCCGGACGCTGTGATCGAGCGGGTATAGACGCTTCAGTCCGGAACCACGCGGCTGCTACGGTTGCAGGTTCGAATCCTGCCTCGGGCATGGATGTGTGTGATGTCCTTAGGTTGGTTAGATTTAAGTATTTCTAAGTCTAGGGGACTGATGACCTCAGAAGTTAAGTCCCATAGTGCTTAGACCCATTTTTTGAACGAAGTTATAGACCTAATAATGTCCAGTACCATAGAGCTTACTATAAAGTAATCTGCCCCTCGAAATTCCTCCAACTTTGCAATTACTGGGAAACGAAATAATATTGGAAATATAATAACACAGGAAAATAAGAAAACACACAATTGTGAGTCTTAGCCCAGAATACCTATCCTGAAATGTGCCAAACCAAAGGCTACGCCGTAACTAACACTAAACAGGTAATCAAAAAGAGAGTAACTGATACGTGACGCCGTTGGCGCCAGTCGCTTCTCTGTATTCATTTAAGATCTCTGTGATCGACTCTGTATCGCGAGGCCTCGGTTTTCATCTTTGGTCGCTTTTCGGCTGTTTACGCGCGCCTCGCTGTGGGGAGAGGGCTGGTTTTCGTTGGCGCTCCGGTGTGCAGTCTGGTTGTCGGCGGTCATTCTTTGCGCGTGCTCTGCCTCTCTCTGTCACGTGGCAGTGGGGCTGCGGAGGGAGACGTGCGCGGTCGGGAGTGTGTACTGCGTCTAGTGAGAGGGCGACGGTCTCGTCTGTGTAGCCGGTCGTGGAACTGGGGGACGACGCCTTGGCGGCGGCCAGTTTGGATTGTAACCGATAGCGCGGTCGCTGTGTTTATCAGTAGACTCGAGTTCTTCCCCGAATTTGAGTATTTTATTATTTGTTCCCGGTGACGCCGAGGCGTCCGTCTTTCCTTCTTCACCTTTCCTTTCAGCTTTCGTTCAGGCTCGATCTGAGTTGTAGTTTCCGTGGACCTCTGATGTGCCATTACTTGTCGTTGAAATTTTGTACTACCTGAAAGATGTCTTTCATTGTACTGGGTTTTTAATGTCTTATTCAGAAAGACAAATTGTGAGTTGTTTCTGCTGATATATCTAAAAGGTGTCATGATTTTTATTGTTTGTATGGTTCTTAAGATTTATGTAAAGAGGGTTTTAAAATTATTTGTTTGGGATGGGCTTTGACGCCTGTAGACATTTTGTCTGTTTAAGTAATGTTTCAAATTCTATTGCAATTATGTATATTATGGTGGGGTAACACCAGTTTGCTGTTGTCATGCAATTGTTAAACAAAATCTGTTGGAAATTACAAGCCAGAAATTGTGTTTGATTGGTAATTATTGCCTTGTCTTTATTGAGTTGAAGTATCCTTGAGCGTGTGTCCCACGTCACATTAACCATCACCGAAATAACACACCAACCCAAATTTCACTCTTCTGGACACAGTAATAATAATAAAAATAATAGTAAAAAAGGTGACTAGCAGGAAAGACAAAAACCAACTAACTGAACACAATACAACCAATACAATTTCTTCAACTGAAGTACGCTAGGCCCTACAGTAGCTCGCCGTATTTTATAAATGCGATCTCTTAATTTTATCTTGGAACTCTTCCATTTCGTCCGTGTTTGCATAGAAAAACAGTAATATCAGAAATTGAGTCCGCATTGATGCAAAACACCTTGTTATTCGTTTATTTCTTTATTCTCCCAAACTAGTTTCGGCGACAAATATCACCGTCATCAATGTTTTTTTTTTTTTTTTTTTTTTTTTTTTTTTTTTTTTTTTAAATCTAAAACATGCAGAAAATAGCATCGTTATACAAACACAGTAGCACTTTATTACATTTTTACTATTCGTTTTTTGAAAATGTAGTTTTGTATTGATACTTTCGTAACTACCTTATTTATTGTATGTTACAACATACTGTCGCTGTTTGCGACATATTTTCTGTGAGCTTTTTTTCTGTTGCCGTTTGTTCCTCAGCGAACATCATGTCATTTGCAACTGTGGGCTTACTAACAGCCGCTCAAACAGTTGCAGATGACATGATGTTCGCTGAGTAAAAAACGGCAACAGAAAAAAGCTCACAGAAAATATGTCGCAAACAGCGACAGTAAGTCTTAAAACATGCTGTAACATACAATAAATAAGGTAGTTATGAAAGTATCAATACAAAACTACATTTCCAAAAAACGAATAGTTAAAATGTAATAAGGTGCTACTGTCTTTGTATAACCATGCTATTTTCTGCATGTTTTAGATTAAGAAAAACCCACTGATGATGGTGATATTTGTCGCCGAAACTAGTTTGGGAGAAAAAGA
Organism: Schistocerca nitens; assembly: GCF_023898315.1. Classification (NCBI taxonomy): domain Eukaryota; kingdom Metazoa; phylum Arthropoda; class Insecta; order Orthoptera; family Acrididae; genus Schistocerca; species Schistocerca nitens. The sequence goes on from NC_064618.1 coordinate 392,218,166, forward strand.
AATAAATGAACAAAAAAGGTGTTTTGCATCAAGGCGTACTCAATTTCTGATATTACTGTATGCAATCTCTTGGTAACATAACACGGACAGCCCAGACAAGGTCGTGTGCGCTACAAGATTGCACAGATCACATGCGCTACGACCTCTTCTAACCGTCATAGCTGAAAACACTGCAGTTAGCAACACTTGATTCCTAGCCTCGCTGCGTACCCTGGGTCAAAGAAGCAAAGCACTGCCCGCTGCTCCAAACCGTAATTACGCGCCGTGTTGACAGCGAGCCATTGGAGGCCCGACTGCCCAAGTCCACCGCGCCGTCTTGCTCCTCCGCTCCAGGCTTCCTGCTTCGCACGTCCAGCCGGCTGCTCTCTCTCTCTCTCTCTCTCTCTCTCTCTCTCTCTCTCTACAAATTGCTAGTTGTGCTGCTGCTGCTTCTTCGCTGGCAGTAAAGATATTCTTCCACTCCGCCGCAGCTCCACGTAGCTGGTGACGACAGCTGCCGCCCCGGCCTCCATTTACACTTTCACATGGAGGCGCGCTGTCACTGGCGACTCCCCGGGCCAGTCACGCCGATGATAAACTCGGCCTGTGCGACATGCCTGGTCCGGCGCCGAACCTAAGACTTTTCCACCACCGTCTACGACTCCCAGGTGGCAGGCTCCAAGATAATGATGCCGGTTCAGCTCCATACGCCAGACGATTTTTATTTATCTATTTATCATACTCCACTTTCTTCATGGAACAATGGACCGTTACATCGAGTTTTCGTGATTATTCATTTTCCTTTCTCTTTTTTCTGTTCTAAAAATTGCATTACGTTTAGAGTGTCTGTAATAGTATTGTTTCGTCATTTAGGTATCTTATTACTACTATGACTCTAACATTTAGGTGGCTAACTCTACGCTATTCTGCATGTAGTTTACCTATGGCACCTCGTTAAACCCTCAGTCATGCCTTCCTTTGCTGTGACAGAAAAGCCGTAGGTTTTCGTTATTTCATATTATCTTGACTAATTTTACAATTATCCTAATATCTAATGCTGTTAGTACTGTTACAGCAGATTATAGTAGAAGTGCAATAGAAACTATGTATCTGTTATTGTTATAAAAAGTCCCTACTACTACTACTACTACTCCTACTACTACCACCACCACCACCACCACCACCACTACTTTAATTTTTCCTCAGCAGCTACTGTTACTACTAATACTACTGCTGCTGCTGCTAAAAATTATACAGGGTGTTTATAAATGAATATCGCGGCTTTAACGCTTTGTAATATTTATTACATTAAACTTACAGTTATAAATGATATGTCAAATGAAAGTGCAACTCAAACAGTTTTACCAAGAACCTTATAAATGTTCAATGTGACCACTACTTGTCACACGGCACACATCAAGTCTATAGCCGAGCGCTGGATAGGCCGCAAGGGGCCAAATGACAGGGCTTGCATTCCATGGCCTCCACGTTAACCCGACCTAACGTCATTTGATTTTTTCCTTTAGGGCTTCATCAAGGATCGTGTGTACGTGCCTCCGCTACCAGCAAAACTCCCTGAATTAAGAAACCGGATCGAAGCACCTGTTGCTACAATCACTGAAGACACACTTATCAATGTTTGGAAAGAACTCCGCTATACACTTCACGTGTGCCGTGTGACAAATAGTGCTCACATTGAACATTTATAAGGTTCTTGGTAAAACTGTTTGAGTTGCTCTTTCATTTGACATATCATTTATAACTGTAAGTTTAATATAATAAATATTATAAAGCGTTAAAACTCCGATATTCATTTATAAACACCCTGTATTATTGATACAAACACTACAATTAATACTTCAAAAAATGGTTCAAATGGCTCTGAGCACTATGGGACTTAACAACTGAGGTCATCAGTCCCCTAGGACTTAGAACTACTTAAACCTAACTAACCTAGGACATCACACACATCCATTCGGATTCGAACCTGCGACCGTAGCGGTCGCGCGGTTCCAGACTGAAGCGCCTAGAACCGCTCGGCCACCACGGCCGACAATTAACACTTCTGCTACGATTTCATAAGATAACGTGAGATTCACTGATCCTTGGAATACAGTTAAATGACATACTGTATTTTTGTGTAGCTTCACTACTCTTCTGTGAAGCAGTCTCAGATGGACACACATACAATTTACTGCTAACGGAATATACCCAGTTTCTCTGTACGTTCCGTACGAGAACGGCTATCATGAAAGGTTAAGCGATATTTTGCTGCCTCCAGACAGTATGGCGACGAATCAGAGCGTATCATAATTCACTAATTTTTCCATTCGTCGTAGATGCGCTGTGGCTGCCTTCCTTCGCTCTTCCGTTACTGGACCAGTCGAACATAGTGCTAACGAGCTTGTTTCGGGTTCTCTGAGGCCAAATACAGGCTGTGTTCATCACATGTGTGTGGCGACAGTTACGCATTTCTTTTCTGAGGTAGCATCAGCTAAAATATTTAAAGGTATGAAAGCCCTCTTTTGCTCTAATTGTATCACGAATACTTTTTTATCTCTTAATGCCTGCCTTACAGTCCGTGTTATACCATCAACTAGGGGACATTCCCATACGAAATGACATGGTGTGCCGATTTCACCACAGACACAACTACCAATTCTGTTAATGCATGTAGGATACAGCCCATGTGCGGAAATGTAGTGCACTAGTTTCCTGCTGGGCTCAAAACGTGTTGTGTAAAACCAGGAAGAAATGGAAACGTACTCCTCCCTGTGTGTAAGGAATTCCATTTCTGCTGCCATTCTGAAAGTTACGAATTCTTTATTATCAACGTATTTGCTGCCGGTTCCAGAAAAAATTCGTGAATTTTTTCAGATTGTTTTTTCTTCAGCCGGTAGACGCCAGGCTTTCTCCTTATCTATAAGTCCAGAGCACATATGCCCATCAATATAGTTAGGACTTCAGGTCATCTATAGGTGTTGCACTACAACATCGTACGAAATTTGTCGCTGCACTTTTATCATTGCAGCTGCGGATCTGACTAGTCGTAACGTGCGCACCCAAACACTGGTTTCATATCCCGCAGTTGCAGTTACTCGCAATATAGACTCATGGTGCAGTCTTATCACGTTTAGGGGCAAATAAAACCTCCTTTGTCCCATATTAATAATTTTATCCATTATTCAGCTCTCTTTCCTTGCTACAAATTCTGTGTGGGCATTAAATATCCAGGTGCACCAAAATACCTGCTGACGGTATGCACTCGAATTATCTCCCTATTTATCTTAATCTGAGGATTCATAATATATCTTCCTCAGGCAATATATATCGATTTTTGTGCTTTACTCGCACCTGCGAGTATCACATTCAAAGGATGTTGCTCCAGTTATTTTCCAGCGAATCTCGCCTGTTGGCAAGCACTAAAAGAAATAAGTCATCTGCAAATGCTATGACTCCTAACAATTCCTGACTGTTTTGTAATCTGTTCAGAAGTGGTTCTAAGTGAACGTTCCAAAATTCGGGACAGCAAATTGATCCATGAGGGATTTACGTTTGGTAACTGTTGCTGTAGGACTTGCACTGTCACATATCAGTCTCTGCAGTAATTCAGTACTAAAATAGGATTCTTGGGCACCCGGTTTCCCTTAATCTTTTGAAGAATGGAGGATACCATAAGTTATCAAACGCCACAGATATGTCCATCATTATATCTATTACATATTTTATGTCTGTAGCGTATACTGATTTTCTCGCTTCATTAATTTCATCCTCAGTACCCCTCCTGAACCCATCTTGAGCATTATTTAATCCCTTTAGAATCCTGTGGCATTTTAATCTATTGATTATTTTTCCAAAATTTTGCACAGTACGTTTATTGGGCAGATAAGCCGGTATGATTTGGGGAGTACGCAGTGTTTATCGTCTTCCTTTTTTTATAATGACTGCTTCACGCTTTTCCAGTACTTTTTGGAAAAAGCCTCTGGATCACGATTTCATTAAATAATCCGCTCATGTAGGGAACTACAAAGAGACTTCATGCTTATACTAACTTTCCTGATATGCCAACGGGACCAGCAACTCCGTTCACTTCCACCCACCTCTGTAGCAGTACACGTGTATATGGCAGCTGTGTTGTCTTAACGCTCTTAGAGCTGCACTCGAAGTTATTTGTGATATTCATTGTCATCCTTTTCGTCATCATCAAGAACAACAAGGAGTACCTCAGCTGACTCCTTCCAGTTTGTTGTCATCTAGCTGTAAGTCAGGATTGTGGATAGAACGTGAAGGTCTTGTTTTCTCAGTTGTAAATTTGCAGGGCGTGTCTCAGGAATCACCTGCCAGGTTTTCACGAAAAAACCTGCCCCAGCTAGCTCGTCTGTCAAGCGATAAGGCGTCGGCACACGGGACGTGTTAGCTGACGTTGGCGTTGCGCACTACGATTTTTGTGACGGCACTTCTTGCTGTTTAACTTTATGGATCCATTTCATCACGTGAAACACAAAATAAGTTCTGCGATACTTCGGCTGCGTACCGCGTAAAGCAGAAGCAGCAGGAAGCAAGAACGTTCCCTGCGTCACAAAAAAGCATAAAGCAACACGCCATACTGTATTTGTTGCGTTCAGCAGAAGCCCTTATTCTGTGGGTTTTATGTTATATATGCTGTTTCTAAGCAGCTAGGCATTGAATATCTCCAGAACGAAACGTTGTTGGTACGATTTGTTGTAATAAAATGACGGGAAAGGACAAACTGGCGATAAAAGAATTTTCTGATATAGTTATTTTTGCGTTTGTGTTACCAGAGTAAGTCATATTAAGGAAAGGACACGTTGAAAATTAATGGATAGGTGTTGTTCTTGTTGGGATTTGTTATAATGAAATGCCAGTTAGTAGCATTTCGGCGATTAAAGACTTTAGAAGGCTGTAAGATAAAATAAGAGGCCGTTTGTGATTGGTTGATTTGTGGGGGGGGGGGGGGGGGGGCGGGCAAACAGCGATGTCATCGGTCCCATCGGAGTAGGAAAGATGGGGAAGGAAATCGGTCGTGCCGTTTTTAAAGGAATCATCCCAGCATTTGCCGAAGCGATTTAGGAAAATCATGGAAAAACCTATAACAGGATGGCCGAACGCCCGTGTGAACCGTCGAATCCAGTGTGTTAATCACTGTGCCACATCGCTCGTTTGTAGTAGTTACTGTACAGCGTGGTTGGTTAAAGCGAAGCCCTATGGAACCGAGGGTAGATAGGTAGAGGTTTCGAGTCCTGCTTTTTTTCCACCGTCGCACTTTCTTGTAAGTTGCGAGACTTTCCTATGAAATTATTGGAAATAATTTCTGTAATACTTGGTGTTACGTAAATATAAGCGCGATTTCTGTCAGGAAGGAGTTTATTCTATTTGGTAAACTTTTATAAGCCGATGTCCTTACTGAGTGGCATGTGTCATCTTTGCCTTATTAAAGGTTCACGACTATTAAATATTTTGTGTATGTATGGCAGTCAGAACAACAAGACTAGCATGTAGTCAAGAGAGGAAATGTGCATTTTAACAGAGATAACGTAGGAATTCTGCGCGCGTTCATTATCGCGAATAAACTGCATGTTTCGCCTCTAAAACCGTAAAAAAAAGTGCGAAAAATCCCATGGCTGCGTAGGTAAACGCACCTGCGAGTTATCGTGAGCTTTTAGTACTTGAAGTTCATCATTGCGGACCACTAACATTCGACTCCAGAGAAGGATGACACTTTGACACATGTCCTCCTCAAGAGTGTCCGCGACTTCTGTTCCTTCATCCAGGAGGCCTGCTGACCAACTACCAGATCTCACGATTTCTGAAAACCTCGCGAATATTTTATAGCGTTGAGATTTTCAGCTAGTCGGGACCTGGGTATAGGAAGAATGGCTTTTGATTCAAACGTCGAAATTCTCATTGTCATCCTTTTTCTTCCATAGAAAGCACGTCTCACGTAAGTGGTATAATATAATAATGTCGTGTGACTAGGGCCTCCCGTCGGGTAGATCGTTCGCCGGGTGCAAGACTTTCGATTTGACGCCACTTCGGCGACTTGCGCGTCGATGGGGATGAAATGATGATGATCAGGACAACACAACACCCAGTCCCTGAGCGGAGAAAATCTCCGACCCAGCCAGTAATCGAACGCGGGCCCTTAGGATTGACATTCTGTCGCGCTGACCACTCAGCTACCGGGGGCGGACATCTGGTAAATGGTGCCTCCTGACAGGAATTCCCCCTCTATTATTTCCTGTTTAAAGTTATGGAAGAATTCCTTACCCATTAGAAAGTGCAAGTTTTTAAAGAGTCTGACGAACTGAGACCAGAGCTTTCAGACTGCTATGTGAAACCACGTTATGCAGCTTGGCAGGACAACGCCATCAGCTCCAGTCTGCAGACAAACGCTAGCACATTGCCATACTTCTCAAAGAAATTCCACCAGACGCTAGCTCCTACCTCGCTGACAACTAAGATAGTGTCCCAAATCGCTGTCGTCATTGTGTCATCACTTGCCCCATCCACAAATCCAGACTCGACAGTTACCCTTCCGAAAACTCGTCCCACTAATCTCAGAAATAATACGTTACGAGAAATCAGTTTGCCTCCGCATCAACAACAGCGATCTAAGAACTTTGTTGATGGCGTAAATTGTCACTTTAGTTAGATATTTTGTGTAGTTAATAAAAAGACTCTGAAAAGTTATCTATTACAGATTGTTACAAACAGGATCAAGTATTTGTTAATAGCAAGACCGTAGTAGCGGAATTCTAATCGTTATTTGTGCGTGTGCTTGTGCACGGGCACACTGTATTCTTGCGGACCTGCCTACGTTCCCAAATTCTTTCCTTCCGGTGCCGTGTTGCAAGATTATGTGCGATACGCATGTCATAGTTTTTGTGATTGCAGTGAATTCCGAAGTTTGTAGCTCTTGCACTACACAACTAATCGCCATGTAATCCAATACAGCGTACTAGTTCAGTACACGAAGGGTTTCTCCATTCACCTACGGTAGCAAGTGCTACGACTTCTCGCTTCGGTAGGAAGTATGAATTGCTACTTCATAATCCAGCACTGACACAGGAAAGTTGAACCAGCATTTTAAATAACAGCTGCCTCTTAAAAACTGTGTAAATCAGGATTATCAGCTTCGATAATGTATTTAATTCTTGTAGGCGGGAGCATTTAATCGGAGAACAAAATACAGATACCAAGTAGTTTTAGGTTTAGTTTTGACAGTGACACTTCCGAACAACGCAGAATTAGTTCAGGCGATATTGTTTTCCAGCGGAATTTTCTTTATTACAAACGCACACAAACTGTAATAAGCGCAAGTTCCTTGGAGTCCTCCAAAGGGATAAATGTCACTCACGCATTTTAATGTATCTTGTGGACTCTCTGTAAGGAGTAATCAAAAAGTTTCTGCTCGAAGGCCACACAAACTCTTTGCCTAAGTGTCATAGGGATGAGAAAAGCCGACCTGTTGAAACTGATTCTGGTACTTTATTTCAGAACCGGCCGGAGTGGCCGAGCGGTTCTAGGCGCTACAGTCTGGAACGGCGCTGCTGCTACGGTCGCAGTTTCGAATCCTGCCTCAGGCATGGATGTGTGTGATGTTCTTAGGTTAGTTAGGTTTAAGTAGTTCTAAGTTCTAGAGGACTGATGACCTCAGCAGTTAAGTCCCATAGTGCTCAGAGCCATTTGAACTTTATTTCAGAATTACCGATATTTTTCGGTATTTCTTTGGATCTTGGATATAACAGGTATTTTTATGTTTTCCTGGTAACCAGTTATAAAACCTATCTATCAATGTGGTTTAGCAGTAGTACTGTAACTTTTGTGTTTTAAGTGAAACGTTTTCGAAAAACGTTTATGTTCAGTACTTTCTGAAAGATTGGAATCGTCTTTGAGTGATATTGTTTTTAATGTAGTGAGTCAACTTCGAGATCAACACGTTACAGAACCATTATATATATGAACTGACCAGAGAATAAATATTGGCCAGTGCATTAATTATTATTGGAATCGTAACTATTGTCATCTATATTAGTTCCTGATAAATTTTATATTTTGCCTATTATCTAACTGGCCCACGTGAATGTCTTGAAAGAGCATTTTTCAGTGTATCTGTAAAAAATCAATTGTATTCAAATTTTCGTTGAAAAGAAAAGACATATTTTTGACTAAAAAACAGGTTTTACATTCGAAATAACTGAAGAAAAACAACGCTCCAAATTTTACCCAAAAGCTTTTTGTTTGTCTGTCATATGTCTAAAATAATAACAGCGAAAGGAAGTTATGGGAACACTGATAAATTAAAAACTTTTACAATTCAATCATAGTTTGCAATAAAATTAGAAAATGCTTTTCTGATGCCAGTGTCTGCATAACTTGTCTTTATCTGCTTGTAGCAATGGAATTGGACAATTTTACGAGTAGTTCAGTTTTCGTTCATAAGCACTGAACATTCGTAATCCCCAAATAGCGGTGTGATACTCGATTGCAACACGATCTTTGAGCAGAGACTTAAAAATTTATATTATTTAGGAGAATACTGGTGAATCTTTTATGGTATTCAACCCCTCATTGCTTTTCGAGAAAAGCAGTGATCTAAGTTTTATTTATCTATTTTACTCGATACTTCGATCTATATACTTTGAAACGTACAACGAAAAGTGTGAGGAAATGTTAGTATTTTCCAACCTTTGATCGATCTGTTCGTTTATTGTTGAAGCAATAGCCATAAAAAACCGAAAACCGGTTGTTTCGATTGGTTTTAACCGTCAGGTTAAACTGGAGACGGAGAAAGCTGACATAACCGAAAACCAGTTGTTTCAGTGATAATTGCTAACCCTAACATGTCGGTGCTTATATATCCGCATCGGAGTGGCGCTTGTTTCGTATACGCTGCAGTAACGTTCCGAATCGGAAAGTTTTTGATAGCCCCTTATATCTTACTGTCGGGACACTGACGAGCATTTTCATAGGACAAGACATCAGTAACAAGGTTAAAACACGATTTAATAATTTTTGACCCAATGCCGCAACTCAGTGACACCACGTCACCGACATATGTGGCTATTGTGGCGTCATGAAAGAATCGACTGGAGAATGGAATGGCGATCTGTCTGCGAGTGATGGGAGTGATGGACGTACGCTTTTATGTCATAGCACTGGTGAGCTGTCTATTCCAAAGCGCGTTTGCCCACGACAAACAGGTCCCATTCCAAGTTTCCTGGTGTGTGTGTGTGGGGGGGGGGGGGGGGGGGGGCTTCAAGAAACCTTCGGTAACAAGCACATTATGTCTAGGCAATTTCAGGATCTGTAGCCTTCCAGATCCCCCGACCTAAATTCTCCTACTCCCGTTAGTAGAGATAATATGAAAGATCGTGTCTGTCGGGGATGCATCCGGACTCTTCCTGATTCGAAGGATATCATAGGACGACATATCTCCTTGTTTATACAGGATATGCTGCGAGCAACTGTCGGCCATGCCTTGTTACGAATGCAGCATGTTCCTGAGTCTATACTGAACACATGTAACTTGTGACCACGTTCTAATACAGAACCATAGCTGTCATATGTTTATCTTTCATCCCCATTTCTGCACTCACACCACATTCCGAATGCTTACAGCGCCATACATTCACCTGTTGGCAGAAAGTGGAACTACCGTTTTAATTTTAATTTTTTTTCTTTCCGGAGTAGTCCGCGAGCGCGCCGATTAATGAATGTAACTGCGATGTTTCAGCGTCCTGCGATGTATAAGCCCCCACTGCAACACACGGAACACCGTCAGTTTAATATCAGCTACTCGGTATCGAGATAAATGTAAACTTATTTACTCAGCAACGAAAAGGATGATGGAAAACCGGGATGACCGGAGACAACTTGCAGTGATTGACCTGCATAATGGACAGAACACACCGTCGTCATCACCATGATCATCATCATCATCAATCATCATCACTTCCTACAGATTCTTTCAACGAATCTGCTTTGACATCCACCCTCCCAACTCTTAGATTTATGTGGTCATTCCGGCTTAAATGGCTTCGGACATTTACTCCCAGAAAACGAAACACATTACAATTCTTGGTTGCGCGTACTTTCATCTGAAAGTTGTTGCACTTATTTCGAACTGAAGGAATTTTGCGTGAGTGGAGGATGCTACTATTTCGCGCTGTTCAGTCTTTCAGTGGTTGCTACAGTGCAGCGCTATCATCCCTCATCGTTGTGGAGCCGAGTGGCACCGCTCGACCTCGGAGGAAAATCATTATTTAGATGGAACAAGGATTGAGTGGCAACCTGACATAGCTTTAATGAGGGAACCACCCAAGCATTGGGCTTAATGTGTTAAGCCAGCGCGCTGATAAGTTGGCGATGCAGACGGGGAGTTATGAAAGCGGCGTGGCAGGTGAGTCTGCGCTTTGGCGCCCATAGCGTTCCTCCTCCTCCCCCCCCCCCTCTCCCTTTGGCCCACTCTCTCCCCCCTCCCCCGCCGCGCAGACACCCCAGCCGGTTAGACCTGCGCCTCGCTCACAATTTGGCGTCAAATTAGCGTAACGATTTCAGCGGCGGATGTCGCGTCTAATTATTTCTGCGCCCGTGGTTACCTTTCGTGCCGCGCTGCCGGCTTAATTGACTTCCGTTGCATAATTTACTTTGCGCTCGCGCGTTCCCCAGATGCGCCGGCCGGACGAGGACACACTCCGCACGTCTGCGTATCACCATCCCATTTTTCGGCCGTGCCGCGTGATTATAAAATTACGCGGCGCCCAATATCATTTCTGGTCGAGGCTGCCGTATCCCGGCAACCATCGTAAGATGTGATTAGCAGCAGTTAACATATCAGACACGAAATCACGAGCCCTTCTTCATGAACAGCATTTTCCAGACTCAAAGTGTTGTTACGACTGTTAACACGCACGTGCAGGCTACGTGTGCATTCGATTTCATATTCAGTCAGAGCTTCTGCCCCGCTTTGACCTACCTCGTCATCGGCAAGACGTAAATACCGTATTCTTCTTTCATTTTTTATTTTTAGCTGGGATTTTTTAATTTTAACGTGAAGTAATGTGTTGCCAGTAAGAGATTGCGTTGAAGAAACGCAATACCCTTAATTTTAGGGTTCCGTGCCTCACTGGGTAAAACGTGAACCCTTATATAGGATCACTTCGTTGTCCGTCCGTCCGTCTGTCTGTTTGTCTGATCGCTAAAAGCCCTTTTTCTCAGGAACAGGTATCAAGTTATTTATGTCACACACTATGGTCTCCCCCCATGAACCATGGACCTTGCCGTTGGTGGGGAGGCTCGCGTGCCTCAGCGATACAGATAGCCGTACAGTGTGGTTCCTGAAGGGGGGCAGCAGCCTTTCCAGTAGTTGCAGGGGCAACAGCTCAGTCTGGATGATTGACTGATCCGGCCCGGTAACATTAACCGAAACGGCTGAAAGCAAGGGAAAACTACAGCTGTAATTTTTCCCGAGGACATGCAGCTCTACTTTAACATCTGAGGTCATCAGTCCCCTGGACTTAGAACTACTTAAACCTAAGTAACATAAGGACATCACACACATCCATGCCCGAGGCAGGATTCGAATCTGCGACCGTAGCAGCAGCGCTGTTCCAGACTGAAGCGCCTAGCACTGCTGGGCCACAGCGGCCGGCAGCTGCAGCCAACCTGTCTATGGAGTGAAGAAAACAACAACAACAACTCTGGTCTAAGACTAGTCTGCAAATGTTTGTTTCATACACAACTTGAAACCTCATATCTATGTGCAGTGATCGCTCCTTGATATCAGATGATGCAGAAGTTCCGAAACGCGTCATATGAGTGATAAAGTTATTCCTTGCCATATGTTAACTTTTACCATTGTGACCGAGTCAGTCTGAAAGAAGAACTACTGAATATTGTAATAATGGTCTCCTGCCTCCTGCATGACTTTATGTCACATTTACATTATTGAAATTAAAACAAGAAAAATCGAAAATCTTGAAATTCCTGGGACGGATATCGTGCCACTATCAGTGTCGATAATGGGCAAAAATGGTCGAGATTCTCTATTCACGAATTGAACTGTCTGCATACACGATTAAATTTCTACGGAAACCTCGGTGCGAGAGTCCTACTTACGACTGGCCAATTTTTTTTACTCATTTTTAGTGAAGTTTCACCATCATCGATCGAGTCGCTTTATTTTTGTGGCGAATAACAGATAAAATCTTGAGTGATAATATATATAGTTTTGTAATTGTGGTGATTATATTCGTAACTGTTTTTTTAATACTTACCTTAATCTTAATAGCAGATACTGATCTTTATGTGACTGTCAGTCATCTGCAATGTAGCCGATGTTTCGATGCACCTTTTCATCTGTCAGCTAATGAGGATTTCTCTTTACGATGACGTATCGCTCTGAGTATACCTGATACGTTGCGAGCAACTGTCGGCCACGCTGTATTACGGGTGTAGGACGTTGCTACGTCGAGAGACCATATTGAACACATGTTGTAAATGGTGAGCATATCCAAATAATCGCGCATAACCACCGTTATCATGTATTTGATCGTTGCTCCCCCTTTCCTGCATCCACACCACATTCTGAATCCTTCACCATCGTATTTTCACCTGGCGGCAGAAAGTGGAACTATCATTTTTTCAGCGTACTCCACGAGCGCGCCGATTAATGAACGTAAGAAAGATGTTTCAGCGCCTGCGATATATACAGCCCGCACTGCAGCTCTGGGAACACTGTCAGTTCAATTATAACCACGTAGTATCAGGATGAATGTTAACTGATTATACTCCGCTACGAAAAGTTTTTCAACAAATCTGTCGCTATTTAATTTTATCCACATTTTGCAGCTGAAAATATGACTGTATTCATTACACTGGAAGTATGAATTAAAATCTGCCTTCAGCCACAAAGTTTCATGGATGGACGAACCAATGTATGGTTGTGTTAAGAAGTGAAAAACGCTTTTCTTGGATTACGTGAAGCATGCATTGCACCTCATTCAAGTGAAAGTATTGGGTTGGTGCATAAATTCGTAGCGTTTTCCCATAAGTTTCATAAATGCAACAGATACACGTAACAGAGACTAGTCGTCATATATTCTCCTTCACTATTTACAACAGTATGCTAACGCGGGGGTAACCTTCACATACCGCGACTGTTCGAAATCACGTGGTTTTGAGGCGAGGGACTCGTCGAGCAATGTTTGGAGTGTATTTTCCGGAAAGGAAATTCCTTGAAGGTTGTTCGATAGAGACTGGAAAAGATGAAAATCCGAGGGCGCAAGATCAGTGAATAAGGTGGGTACGGAATGACTTCCCAACCAAATTCCTGTATAGCGTTTTTTGTCAGTCTAACAGAATGTGGGCTGGCGTTTACGCGGAGCAGCATCACTTCACGCAGTCTTTCTGGTTGTTGTTATTGGACAGCGTGTGCAGGTCGTCTCAGTTGTTGGCAATAAATGTCAGCAGTGATGGTTATGTGTTGGGGAAGCAATTAACATCACACCGTCGCTGTTCCACCAGATGGGTAACATCGTCTTTGTGGATGCGCGCAGGTCTCTTTACGAGCAGTTGCTGCTTTTTTTGGGCTCAACCATTCCTTCCTTTCCTTATGTTAGCGTAAAGACACCATTTCTCGTCAGCAGTAATGATGCAGGATAGAAACGGTCGATGTAGATCATGAACCAATTGATGACGAGCAAGTAGAGATGCACATATGGTCACCCGTTGATTTTTGTGACTTTTGCTCGCAGTGTGATACCCGTACACCCGATTTTTGAACCTTCCCCATTGCATTCAAATATTACTCAATTGTGGAATGATCACAGTTCATCACATGTGCCAGTTCTCGAGTACGGTGAGGTATATCATTGAGGATTAATGCATTTAAACGATCTTCATCGAACTCCGAAGGTGCTCCTGAACGTGCACAGTCGCTAATGTCAAAACTGTTCTTATTTTCTTGCCGTGCATTATGCCCATACACGGCGCAGGTGTTTCTGACTGCCTGCGCTACTGTCATCACTCTGTTGAACTCAAACAAAATGTCGGAATTGTTCCGATTCCTCCACTTGGTACTCCACTTTCTAGCGTCCACAGCCCCACTATCTCCAAATAACAAAGTGGCTATATGTAAACTCAAATAGCAACAGTGAACTACAAATAGAAAAAGACAATCGATAAATAACACCCATAGCAACCGGAACACCAACATGCAAAACATAAATGCTACAAGCTTATGCACCAACCTGATAGATTCTTCTTGTTGTTGTTGTGGTCTTCAGTGCTGAGACTGGTTTGATGAAGCTCTCCATGCTACTCTATCCTGTGCAAGCTTCTTCATCTCCCAGTACCTACTGCAACCTACATCCTTCTGCATCTGCTTAGTGTATTCATCTCTGGGTCTCCCTCTACGATTTTTACCCTCCATGCTGCCCTTCAGTACTAAATTGGTGATCCCTTGATGCCTCAGAACATGTCCTACCAACCGATCCCTTCTCCTAGTCAAGTTGTGCGACAAACTCCTCTACTCCCCAATTCCATTCAATACCTCCTCATTAGTTATGTGATCTACCCATCTAATCTTCAGCATTCTTCTGTAGCACCACATTTCGAAAGCTTCTATTCTCTTCTTGTCTAAAATATTTATCGTCCATGTTTCACTTCCATATATGGCTACACTCCATACAAATACTTTTAGAAACGACTTCCTGACACTTAAATCTGGAACCGCGTGACCACTACGGTCGCAGGTTCGAATCCTGCCTCGGTCATGGATGTGTGTGATGTCCTTAGGTTAGTTAGGTTTAAGTAGTTCTAAGTTCTAGGAGACTGATGACCACAGATGTTAAGTCCCATAGTGCTCAGAGCCATTTGAACCATTTGACACTTAAATCTATACTCGATGTTAACAAATTTCTCTTCTTCAGAAACGCTTTCCTTGCCATTGCCAGTCTACTTTTTATATTCTCTCTACTTCGACCATCATCAGTTATTTTGCTCCCCAAATAGCAAAACTCCTTTACTACTTTAAGTGTCTCATTTCCTAATGTAATTCCCTCAGCATCACCCGACCTAATTCGACTACAATCCTCGCTTTGCTTTTGTTGATGTTCATCTTATATCCTCCTTTCAAGACACTATCCATTCCGTTCAACTCCTCTTCCAAGTCCTTTGCTGTCTCTGACAGTGTTACAATGTCATCTGAGAACCTCAAAGTTTGTATTTCTTCTCCATGGATTTTAATACCTGCTCCGAACTTTTCTTTTGTTTCCTATACTGCTTGCTCAAAATACAGATTGAATAGCATCGGGGAGAGGTTACAACCCTGCCTCACTCCATTCCCAACCACTGCTTCCATTTCATGTCCCTCGACTATTGTAACTGCCATCTGGTTTCTGTACAAATTGTAAATAGCCTTTCCCTCCATGTATTTTACCCCTGCCACCTTCAGTATTTGAAAGAGAGTATTGCAGTCAACATTGTCAAAAGCTTTCTCTAAGTCTACAAATGCTATGAACGTAGATTTGCCTTTCCTTAATCTTTCTTCTAAGATAAGTCGTAGGGTCAGTATTGCCTCACGTGTTCCAATATTTCTGCGGAATCCAAACTGATCTTCCCCGAGGTCGGCTTCTACCAGTTTTTCCATTCGTCTGTAAAGAATTCGCGTTAGTATTTTGCAGCTGTGACTTATTAAACTGATAGTTCTGTAATTTTCACATATGTCAACACGTGCTTTTCTTTGAGATTGGAATTATTATATTCTTCTTGAAGTCTGGGGGTATTTCGCCTGTCTCACACATCTTGCTCACCAGATTGTAGAGTTTTGTCAGGACTGGCTCTCCCAAGGCTGTCAGTAGTTCTAATGGAATGTTGTCTACTCCCGGGGCCTTGTTTCGACTCTGGTCTTTCAGTGCTCTGTCAAACGCTTCACGCAGTATCGTATCTCCCATTTCGTCTTCATCTACATCCTCTTCCATTTCAATAATGTTGTCTTCAAGTACATCGCCCTTGTATAAACCCTCTATATAGACCCTGTATATACTCCTTCCACCTTTCTGCTTTCCCTTGTTTGCTTAGAACTGGGTTTCCATCTGAGCTCTTGATATTCATACAAGTGGCTCTATTTTCTCCAAAGGTCTCTTTAATTTTCCTGTAGGCAGTATCTATCTTACCCCCAGTGAGATAAGCCTCTACATCCTTACATTTGTCTTCTAGCCATTCCTGTTTAGCCATTTTGCACTTCCTGTCGATCTCATTTTTGAGACGTTTGTATTCCTTTTTGCCTGCTTCATTTACTGCATTTTTATACTTTCTCCTTTCATCAATTAAATTTAATATTTCTTCTGTTACCCAAGGATTTCTACCAGCCCTCGTCGTTTTACCTACTTGATCCTCTGCTACCCATTCTTCGTGGATTGTATTTCTTTCCCCCTTTCTTGTCAATCGCTCCCTAATGCTCTCCCTGAAACACTCTGCAACCTACGGTTCTTTCAGTTTATCGAGGTCCCATCACCTTAAATTCCCACCTTTTTGCAGTTTCTTTAGTTTTAATCTACAGTTCATAACCAGTAGATTGTGGTCAGAGTCCACATCTGCCCTTGGAAATGTCTTACAATTTAAAACCTGGTTCCTAAATCTGTGTCTTACCATTATATTCTTAGGTCATTGTTAATGACCATATCCATAAGGTGTTCTTACACTCTTTACCGGGTGTTGAGGTTTCTGCCTGTATGCCCGATATGAATTGAGTTGTAGTATTGACACGTGATGTAGTAAGCGCCAGATGTGTTTGTCTGCCTTGGTGTTACCGTAAACCGCACAACGTATGAGGCGCACGTCTCGTCGGTTTGAAAATGTGTGTCCCGCGTGAGATGCAGCCTCTCGTGGAGTTATTGTGTGCGCGAGCTGTCCCGCACAGAAAGGCGCGAGCCGAAACGCGCGTGTGTGGCCGGGAGAAAGCGGCGTTCCCCGGAGGGCGAAAGTTCGCGAGGGCCCGCGCCCGCCCCTGTCCTGCCGAAAGTGAAAAGAGAAGGAGCGCCGCGAGGGGCGGTAGGAGGCGAGCGCCACGTCACGGCGCGCCATCTGCGCCGCCCATCCGTCACCTCGCCGGCCCTACTCCCCACACCGCACAACGCTCCTAGGCTTCAACGTGTCTCACACGAACGGCTTTTCGGTTAAAGTATACTCGTGGTCGGTGCACGGCAAGTCTCTGCGTGTAAATGTGCCTCTAGCCAGCGTCGCTATTAGATACTTTGCGAATGATATACAAAATAAATGTCGTGTGACTATGGCCTCCCGTCGGGCAGACCGTTCGCGTGGTGCAAGTCTTTCGATTTGACGCCACTTCGTCGACTTGCGCGTCAATGGGGATGAAATGATGATGATTAGGACAACACAACACCCAGTCCCTGAGCCGAGAATATCTCCAGCCCAGCCGGGAATCGAACCGGGGCCCTTAGGATTGACGTTCTGTCACGTTGACCACTCAGTTACCGGGGGCGGACAATGATATACTGATTGTGCCGAGTGTGGAACAGGGATGACAACAATCTGCAGCTCAAAACCGATGTCTGTTTGTTTCGGTATTGTTTTGGCTCTGTTATAAAGGGATTTTTTTCATTTCCAATAATAACCGGGTAAAAAAGCCTGCATATCGGTTTGCCGTAGTAGCAGTGCTAAAAGTTTTGAGTTTTGTATAAAACTGTTTTCTAAAACCAATGGGGCAAGGCTGCGCACTTCAGGCTTAATCAGCGATGTACCGAAGAAATCTTCAAAAAAAAAAAAAAAAAAAAAAAAAACCAATTGTGTTTTAACTGTCATTTCATCTGACTTTTGCCTATTAGATAACAGATTTTGAAAATCATATGTACAGTTTAAACCGTAATTCTCACTTTGTGAAAGAATTAATGGAAATGTGCAGTCTTACACGATCGTGGGGTAAATGTGCGCATTATTATTAAATAAGAAAAACGAATGTCCCATTCGGTTCTTCTTCTTTATTTAATTTATAGACTAGGTAAATGTGATATACCTTGTTTCTCAGTATATAAATTGTACTGTTGATACAAGTTTTGATTTAACGAACAATTCTGGGATCTGTGACTACAATCTGGAATCGCGCGACCGCTACGGTCGCAGGTTCGAATCCTGAATCGGGCATGGATGTGTGTGATGTCCTTAGGTTAGTTAGGTTTGAGTAGTTCTAAGTTCTAGGGTACGGATGACCTCAGAAGTTAAGTCCCATAGTGCTCAGCGCCAATTTTTTGGGGATCTGCGAACAAAAAAAACTACAAAAACTTTCCAATCGGAGGAAAAGCCGTTAAACAGATATCACAAGCGAAGCTTTCAGTACCTGCACAACAATTGCATGCGTCATGTCACCGCTCTTCGCACTTTAGACATTGAATCCAGTCTTCCGTTCGCCCCCTGTACCTGAATGGTCAGCGTGACGGATTGTCAATCCTGTGGGCCCGGGTTCGATTCCCGGCTGGGTCGGGGAATTTTCTTCGCCCAGGGACTGGGTGTTGTGCTGTCCTCATCATTATCCTTTCATCCTCATAGACTGCAGGTCGCCGAAGTGGCGTCAAATTGAAAGACCAGCACCCGGCGAACGGTCTGCCCGACGGGGGGCCCTAGCCATACGAATAAATAAATAAATAAATCCAGTCGTCTGCTGATGGATCATTGTACTTTTCAGTATAGCCTGGACAGTGAAACGTTTGTGGATTTTCCGTCGACGTATTTAAGTTTTGCTTTTCTTTCTTTTTGCTTGCTTGATCTGAAACTAAGTGCGAACAAAACGCGTGTTGCGTAGATGCTTCGTGAATTCAAATGGGAATCCATGGAGGGAAGGCGACGTTCTTTTTGCGAAACAGTGTTAAGAAAAGTAAGAGAATCGGAATTTGAAGGTGACTACAGAAGGATTCTACTGCCTGCGACGTACATTATGCTGAAGGACCACGAATATGAGATCCGAGAAATTAGGTAGTCTCACAACATGCGACGTGGTCGCGAATAAAACAGTGACTCGAATATACAATAAATTTCCTTTACTTACGTCCATGGTCACAAAGTTTTTATCATCAGACTAGCGGTTTCGGTCGTTAATGACCATCTTCAGATCTCAAAAATGGTTCAAATGGCTCTGAGCACTATGGCACTTAACTTCTGAGGTCATCAGTCGCCTAGAACTTAGAACTACTTAAACCTAACTAACCTAAGGACATCACAAACACCCATGCCCGAGGCAGGTTTCGAACCTGCGACCGAAGCGGTCGCGCGGTCCAGACTGTAACGCCTAGAACCGCTCGGCCATCCCGGCCGGCTCTTCAGATCTGTTTTATAAAAACATGTCCTAATGTACTGCAGCCATAGTGGCATCGTCAAATGTTTGTGTTTAACATTTGACGAACCAACTGCGGCCGCATACATTAGGACATGTTTTTATAAAACAGATTTGAAGATGGTCATTAAAGACCTAAACCGCTAGTCTGATGACAAAAACTTTGTGGCCATAGACATAAGTAAAGGAAATTTTTTACAAAGGCAGTCGTTTTTCCCTCGCTCTGTTTGCGGGCGAAACAGGAAAAAAAAATGACTAACAGTGGAACAGGGTACCCTCCGCCACTCAAAGTAAGGTGGGTTGTGGCGTATCAATGTAGATGTATATTATATTAAAATATTATGTATTATTACGAAAATTATGGATACCCATGGCACATTAAAAGTGGGAGTATGCCGAGTTAGTATTTTTTGTGTTTGGGAGAGGGCGGAGGACAGAGTAACAAACTGTGACACCGCCTCCCAAAAACCGAACCTTGACTCCATCACTTGTGGAATTCTAAAATCCTGAGTATGGCTAACACTGCACATCCGCAGAAACAGGGTATAACATGCTTACATCGGAAGTTCATTACTCTTCCTGCGGCCACTCATGTTATAATGGATTTCCTGTAGTCTTAATATACTTTTATGTAAAAAACGTTGTATTTCAGTCACCAAGATTTACTAATAAATAATTCTAAGCGTCCGATTTCAGTCTCTAAATCATCATGAGGCATCTGAAGTCATTTACACGGAGAGCTTCCGTGAAGTTTGGAAAGTAGGAGATGAGGTACTGGCGGAAGTAAAGCTGTGAGGACTGAGCGTGAGTCATGCTAGGGTAGCTAAGATGATAGGGCACTTGCCCGCGAAAGTCAAAGGTCCCGAGTTCGAGTCTCGGTCCGGCACACAGTTTTAATCTGCCTGGAAGATTCATTTACACGATGTTTCAAAGTTTCCCTCTCAGGCTTCTAGAGGATGTAGAGGGCTTTTAAACAAATAAAATTATGAGAAGGAACCTATGTCCAGAAATGTACCATTTGGTCACAAAATGAGTTCATTGTCAGATCTCTTCACAATTTCCAGCTGTATCACAATAATCCAGGTAACTTTCAGTGCTATGGCTGCGAACAGAAGTCATATTATACATGTTAACCAAGCAGGCCAATGTTTATACTATTGTAATTTACGGAATATAAACAGCCACCAGTTGTGGAAGGTAGTAGTTAAAAGTACTTGACCTCGGTTTCAACCCGTATAAATGGGCCTTCTTCAGAAGTCTTATTACGTCTTACAAGCCGACCATGATGTGCTCCATTGGGGTTAGTCATAATTAAAATTGACAATCGTAAAAACACCCGTCTGGCGTTGTCATACATAAAATAATGTACATGCATGTTTATCTGTCACTGGTCTCACACGGCACGTCTAATATGTATATTATTTTATGTATGACAAAGCCAAATGGCTGATTTTACGATTGTCAATTTTAATTATGAGTAAGCCTATTGGCGGCACATCACAATCACTATGTAAAACGTAATAAGACATCTGAAGAAGGGCCGTTTATATGGGTCGAAAACTAGGTCAACTGCTCTCCGCTACCACCTTCCGCAACCTCTGCACGTATCTGTTTTAGTATGTCCAACTCTTCGCCTCTTTGTTGATTGCTTAACGGCTTGTGTATTTCAGTCATTCATGTTAAAGATTTTACAAATTCTTTTTGTATTTACTGCGTCCTACAGCCTTCATGAATTCCATGAACAACCTTATATGTGCAGAGTGAGTTCGTCCAAAGAGTAGTGAGGCGCATTTTCTGTAGTGTTTTGATTGATATTTGAAATTTTGTTTTTTCAATGTGTACCTGGAGTCAGCCCATAAAAATACTGCACATCACCTGTAATTCATGCTGCACACAGTGTCGACTAAAAGGGTCTGTTTGTTTCCCGGTATTTTTAAAGCGGAGTTTTACGTGGCCATTCTATAGAGCGGTCCCAAATTAGTGCAGTGCTGTAATAATATTATCGACATCTATTAACAGGTACAGTAATACACGAAGAATAACGAGTACTCCACAAGCGACTGAGCAGCGCAGTGTATGGCGGCGGTAGCAACCGGCGCGGGGCAGATAGTTGCAGTCCCTGCTTGAGTTCTGGGTGTTCTTCGTGTTTCACTGTACCCGCTCTATCGAATAACCACGTGAAATTCCGCTTTGGAAATCAATGTGCTTACAACGGGGGAACAAAACTACGCTTTCCGCCGACACTGGGCACCGCATGAAAGACGCGTAGAAAAGTATTTTCTGGGCTGATTCCAGCCACACATTGCAAAAACAAAGTCGCAGATACGGGCCTATAAACCAGTGAAATTGCGCCTTACGACTCTTAGGAGAGACACCTATACACCATTCATGGAACTTACCAGTACCGTTGTAAGCTATCGTAATCCTCATATTGATTGCACATTCATTTTTTCTATAGGCGCTTCTGATGATGATCTCGTAGATCGAAACTGGTCAGCGAAATAAAACAAATTTACGATCGAAGACTGTCTTCAGTTTCGCGAGCTTTATCTTAATCACTTATGAAAACGCTCTGCAAGCAATATTCTTGGCAATCTGGAAACCTTATTTGGACCCTACAATTTGATCTCAGTAATTAACTTTTCAACACGGCTGGATAAAGACAATATGGCTCTAACTGGTAATGTTTTCTTTAGTGGCGTTAAAAACAAGAAAATAACTTTTTACCCAGTAACAAATGCCCTCTTTAATAACGTAATACCATATAATGTGGACTCGCTTTTGAAAATAGGTTTCCGCATAAGCTAATCAGAAAGGAAATTAAACAGCTATGTAAAAAAAACTATGGATCACCAGATGGTGTAATATGTCTTGTTAAAGGAAAAGGGAAATTTATCTGTTGACAAGAACAAGTAGAGATCCTACAATAGTTGCAGACTACAAAAAACTAAAATTACTAAGAAAGGTGATTTAAAAAATCAAGGAACATGCACATAACCTCAGAAATCAGTAATTCCGACAACGGACTTAAGGCTATGTGGAACGTAGTGGAACGAGATACAGGACAACCAGCCGTAGAATAGGGTGTCGCTATTGAAGGGCATAAATGATGAATCTCACGTATCAAATACATTTAATAATTGTTCCTTAAATCTTGTAGAAAGTATAGGGACAAACACTTCAAGAGAAAAATCACAACAGTATGTTGAAAATGTGTCTCTAAAAATTCAGTCATACGAATGTATCATCAACGTCTCCTTCTGAAATTAAGATAATTATACATTCTGTCAAAAATAAAAGCTCGCGTTGTGGTGACGATGTCTCCAATAGAGTGCTAAAGATTTGTTGCTATATAATAAGCCCAGTCTTATTTGATATATATTATACGTCACTAACTCAAGGCATTTTCCAGCGACTGAAATATACCTTGTCAAACCCCTATTTAAGAAGAGTTATGTCAATAACTGCCGACATGTTTCACTGCTGACATCATTTTTCAAAAATGTGTGTGAAATCTTATGGGACTTAACTGCTAAGGTCATCAGTCCCTAAGCTTACACACTACTTAACCTAAATTATTCTAAGGACAAACACACACACCCATGCCCGAGGGAGGACTAGAACCTCCGCCGGGACCAGCCGCACAGTCCATGATTGCAGCGCCTAAGACCGCTCGGCTAATCCCGCGCGGCGACATCATTTTTAAACAGTTTTGAGAAGGTAGTGTTTTCTGCAATAATATTATCTCAGCTTAGCAACAATAATATCCTGAGCAAATCACAGTTTGAGTTTCAGAAGAGTTGCTCTGCTGAGAATGCCGTGTACATTTTCACTCGCCAAATTTTACAGTCATTAAGTAATAAGATAGCGCTGGTTGGTATTTTCTGCGCCCTATCTAAGGAATTTGACTGTATGAATCGCAGTATTCTCCTAGATAAATTGAATTTCATGGGATCGATAGTATAACCGACCAATGGATAACGTCATATCTAACCAAAAGACTGGACAATGTACTTAATAATTCATTCACTGTAATCTGGGGACGTAATACTGACTTGGGAGAAATCAGGTATGGGGTGCCCCAAAACTCAGTCTTGGGTCCACTATTATTATTCACACATGTAAACGATCTTACGGCTAATATACAACAAGCAGAATTAGTTCTTTTTGCGGATGACACTAGTATTGCAATCAGTCCAAGCATACATACAGAAATGGAAAAATTGTTCTTAAAAGTATTTTTGACTGGTTGTCTGCGATTGGTGTCACCCTTAATGTTAAGAAGACGCATCGTATTCAATTCTGTACATCTAGGGGTACTACACCAATGATAAGTGTAATAGAAGGCGAGGAAATAATAAATAGGGTGAAACTACAAAGTTCTTGGCGTCCATATTGATGAGAATTTAAACTGGAAAAAGCGCATTATGTTTTTGGAACTCTAAAAACAATTTTAGTTTCAGCCAAATTTGCATGAAGAATCGTTGCATATCTTTGGGAGAGACAAACCAATAAGTTGACATATTTTGCATACTTTCATTCAATAATGTCAATGGAATAATGTTCTGAGGTAACTCGTTTTTAAGAAAGAAAGTATTAGTTGCTCAAAAACGTTCTGTAAGAGTAATATGTGGTGCTCACTCAAGATCATCTTGTAGACATCTGTTTAAGCCTTTAAGGCGTTGGGCATTCTGACTGCAGGGTCACAGTATATTTATTGCCTCAAGAAGTTTGTTGTAAATAATCCGGTACAGTTTTAAAGGAACGACGATGTACATAATTACAATACCAAAAGGAAAAATGACCTTCAGTACTCCACATCAAGGTTGTCTGACGGAAAGCAAAGAAAAATTTGGAAACCATCATCATCAGTGTTCTGCCTAAAGGCAGGTTTTCACATGGTCGTTCTCCAGGCTGTCCGGTCTTCTGCCATCCTCTTCAGGTCTGCATAATTTTCTCTTCCCTTTATGTCATCTATCATCTTGTATCTCCTTCTTCCTCTCAGTCTTCTCCCACAAACCAATCCTTCAAAGCATCTACTAGCAAGCACTCCCTTCTCAATGAATGTCCCAACCAGTTCTTTTTCCTCTCTCTTACAACCTTCAGCAGACATCTTCTCTTACCAACCCTTTCCAATACTCTTTCATTACTCACTCTTTCCATCCAGCTTATTCTCTCCATTCTCCTCCACATCCACATCTCAAATGCTTCTAACCTTTTTTCATTCTCTCGTCTCAGTGTCCATGTTTCCGCCCCATATAGTGCCACACTCCAGACAAAACATTTGCTAAGCCTTTTCCTTAGTCCTTTATTTAATTTGCCACATAAGAGTCTCCTCTTTCTGTTGAATGTCTCCTTCGCTATGGCAATTCGAGTTTTCACCTCCTGGTGACATCTCAAGTCTTCAGTTATTGTGCTTCCGAAATATTTAAATTCACTTACTTGGCTAATGGTAGATTGTCCTATTTTAATATTGGACAATCTGCGTCTTGGAAACCAACTGAAAAAGTTTCTCCTTGACAACTCCTATTCCGTAGAAGAATTTCTGTTGTTGTAATGTGTAAAGGATGGTAGATGGTGGTTAAGAATTAGTAACTCATATCTGTATATTAAAAGAAACTAACGCATAAATTTTCAGCATGTAGCCATATTTACAAATTAACTCGCGATGTGAATGTAAAATAAGATGTTCTGCGTCATTACGATTTATAGTGGAAAAAGTTCCATGGAAGTCGAAACGAACTAACTTCCGCACACCCATGTGCTGGTAGATACAGCGTCTTTTTGTGAATCCTTATGGACTTTTATGATAATGGTTATATGTAGTTGTCACTTTTGCGTTTGTGCGCGCGGTCGACAGTTTAGATAAAATTTCTTAAACAACACCCTGTTCATCGTAAGATATTTGGAACAATCAGAACATCAAATGTTTTTTATTCCAGTCTTTGATCACAATATGAATTCCTTAGACGATGACCGGTTTCAGTCCGTAATGACCATCCTCAGATCTTTTTTTACGCCGTGTCCTAAAGTGATAAGGCCATAATGGCATCGTCAAAACATATGAATATAATCAGCATAGCATCGTCATATAGATCTAAAATAAGGTGTAGAATAGGCCGCATCATCCACACAGTCATTATTGCAACTGGCTGATTATATTTATATGTTTTGACTATGCCATTATGGCCTTATCACTTTAGGACATGGTGTAAAAAAGACCCGAGGATGGTCATTACGGACTGAAACCGGTCATCGTCTAAAGAATTCATATTGTGATCAAAGACTGGAATAAAAAACATTTGACAGTATTGGATCACTGTTTGTATACTCGACCATGTCGCAATTGGTCAGTCCGTATCTGCTGTAAATGAACATTGTTGCATCGCTCAACAGGTACGATAAAGAAAGAGAGAGAAGTTGTAGAAGCAGTTATTTGTTCCACGGGGCTAGGACAGGACGAATGCGAAGCGTAATGGGTCAGCCTGGAGAAGCAGCGAGCAAGGCGAGGCAACGCTCGGCGCTTTGCGGCAGGTCGGTGCGGCGTTAAAGAGAAACAGCGGCGGCGGCGGCGGCGGCGGCGGCGGCAGCGGCGGCGGCGGCTACCGTGAGGCAACGCCACGCCGGCGCGCCTTGCGCAAGCCGCCGCCGCCGCCGCCGCCGCATTCGGCCGTCCTCCCTCCGTGGCTCCCGGAGGACCACTTCCGTTATCACCCGGCCTTAATGTGTTTTCACGCCGGCTGCAACTCCGCTCCACAGGTGGCCATTCCGCTGCTGCGCCGTCTGTCTCACCTACGTTCACCGTGGTGCCCCGTTTCAAGACCGCACCTCCTAGCTTCCTGGCTCACTTCCGACAGACAAAAACAACAACAAAACTACCGGCCCGTATCTTTGACATGCTTTTTTTTCTAGACTATTAGAACCTGTTCTGTATCTTTTAACAGAATGACTGCCTCAGTGCCAACCAGCATGGATTCCGTAAACCTCGCTCACGCGAGACCCAATTCGCACTTTTTTCACGTGGCACTGAAAGCCATGGATCAAGGCAGTCAGGTAGATGCAGTATTTGTCAGTTTCGTGAAAGCATTTGACTCAGTACCGTGCCTAAGCTTATTATTAAAACGCTATCTAGCGAAATTTGGACTGCGGATTTCGTGTTAGGGAGGAGACAGCATGTTCTTTCGGATGGAGAGTCATCATCAGATGTAGAAGTAACCTCGGAAGTGCCCCAGGGAACTGTGTTGGGACTCTTGCTGTTCATGTTGAATATTAATGACGTTCCAGGTACTATTAATAGTAAACTCAGCTGAAGCAATTATCTATAGTGAAGTACTGACAGAAAAGAGATTTCGAAGCTGTGCACAGAAGAGCATCTTGGTTTCAGCGTTCAAAAATATCAAATTGCACACTTCTCAAAAAGCATAAAAATGGTTGTCTATCCTATGATTACAACATCAGTGAGTAACATTAACCGTGAGTTAACTCAAATACCTCAGTGTAACGGTTTGTAGGGATATGAAACTGAACGATCACATACACTCAGTCGCAGGTAAAAGTGTGGGAAATGTAGACAGTCTGCAAAGAAGACTGCTTCCAAAACGTTTGTTGCGATTTAACCTTGAAAACTGCTCAAGTGTGTGGGACCCACATAAAATAGAACGTACCGAAAGAAGGGCAGCTCTAGTGGTCACAAGTTTGTTTGATCAGTGGGAGAGCGTCACATGGGTGCTGAAAAGCTGACAGGCTCTTGAAGATAGACGGACACAAACTGTTCTGTGAACAGAAACTTCCCTGCACGTTAAAACTGTGTGCCGAACCGAGACTCCAACTCGGGACCTTTGTCTCCCGCGAGCAAGTGTCCACAGTCAGAGCTACCCAACCGTGATCCACGGCCTGTCCTCGCAGCTTTACTTCTGCTAGTACTCCTCCTACGTTCCAAACTCCACAGAAGCTCTCCTGCGGAACTCGCAAGTCTAGCAGTACTGGGAGATAGGATATTGCGGACATATAGCGTAACCACAGCCTGGTAGATGTTTCGAGAGTGACATTTTCACTCTGCAGCGGAGTGTGCACTGATATGAAACTTCCTGGCAGATTAAAACTGTGAGCCGGATAAGTCTCGCAGGAGAACTTTTGTACTTCTGTGAAGTTTAGAAAATAGGAGATGTACTGGCGGAAGTAAAGCTGTGAGGACTGGTCGTTTATGGGTAGCTAAGTTGTCAGAGCACTTGCCCGCGAAAGACGAAGTCCCGAGTTCGAATCTCGGTCCGGCTCACAGTTTTAATCTGCCAGGAAGTTACATATTAGTGTACACTACGCTGCAGAGTTAAAATTTCATTCTGTCCGTGAAACCCTGCTTATTAAGTTTCAGGAAACCAACTTTCTGTGATGCATCAAGGAATATGCTAAAACACCGTAACGTATCGCTCCAACAGGGATCTCGCGAAGAGAAACTTTGACTAATCATGGCAAGCACAGACTCGATTAATCTTTTCACTACCATCAAGGCGTCAGTGTACTGCAGAACCAATGGGAACTTGCCGCATGTTATTGCTATATGTCCACTGATAATGGAACTCTTGCTAATGGTTTGTAGAATTCTTATACTTACAGCAAGCACTTGTAGCTCGTGCTGTCTTCAAGTTTCATTGTCAACCCTGTGCTCCGTATTGTCGCGTCGAATTAGTTCGTGCCTGCGGGTATTCAACCCAGGGGACAGATAGGCAAAACGGTGTAGTGTCGCGCCTTCTTGACAATTCGTGTCAGTGGGCTGCACACAAGCACTGACATTTTGCACGTCACAGACGTTGTCCATATTGAGCACTGAAATATAAATGCAACTCGGAGAGTTTCATTATTCAAAGACGTCTGTCTGTTTTTTGTTCGTCCTGTAGTTATTGCGGAATCGTCTTCTGCAACCCCTGTATGTGCCAGTCCTCTCTGCACTACAAAACGAAACGGAGCGAAATATTTCTTTTCATTTTGTTACTTGTGACTGTGACATTAACTAAAGTAAACGTACATTACTGTCTTTCACCGCGGAAAAAAATAGGAAATGAAAGGATTAAGCAATCAATATTTCTGCGCTCCATTCGTGAGTGAAACGGAGAAAAGACTTAGGACCCGGTACAATGGGAGGTATTATCTGCTATGTCCTTCACAGTGGTTTTCGTAGTTTGGATTAGGTCCACATAGATTGATATAGAAAAGCATTCTTTTATTTGTCTTCACTTGGACGCTGTGGACGGGTTGAACGTACAACCACAATCATTGAAAGAAAGGGACATGAGCAACTGTCATTTTACTTCTGTATTATTATTTGGAATAGAGGCTAGGTTGTAGTGATAGATTAGCACGTAGCGTAGCCCTTGGATTAGGTTAGGTCAGAAATTGACAGTTTGATTTGACGAAACCAAAGAATGCGACCAAAGTCGTAATTGCGGTAACATACTGATCTGTAGCGTCTCCCAAGGTTTAGGTTAGATTGAAAGGTTATTGTGCCGTTGTCATTTGGAGAAACCTACGAATCTTGTTATTGCTAGTATTTTACACATACTAATTTTCGATGAGTGTCTTGTGTCCACCATTTGGATGACGTTGCGGCTCTAAGCAGATGGATTAAACACATCTCAAGCTGTTTGTAATCTTAAATGAATAATATCGTCGTAGAAAAAGAAACTCACTTTTGCGCACACGTGTTCATATGTTCAGCTCATGTGACCTAAAATAACGCCAGCTTTCTGAACATATAGAGGACCCAAATAATTTAAAGCGAGATGCCTGTGTCAGCAACGAGCGCCGAGCGTGTTTGATCTTAGCTACCTACTAGTGCTAGTGGCAATCAGTGCATGCTGCCAAAACAAACATACTGGTAACGCAAACAAGATTAGGCGTCTGTTGCTGCTCCCGGCAGCTGTTGCTAGCCTCTTCACCGATAACGTCGACCGGCCGTCAACGAAGAGTACTTGCGGAAGTACGGCTCTGCCTCAGTGCCTCCCTAACACTTGTGTGAGTTTTGATCTTAAATGAGAGTTCACACCTGCCTCGGACCGAGACACCTAAACCACATACATTGGCAGGGCTGGATTTGCGCGTAGTCTAGGATAAATGAAATCAGCGCCCTGTTAAATTTGTGCCCCGTGTTCCTGGAAACCACTTGCTCAGTAAGCCATAGCCAACTTGCACTCCGGAAGTCCCCGGTCACCCCAGTGGATGAGCCCTTGTACTATCAAACATCGTAAAGAGAACAAACGTAGACGGGGCTGTGATTTGGCGCTGTTCAAAACAGAAATAAACGTGTTACCGAGGAATGGTTCAAATGGCTCTGAGCACTATGGGACATAACATCTGAGGTCATCAGTACCCTAGAACTTAGAACTACTTAAACCTAACTAACCTAAGGACATCACACACATCCACGCCCGAGGCAGGATTCGAACCTGCGACCGTAGCGGTCGCGCGGTTCCAGACTGTAGCGCCTAGAACCGCTCGGCCACTCCGGCCGGCACCGAGGAATGCATAAGAAGAAAGATTGTAGGGTCGTTGGTACAAACGAGCCATAGTGTGTAGCTTAGGGTGACACTCGTCTAAAGGTACACAAGACTGTGAAGAAGGCGAAGAAAAGGGGACGAGAGAAAGAGACTTTAGTTTCGAAAATGATTCTCTGCACTTAGGTGATCTGCATAATCGAGGATATGCTTCAGTTTCTGACTTGACAGAACTACAAGCAACGAATAGGAAGTTATTCAATCACCGGGCCAAATCACACGGAAATAAGAAAGAACCAGAATCATGACAAGAAGTTGATCTTCAATCAGGGATGGTAAGTGACAACTTTGGAGATAAGATCGTAGTTTTTAGTGGAAAAGTAGGAAGGAAACCTTCTTATGGAGGGACTTTTGGATACTGTAGAAAATCAGTTTTCTCAAATATTTGGATACTGAAACTTCAAAGAATGCAACAGACCATACGGGGGCCTTTGTATCTTACCAAACAAAATAAAAGAAATACATACTTATATTTTCAGTAATGTGATCGTTAAAATACTAGAATGGTGTATTAAAATACCATCATTGATTTCGAATCAGCAGAAATTTCTGCTGTCCGCCCCCGGTAGCTGAGTGGTCAGCGCGACTAAATGTCAATACTAAGGCTCCGGGTTCGATTCCCGGCTGGGTAGCAGATTTTCTCTGCTCAGGGACTGGGTGTTGTGTTGTCCTAATCATCATCATCATTTCATCCCCATCGACGCGCAAGTCGCCGAAGTGGCGTCAAATCGAAAGACTTGCAACCGGCGAACGGTCTACCCGACGGGAGGCCCTAGTTACACGACATATATTTCAGCAATTTCTGCTATAAAAATTATGCTTCCATCGGTTGATGAAGGTTGCTGTTGTTGTGGTTTTCACTCCGAAGACTGGTTTAATGCAGCTCTCTACGCTACTCTTATCATGAGCAAGCCTCTTCATCTCCGAATAGCTACTGTAATTTACATCAATTTGAATTTGCGTACTGCATACACGCCTAGGTGTCCCTTACAATTTTGACCCTCCACATTTTCTACATTTCTACATTTATACTCCGCAAGCCACCCAACGGTGTGTGGCGGAGGGCACTTTACGTGCCACTGTCATTATCTCGCCGGTCGAAGTGACCGAGCGGTTCTAGGCGCTACAGTTTGGAAACGCGCGACCGCTACGGTCGCAGGTTCGAATCCTGCCTCGAGCATGGGTGTGTGTGATGTCCTTAGGTTCGTTAGGTTTAAGTAGTTCTAAGTTCTAGGGGACTGATGACCAAAGAAGTTAAGTCTCATAGTGCTCAGAGCCATTTTTGTCATTACCTCTCTTTCCTGTTCCAGTCGCGTGTGGTTCGGGGGAAGAACGACTGCCGGAAAGCCACCGTGTGTCCTACCAACCGACCCCTTCTTTCAGTCATGTTGAAGCTGTGTTCTTTAAACCGGCAGGTAGTCAGAAAAAAACTATAAAATATACTACGTGATGAAGAGTATCCCAACGTCCCTATGTAGTGCGCAATTGACACTAGATGTCCCGAGAGACAGAACCGCCGGCAT
The DNA here is from genome assembly GCF_023898315.1 of Schistocerca nitens. NCBI lineage: Eukaryota > Metazoa > Arthropoda > Insecta > Orthoptera > Acrididae > Schistocerca > Schistocerca nitens. Next base: position 392,249,584 of record NC_064618.1, read on the forward strand.
AAAAGGAGATGGTGGTTATTGTATTGTCAGTAAAGAAGTATTAACAGCAGAAGGGTTTGGTCAGAGGAGCTCAGCTAGATTGAACGTGTACTGTTCATTGGATGCCGCCTGAGCAACAAGTCCATCGGAGACATTTCAGCTCTTCTAAAGCTGCCCAGGTCGGCTATTGTCTAAACCAAAAACAGGCAGACCTCCCGTTGTGACTGACTGGAACCGTCGTGCATTGTGTAGTTTGGTTGTAAGAAGTAGCTTGAAATCGGAGGAAGCAATCATTCGGTGTTCAAAAGTGCTACCAGCAGTCCAGCTACAACAATGACTGTGCTCAGGACGTTAAAGAGAACCGGGGTACAGTGGTCGAGCACTCCTCATAGGCCACAAATTTCTGTGGTTAATGCGAAGCTAGGCTTGAGGTGGTGTAAAGAGTAACGCCACTGAACAGTGGATGGCTGGAAACGAGTGATGTGGAGTGATGAATCACGCTGTACTTTGTGGCGATCAGATGGAAGAGTTTGGGTTTGGTGAATGCCTGGAGAAGATTACTTGTCATCATATATACCGGTAACAGTGAAGCATTGAGTAGGTGGTGTTTTTCGTGGTTAGGGCGTGGTCCTCTTATTGCACTGTCGAAATGTTGGAGGACATGAATACATTTTACCGCATTGTTTATTGCATACAATATAACAGTTTGAAGATGATGATTGTTTCTGCATGACAGCGCACTTTGTCGTAAAGCAGCGTCTATGAGGTAATGCTAAATGAACAGAAACTTTCATGAAATGGACTGGTCTGCCGAGAGTCCCGACCTGAATCCAGTGGAAATCTTTGGAATGAGAATGTCGACATCATTCCAGGCCGCCGCGTCCAACATCACTACCTTACCTGGTTTGGGCTCTTACGGAAGAATGGGCTGCCATTCCTTCGTAGATATTCAAACTCCTCGTTGAAGTGTTCCGTGCAGAGCTGAAGCCGTCATAAAGCTAAAGGTTGGAGACACCCTATATTAATGTCCAGACAATTTTGATCAGGTAATGTCGTTCCTAACCCCTTGGTTGTGGCCAAAGTTTACAGAAGATTACCATTGGTTGTAAGTCAAATGCTGGAACTATAAATCCCCTACAAAATAGTCCCACTATAAGGTCGCCTGGCATTAGGCGGAAATTTCTCTGACTCTGCGATGGATCGTCATTTGAACAGTTTCCTACGTCTGTAACACAGGCTGCTGCGATTGGGCTGTGAGGAAGTGAGTGCTAAAATGGGCCGGGTTGCAAACAGTCCGCCCCACGGTATATCAGGGAATGAAGCGGAATTAGATGAAATTGTTATGTGCGGTGATTTATTTTTAATAATGTGTACCACATCGTTTGGAAACAGTGGCAAGGGGGATAGCCAGCCGCACTTCTGGTGATAAGATAAAGCTGTAACTGATAAGTAGTAGTTATTCAGGGTCGCTCGAGACGACCTTAAGTACCAGCTTACATTTGTGGTGTCAGTTTACACTTAACATTTCCTGCTTAATTTTTTTCAATTGTTTTTCATATTTTTTTTCATTGTCTGTATACACTTGTCACTCTCGTTTCCCCAATTTCACAGTTTAATCATATTTCTATATACTGTATGTGGAAAACAGGTGAAGAAAAGTCACACACACACACACACACACACACACACACACACACACACCTACAATAGACAGTTCATCCAACTATTCCAAGCAACACAACCACCATAAAAAATAAGCATCCATAGGGTCAATCACTCAAATGAAATGAATGACAGGACAGCCTGACCTTAAGCCGCAGTACAGCATGCACCTCATATAGGTAAGAAATGGAGGTTGCGATGCTTTCAGCTCCTTTTAAAGCTCACCCAACTACCCACTTGCCCATCCAAAAACCTACTGTTTACACTTACCTACATGTGTGTTTTTTTGGATGGGGGACCGGGTAGTTGGGTGACCTTGAAAAGCAGCCGAAACGACGTAGCTTAAATCAAGGCAACCCTCTTTTCTTACCATTATCAGTTGCATACTGCACCGTAACACACAGTGTAGCTGTCCTGTCACGTTGACAAACGATTAATCTGTGAAGACAAGAACGGCACCCTCCTGTACTCAGGAGTGTGATAGAGTGTGTGGATGGTTATTTATAGTGTGTGTGTGTGTGTGTGTGTGTGTGTGTGTGTGTGTGTGTGTGTGTGTGTGTGAGAGAGAGAGAGAGAGAGAGAGAGAGAGAGAGAGAGAGAGAATGCGCCGCAAGGTACATACTTATATATCATGTGTATGTGTGTAGTTTTTCTTCGCCTACTGCCGCTAGTCCACCTTATTCCCATGTACTGTATATTGAAAAGTAATTAAAATGCAAAATTGTATTTAAAAAGAGTGCCAAGTTTATATGGAGACAAAAGAGAATTGTTAAAAACAGCTTTGCAAACAATTCACCAGAAGAGATTATAAAAAAAATATTCTTAAATTGCACTGCAAAGAATGTTAATAAACTGTAAGTTGATTTGTTATATCATAGTTGCTACTTCCTGACCCATTCTGTACAGAGAGAAAATTATTGTAGTGTGGTGGGCGTAGGCGAAACTCAATTCTTACTGGCCCAAAGGGTGGTATTCATTTTCCTGCCTGGAGACCACGTGACTGGTATCGGGTCACAGCCTGTGCCACACACTTGTGTGTGGGAAGGAATGACGTTGAATGTACCACCTTGAGTGTGCGGGTATTGTCCCCAGAAGTCCTTATCTAAACCGTAAAAACCGGTTGTGGGCTAGAATCGGCAGTGCGTCAGGTGCATGGGTAGGCCTGCTGGTGAGGGGAGGGGAGGGGAGGTGGTGAACTTGAATGTAAGTTGTGCAGCTGTGTAACCTGACACCGGAAGTTCTTATCAGATGTTAGGGGAGGCCTGGGGGAGGGGTGACCTTGAATATACCTCACCCAATTGCATCAGCTGTAACATGGTACCCTATCTCAAGAGCAGTGACGTCTCGTTCTGGCCCTGAATAACTATTACTTATACCTACAGAGGGGTGTCGGTTGCCTATCCCCCTATCCTATAATACTAGTATTTTGCGCATATGTATTTGCGATTTCAGATGGACAGCGTTAAAGATATACTACTACTACTAGCTGAGCCCCAGCCGGCACGATTTATGTGACACTTGAGCACGACAAAATAATTAAAACGCGCATAACATTCGTACAGACTAAACATGCAGGAAAATGTAGGTACAAAGAAAATTGATCGTACATTACAAAATTGTGACCTTTATAACCCAAATCCCCTGATATTAAGGGACAGGTGTCGCGTCGTTGATGACCTTGAAGTACGGAAGCAATGAAAGCACAACGAAGTGGTCTCCTTTGAATAATTCAGTAGTCTAGTATGCAAACGTCGAATATAAATCATAGAACATGACGTAATTACGTTCTCACCCAGTGACTAGCGAGAAGTCTCAAGCACTAGATACTCGATCACATAGTTCAGAAGCAGAAAGCGACTCATAACGAGATTAGAATCTCACTCTTTTTCGCTACGGCTCCTGGCATTACTGATAATATGTAAAAAAGTAAATAGAAGAGATTTTGCACTGTACATCGGCTAATGATATGTGACAGACCACGACATTGTTACTAAGGAGTGTACGAACAGACGTGTACCGCCCTGTCAGTCAAGTATTTCAGGCTGCATTTTTGACTCTTCAGCGATGATGCTGTCATGTACATCTACGTTTCTCACAAACGAATGTAGCGAGACCGCCATTTTAACGAACCTCGCACAACACGTGAACTGATGGATAAGCAGTGACTCTACTCTGCGAGCTCGCCAGATGCCTATCTTTTCCACTAAAGTCACTACTCCAACTAATTTACACGAAAGTATCTAAGGTGTGTTGCTACTGGTTGAAGATGGCTATTCGTCGAAGATGAGTAGAAAAGAGCCGTCCACGTCAATCGTCTAGTCCAGCAAGAGGCATCGGAGAACGAGTTGGGGCGACGGCGATGTGGTCTGAGGAGTATTTTCGTGACATTCTCTACAGCAAACAATTCGTTTGGCTCGCATCGTTAACAGATTTGATTACAAATCCATTTTTGAAAATCGCGTCCTCCGGTACAGTTGACTTCTATAGGGTAGGATTGGATCCTCGAGCAAGGTAATGCACGTCACCGCAATGTTGAAGTCTCTGCAGACGACTGTTAAGAGTCCGACCAATTAGTGCCCTGGTCCTCCAGTTCCCCGTATCTTTACCCATTTTTCAAAGCGCGAATCCTCCGTCATTTATCATTAATCAGCTCTTGGGAGGACTGTAGACGACGGTATTGCTCCAGACATCTTTAAACATCTACGGACGGCACTTCTAGCTCGTTTAGCGACTGTATTTGATGCAAACTGCAGTTATCCTGGGTGCTATGAGGAGTCGTAACAACGAAATCGAAAACTTGTGGCCGGCCGAAGTGGCCGTGCGGTTAAAGGCGCTGCAGTCTGGAACCGCAAGACCGCTACGGTCGCAGGTTCGAATCCTGCCTCGGGCATGGACGTTTGTGATGTCCTTAGGTTAGTTAGGTTTAACTAGTTCTAAGTTCTAGGGGACTAATGACCTCATCAGTTGAGTCCCATAGTGCTCAGAGCCATTTGAAAACTTGTGTTTGTATTTGTGCTTTTCAACTCGTCCTTAACTGCACGGTAATGGATAGCATATCTACTAGAAGATCGCTGTACTTAATACCCGGAACGCTTAATTCATAACGTCCGTAATTAACAGAACGTCATGCGAAAAATATCCACTGAAGGACATAATGCTGAGTTAGATACGCACCGGAGAATTTATCATTGTTTCTACTTTAACGCGATGTGGTTGATTAGCATTGGAGAGGACATGCTGAGTACAGGACTCTTGTCCCATTTGTGAAAGCGTTTATGTTTTTCTTTCCCACATGGAAAATACTTGTACACAAAGTATAAATTCCAGAAAATCATTAGTACGCTTTCTGCTGGCGTGTTGCTCGCATTTGTGCATTGTACTGTGTTATTTAACAATAGCTTCAATACCATAGCAATTGTATGTTACTGTGTAATGAGTATCCATGTCATCCTCTGTGTGTGCACTGCTGGTATGTCGATTACAGCTGTCTGTCGCGTCACTGTTCACCCGCGTTTATAGCCACAAACATCGAAAAAAAGAAGAAAATGAGAAAAGCCAGCAGGTGTTCCGAATGTTACAAGCAAATACATTTACTTCTCTCTTTTTACAACTCATTCAACTACGTCCAATATTTCAGACAGACTCTGCCTGATGGCTTTCCCTTTTTAACTCATGTTTAGTTCAAAAGACTAGCATAAATTTGAGGGATGCTGGATGATAATGCGCCAGAAAACCAGTACATTCACTTTGCCCGCCTAGACCTGAATCATTTTCAACGCGATTTCATCAAAACTGACGCATTTTATCCTTTATGTACATATGTATGAAAAACTATCTCATAAAGCTTTGTGACCTGTTTTATTATAACATACTGTACCTACTGAAGCACAGTAATGGTAGTGATTTGAATAGGTATGGATGTACATGTTCAAATATTCACAATGAAAAATGACATATTTTAAAAAAATGAATCTTTCGTTCTTTAGTATCTTATCTGTTAATTCTGGTTCAGTTGACATAAATAACATGGATAAGTCACCTGTACAAATTTTACGCTGTTACCTTCATTGGTTCCAGAGATAAAAGTACATAAACTTAGCTTATTTCACACTGATCGCATAGGCCCTGCAAACTACGCTTAAGAAATGCAGAGAGATAACGCTACTTGGAGTACTTGAAATCAATAAATCACTCCTGGAAATGGAAAAAAGAACACATTGACACCGGTGTGTCAGACCCACCATACTTGCTCCGGACACTGCGAGAGGGCTGTACAAGCAATGATCACACGCACGGCACAGCGGACACACCAGGAACCGCGGTGTTGGCCGTCGAATGGCGCTAGCTGCGCAGCATTTGTGCACCGCCGCCGTCAGTGTCAGCCAGTTTGCCGTGGCATACGGAGCTCCATCGCAGTCTTTAACACTGGTAGCATGCCGCGACAGCGTGGACGTGAACCGTATGTGCAGTTGACGGACTTTGAGCGAGGGCGTTTAGTGGGCATGCGGGAGGCCGGGTGGACGTACCGCCGAATTGCTCAACACGTGGGGCGTGAGGTCTCCACAGTACATCGATGTTGTCGCCAGTGGTCGGCGGAAGGTGCACGTGCCCGTCGACCTGGGACCGGACCGCAGCGACGCACGGATGCACGCCAAGACCGTAGGATCCTACGCAGTGCCGTAGGGGACCGCACCGCCACTTCCCAGCAAATTAGGGACACTGTTGCTCCTGGGGTATCGGCGAGGACCATTCGCAACCGTCTCCATGAAGCTGGGCTACGGTCCCGCACACCGTTAGGCCGTCTTCTGCTCACGCCCCAACATCGTGCAGCCCGCCTCCAGTGGTGTCGCGACAGGCGTGAATGGAGGGACGAATGGAGACGTGTCGTCTTCAGCGATGAGAGTCGCTTCTGCCTTGGTGCCAATGATGGTCGTATGCGTGTTTGGCGCCGTGCAGGTGAGCGCCACAATCAGGACTGCATACGACCGAGGCACACAGGGCCAACACCCGGCATCATGGTGTGGGGAGCGATCTCCTACACTGGCCGTACACCACTGGTGATCGTCGAGGGGACACTGAATAGTGCACGGTGCATCCAAACCGTCATCGAACCCATCGTTCTACCATTCCTAGACCGGCAAGGGAACTTGCTGTTCCAACAGGACAATGCACGTCCGCATGTATCCCGTGCCACCCAACGTGCTCTAGAAGGTGTAAGTCAACTACCCTGGCCAGCAAGATCTCCGGATCTGTCCCCCATTGAGCATGTTTGGGACTGGATGAAGCGTCGTCTCACGCGGTCTGCACGTCCAGCACGAACGCTGGTCCAACTGAGGCGCCAGGTGGAAATGGCATGGCAAGCCGTTCCACAGGACTACATCCAGCATCTCTACGATCGTCTCCATGGGAGAATAGCAGCCTGCATTGCTGCGAAAGGTGGATATACACTGTACTAGTGCCGACATTGTGCATGCTCTGTTGCCTGTGTCTATGTGCCTGTAGTTCTGTCAGTGTGATCATGTGTTGTATCTGACCCCAGGAATGTGTCAATAAAGTTTCCCCTTCCTGGGACAATGAATTCACGGTGTTCTTATTTCAATTTCCAGGAGTGTATATGACACAGAATGCCCGCTTGTATTTACACCGGTAAACTCCACTCCCGATTCTTAAAAGAATCGAACTCTCATGTATAAAACAAAGTCGAACGTTTGGTTACGAATAAGTTAATGTGTTAAATATTTGATGTTAAGCATGTAGGTGAGAGAAGAAGTTCGAAAAGGTTTGAAAGCATGTGTAAAATTTGTTGGAAGTCGCTGAGTGACCTTATTCTCAAATACTGGACGAATATCGCATGGATAATTTGCGCGCCGTGAGTTACGCTACAAGACATAAACATGGTTTCTGCCTGTGTTAACCAATTGACTAAGATACATCTTAATTAGAAGGCTGTGACAACATTTTGAATTTATAGATTATGATTAAAGAAATACGGAAATCAAATTTTTGTAGTCTCTGGAAGCTGCTGTATAGGCAACTTGCAACTAGGGCTGTGCATCATGAATCTGGTTAACCGTCTTGTGATTCATGACCAAACACAATTTAGTTTATCACCTGCGTTGTTTCAATTGTGCAAATTTTAGATTGCAGTGGTAAAATGAACCTCAATACTCACAAATTAAATGCATTTGTGCAATATGTTTCTCAAATGTAACAGTTTCCATCGTAATATTAGAAATATTTGTTAACAATCTGTACCATTAAAATCTGTGGAAGTCGTACGTCATAATATCTCTGCATGGGACATTCAGTTGTCACCTGATGATGGCCTGTGAAACCGAAGACCTATTTGCTATTAAATAAATAATAGCTGTGGAACATCAGAAAAGTGTTTCCTTTTTAATGACAAATGTTAAAATGCTGACAGGAGCAGAGGACACGTATTACATTACATTAATCATATTCCATTGATCCAATGGAGTGGGTTCTATGGGATTTGCAAAGAAGTAGAAATATTCCATTTACTTTAAGTGCAGTAAACAAAATGAGTAAACATTACGAAATATTACTGTTTTACAGTGGCAATATTAATTATAGTAAACCTGAAATAGTAGTTTAAAGAATTCCTGTAAAGATAATCTTCAGTGGATAAGAAGAAGTTCCCCAACTTCGGCCTTATTTTCCACCATATCACGTACACTACATTTAACATGCTTTGGTAAGCTGTTGAAAACATGTCAAGTCATATTTTACTCCTTCCTGTACTAATGTCAACCAATTGGAAGTTTCATGTATAGACTGTTTTTGCTTCTAGTGCTGTATTTATACATTTTACTATTTGCAGTGAGAAGAAAAATATTAGTAGTGTCAAAGGAAGTAAATCAGGATGTGTCTATTATGAACCAGTTGTCAAAATACCACGTTTTTTGAAGTAGTCTCTGCAGAATCTCTCAGAAATAACGCCGTCTATAGTCCTCATAAAAATTTTTAATTAATGAAGCTCTGCATAATACGTCCGCCCGGCTAGCCGCGCGGTTTAACGCTCTGCTTCCCGGGCGGGGAGGCATGCGGTCCCCGGCACGAATCCGCCCGACGGATTAGTGTCGAGATCCGGTGTGCCGGCCAGTCTGTGGCTGGTTTTTAAGGCGGTTTTCCATCTACCTCGGCGTATGCGGGCTGGTTCCCCTTATTCCGCCTCAGTTACACTATGTCGGCGATTGCTGCGCAAACACTGTGTCCACGTACGCGTACCCCCTAATTTACCACGCAAACATTTGGGGTTACACTCGTCTGGTATGAGACGTTCCCGGGGGAGGGTCCACTGGGAGCCGAACCGCACAATAACCGTGGGTTCGGTGTGAGGCGGCGGTGGGGTGGGTGGACTGCTGTGGCCTGTTGTGGGGTTGTGAACCGCTGAAGGCTACGGTGGGACGAAGCCTGTCCGTCCTTTCTAGATCCCCGGTTTAAATACACAATACAAAATTCATAATACAGTAGTATCTTCATTTTTATGACATATATAGCAGCAAAAATGCGTTCTGCAAGTGTATATGCAACATGGCGCTTCATTAATTCTAGAGTGTGGGTTTTAATCTGTCGTCTCAAAAACTTAACCCTTTTTACACCTCGTATTTTATATGTGAAATGGGTTATAGTTGTGCAGTTCTACGCGAAGTACTGAACTGTAAGTATGAAGTATTCTCAAAATTTAATACGAAGTAATTTGCCTCGAAACATCTGTTGTTGTTGTTGTTCTTGCTTTCTGTGGTAACGATGGCGGTGTGGTGATCTTCAGTACGAAAACTGGTTTGATGCAGCGCTCCATCTCTGCATAACTGCTGCAACCCATATCCATATGGTCCTCCGTACTATACTTGAGTTCCCCTCTACAATAAAATTTTTCCCCTCTCCTCCCCCCCCCCTCCCGCATATTTCCGTCCATTACCGAACAGATGATTCATTGATGTCTCAAGATGAGTCTTATCTACAAATACCTTTACTAGGGATGGCTCAAATGGCTCTGAGCACTATGGGACTTGAACTTCTGAGGTCATCAGTCCCCTAGAACTTAGAACTACTTAAACCGAACTAACCTAAGGACAGCACACACATCCATGCCCGAGGCAGGATTCGAACCTCCGACCGTAGCGGTCGCGTGGTTCCAGACTGTAGCGCCTAGAACCGCTCGGCCACCCCGGCCGGCTACTAGGGATCTCTCATAACTTTTTCCTCCAAGAATGATTCGAGACATCAGATTCCAAAAGCTTCAATTCTCTTGTCGTACACGTTTCATTTCTGTACATGTCTTCACTCCAAATATCTTCAGAGAAGACATAACATTTAAATTTATACACAGTGTTAACAAATTTCTCTCTTTCAGAAACGCTTTTTCCTTTTTAAATAGAGGAGGAGCCCTCCACGCCAACACCGGCATGATGGGCAACACGAAAAGGTCTACTGGCATTTCTGCATAAGGGTTAGTTTTCACTAAAGTGAGGTCTCGCAGCATGTGCGTACTGCGATATTCGCGTACGTCTGGTTAAGGTTAACCATTAATACTCGCTCACCTGGAGATAGATTGGGTTGAAAGTTGAACGAAGGGTAGCGGTTTGAAGAGCAGAGGGAGGAAAAAGTGCCAAGACAAGAGCCAAGCGAAAACAAACCTCTGCTTTTTCATATTCCCAACTTGTATTTTATATCCTCTCTTCCGTCGTCGTCAGTTATTTTTCGGCGCTAATACCAAAACTCATCTAATACTTTTAGTGTATTATTTCCTAAACCAGTTCCCTCAGCGTCACATGATTTATTTCGAATATATTCCATTACCCTAGTTTTGCTTTTATTTTTGTTCGCCTCTTTGGAAGACGAAATAAATTACGTACAACTGATCATCCAACTCCATTCCTGTCTATAACAGAACTACAATTTCATCAGCAAACCTTAATGGTTTCCTTTTCTGTCTTTCAGAACCTCACTTCCCTTTCCAAATGTCTCACTGGTTTCTTTCACAGTTTGCTCAGTGCACAGATGCAATAATATGGGTGATAGGCTACGACCCTGCCTAACTTCTCCTTAGCTGTGGCTTGTCTGTCATGCCCTTCGACACACAACTTCAGTCTGGTTTCCGTACAAGATGTAAATAATCTTTCGCTCCCCTTATTTTATCGCTGTTCCCGTCAGAATACCAAAGAGCGTATTTCAGTCAACATTCTCAGAAGCTTTCTCTAAGTCTACAAATGGTATTAACTAACGTAGGTTTGTTTTCTTCTGCCCATTACCTGAGATAAGTCATAGGGTTAGTATTACCTCGCGTACTCTCAGTTTTCTCGAGTACCCAAACAGCTCTTCGCCAAAATCGACTTCTACCAGTTTTTACATTCTTCTCTGAGTAATTCATTTCAGTATTTTGTAACAAGACCTCTTACACCGATAGTTCAGTGACATTGACGCCTGTCAGCGCCTGGCTACTGTATAATACAATTATTACATTCTTCTTGAAGTATGGGAGTACTTCCCCTGTCTCATAATTTTTCCACACCTGGAGGAATAGTTTGCTTTTGCAAAGCTCTCAACTATTCTAAGGGAATGCCATCTACTACAGTGGCCTTGCATCGACGTAGGTCTTCCAATGATCTGTCAGATTCTTCTGGCAGTATCATATCTCCCAACTCATTTTCATCTACTTCCTCAAACTTTTGTACAATATTGGTTTCAAGTTCATTTCCGTTTTTACAGCCATTCTATGTATTCGTTCAGTCTTTGGGGAGCTTTGCTTTGTTTTCTTCGTACTGGCTTGCCATCTGAATTCTTGATGTCGAGTGTGCTGCTCCTATTTTCTCCAAAGGTCTATCTAATTTTACTGTAGCCAGGATCTCTTTTACCCCTGGTTATGCATCCTTTACAATGTTACATTTGTCCTCTAGCCATTCACGCTTAGCCATTGTGCATTTTCTGTTAGTCTCATTTTTAGACATCTCCGTTGCGCTCGCTTCATTTGTTGTGTTATTGTATATTATCGTTTCGTCAGTAAGTACATCTTTTGTTATCTAGGGATTTGTACTAGGTGTTGTCTCTTTACCTATTGATTTTCTGCTACCTTCACTATTTCCTTTCTCAAAGTTAGCCATTCGTCTTCTATTGCATCTTTTTCCTCTGCCTCAGTAAATTTTTGCCTAATGCTCCATCTGAATGAAAAATCTTTGGTTTTGTCAGTTTCTGCTGATTCCATTTCCTTAATTTTAGCTATCATATAGGAGTTTTGAGCACGGTTCCCGTGCTTGTTGAAAAATAATAATGAATTAAAGATGGGTCTGCCTTTTTGTAAGTACACAAATTATTTTTTTGTTTTATCATCCATGCACGTTTTACCGCAGTTGTGATATCCTCGAGTTTTTTAATTATTTTCCTGTATACATACATACAGGTTATTTTTAGGTCAAGGGATATGGTACATCAGATTTTGCTATCGTTTCACTTGTATGTGCACTTTACCTCTTATTTTATATTGTGTGTGCTGTCGCCGCCAACTAAAATCAGCAACAGGTCTAAATTAATAAATCATGACAACTGCAAACATGAGGAATGTTAGAAAATCGTCTGCATTGAATTATTTATCATCCAATTTTAAAATGTATGCTCTGGTAAAATTCGTGGCGTATGCCAGTTTTTGGCCTTACGACTGTAGTATTTTGCTAGTTCTTAGGTGTGACATGTTCGTTTTTATGTAGTTGTGTAGTTGAGCTGATTCTGTGAACATAGTTAAAAGTTTTGTGGTATTTACATATGCAGAACTAATTCATGTAGTTTGTAATTCATGTATTATTTTTCGTGTTTTGACAGTGTTTACGTACGTTTTCTCCTGCTCGTTTGTAAGTATTGTGTCCTGTTATGTTGTTGTGGCTTGCACACATGTTTCAATGGACACATTCCAGATTTGCAGACCATCTCGTCAAAAACGACCACCATCCCAGAGGCATAGATCTCCAAATCGTAAAACACAGTAACTATCTGTACCAGTTTTTAACAGTAGAAGAAAACTACCACATCGAAAAAGCTATCAGATAGGGCAATGACCAAACAGTACTATGTAACAAAACACTGTTCAACACTCGAAACGAATTATCGGACAACAAAAGATAACACACACACACACACACACACACACACACACACACACACACACACACACACACAGAGAGAGAGAGAGAGAGAGAGAGAGAGAGAGAGAGAGAGAGAGAGAAGGAAACAAACAGAACAAATTCAAAGTTCGCGGACGTCAAACCGAAACATAACATTAAACAAACGATAGTCGGAAAGGCATCAGAGATGTACATTCGTGCAGTGAAACGTGTGTTCAAGCCACAGCAACATAACAGGAGGCAACATTTACAAAGAAGTAGGAGAAAACATAAGTAAACATTGTCAAAATACGAAACATAATTCATGAATTACAAACTACACGAAATGGTTCGCCATATGTAAGCACCACGGAACTTTTACCGATGTCCATAGGTACAGTCAATGAACTTGTCACAGCTAAGGACTAGCAAAATACTACAGTGGTAAGGCCAGAGACGGGCATATGCCACGAATATTACCTGAATATACATTTTAAAGATTGGGCAAGAAATCCAAACATTCAATGCAGACAATTTTCTAACATCCCTCATGTTTGGAAATGACATGTGTACTAGACTAAAACGGCAAAGAAAGTGGCATAGTATTCAAATACTGGAAATATGTAAACAGGTAGAATATGGCGCTGCGGTCGAGAACACCTACATAAGACAATAAGTGTCTGGCGCAGTCGTTGCATCGGTTACTGCTGCTACAGTGGCAGGTTATCAAGATTTAAGTGAGTTTCAACGTCATGTTAAGTCGCCGCACGAGCGACGGGACACAGCATCTCCGAGGTGGCGATGAAGTGGGGATTTTCCCGTACGACCATTTCACGAGTTACCTTGAATATCAGGAACCCGGTAAAAGATCAAAATTCCGACATCGCTGCGACTGGGAAAAGATCCTGCAGAAACGGGACCAACGACGACTGAAGAGAATCGTTCAACGTGACAAAAGTGCAACCCTTCCACAAATTGCTGCAGTTTTCAGTGCTCGGCCATTTACAAGTGTCAGCGTGCGAAATATTCAACGCAACATCATCGAAATGGGCTTTCGGAATCGAAGGCCCACTCGTGTACCCTTGATGACTGCACGACACAAAGCTTTACGCCTCGCCTGGGTCCGTCATCAGCGTCATTGGACTGTTGATGACAGGAAACATGTTTGCCTGGTCGGACGAGTCTCGTTTCAAATTGTATCGAGCGGACGGATGTGTACGGGTATGGACACAAACTCATGAACCCATGGACCCTGCATGTCAGCAGGGGACTGCTCAAGCTGATGGAGGCTCTGCAGTGGTGTGGAGCGTGTGCAGTTGGAGTGATATGGGACCCCTGATACGTCTAGATACGAGTCTGACAGGTGGCACGTACGTAAGCATCCTGTCTGACCACCTGCATCCATTCATGTCAATCGTGTATTCCGACGGACTTCGGATTTCCAGCAGGACAATGCGACACCCCACACGTCCAAAATTGCTATAGTGTGTCTCCAGGGCACTCTTCTGAGTTTAAACTCTTCCGCTGGCCATCAGACTGCCCAAAATGATTATTATTGAGCATATCTGGGATGTCTTGCAACGTGCTGTTCAGAAGACATCTCCACCCCCTCGTACTCTTAAGGATGTATGGGCAGCCCTGCAGGATTCATGGTGTCAATTCCCTCCAGCACTACTTCAGACATTAGTCGAGTCCATGCTACGTCGTGTTGCGGCACTTCTGCGTGCTCGCGGGGCCGTACACGATATTAGGCAGGTGTACCAGTTTCGTTGGCTCTAAAGTGTAATTTAGACCTGTGGCTAATTTTGGTTGGCAGGCACAGGACAGACACAATGTAAAAATAAGAGGTAAAGTGTACATACAAATTAAGTGATAATAAATCTGATGCATCATACTCCTTAACCAAAAAATGGCATATATGTATGTATTTCGGTAACATAACAAAAAATCCAATGAGGATGCCACAAATGTGGTGAAACATGTTTGGGTGATAAAACAAAACAATTAATTTTGTACTTTTAAAAAGGCGGACACACATTAATTTATTATTAAGCCTTAATTTTAGAGTTAGTACGTTTCTTTATTTTACACGATCTGTCGATGTTCCCAAATATTTTGGCAGCTGCACAGTAAGCGAAGAGTCAGCCAGATTGGAGGCTCATTTTGTCGCGAGTGGTGAAGGCGCTGGCGGTGCAGGCTGGGAGGCGCGGCGAGGCAGCCACCCCTATGGCACACCGCGTGTCCGTTTCTTTGGGGCCGCGGCCCATTTGCCGGGCAACAGGGGGCGGAGCGGGGGTGGCGGCGCCCGCCGCCCGCTCTGGCAACGCCGCGGGCCTGGCTGGGCCTTGACGTGACGCGCCGGCCACCGCGCGCTGGCTGTACACCGTGCACTGTGCAGCCAGCCACTGGCTCTGGCTCTGCCAGTGCGACACTGTCAGTTTCCTCACCAGCCCCAGGCGGGCGCCACTTTCTCCTCGCCGCGTTATTTTGACACCAGCTCACGTGGCCCTCCTAACTACTGACAGCCCGAGCAGTTTCTCTGGTAGATTTCAAACACCTACCGCGGAAAGTTTGTAAATAATATAGCAAGTGAAGTCCTGTAAAAGTTAAGGCGCAAATCGACTAAAAGAGTGGATAGTTAGTTATGCTATATCCGGAGGCATCAAAGAATTGTCAGTTTGGCAGTGGAGGGAAGTGTGACGGTAAATGTTATATTGGTACTAATTTTTGCAGAGATGCCTTTCAGCCGGCCGCGGTGGCCATGCGGTTCTAGGCGCTGTAGTCCGGAAGCGCGCGACTGCTACGGTCGCAGGTTCGAATCCTGCCTCGGGCATGGATGTGTGTGATGTCCTTAGGTTAGTTAGGTTTAAGTAGTTGTAAGTTCTAGGGGACTGATGACCTCAGACGTTACGTCCCATAGCGCTCAGAGCCATTTGAACCATTTGATGCCTTTCAAATGCTGTATTACAATTTCTTGGAAGCTGTCCGATAGTAACGCTGTAAGCACTGATGTACTGTTGGTGTCTTAAAACATATTGCATTGTAATTAGAGAATTGAGGGGTTGCTTGCAGAAACCCCACTAGTAAAAAAGCGAAAATGTATTAGAGGCGCACTCATGTTGTGTTCAGCATTACGCACGTGATTACACGACCGCTTCTGTCAAAAGCACAAGTCCTACTGTGTAAGCCTGTAAAAATACGACGATTCGGCAAAATCTCGACAAATCTGAGCTGTTACTAGCAAGAACATCACTAAATATAAAACCTCGGGCCGCGACATTCACCTACAAAGTGAGGGTAATAGGAGAAGACGTTGTTGTTTCCAAAAATGCTTTTTTTTTTTAAGTTTGCAAGGAGTTAGCTGCGACAGACAGAGAAGACTGCAAAATAATTAAGTTCACTTTGGGAGCCCACCTACAGACAATCGTGGCAAACATTCCAACCGACCACGTCACGCAAATGGAACAGCTTGTAAACGTTATTCAGGACCATATCATGTTCTTCCCTGACCGAAAAACCCATTGCTCACCCAGAGAGAATCCCAATAGGCGCTATTTGCCAGAAGATCTCGTTGTCTAAGACATGAAGATATGCGTGGCGATTTCCTTAACGCCTACCGAATAAATGTGCCCTAGAAACTTTATTGGCAGATTTCCAAAACTTTCAGTAAAAGAAGATTCGGAGGAAATAAAGCTTTTGAGGCACAGAAAACCGTTCACCTCAGAAAAGAGGGGGCTTTCTTGGATGAAAAAGAGCGTTCATTCTGAAAGCCAGACAGGGAAAGGTCATTTACCAACGAGTGTTGTAAGCTACATGCGTCAGTTGTGGTATTATGTCTTTGGATACACGATATGGTAATAGGAAATGTCAAAATATACATATACATGAAAAATGAGGGAAACAAGGATCCCAGTCAGGTTATCTCAATGCTGCTACATTTCATAAGCAGCATCCCATACTCAGATTTAATGGATGAGCTGGTTTTTTTTTTTTTTCATTTTTTTTAAGTGACAGTTTTCCTGCGCAAAACAATAAAATAGTGTTCGTCCTATGTGTAGTGCATATTTTAAAGTTTTTCCGTATTTGTGGTCATAGCTATATAACAAAAGACCAGAACTTTTCACTTATTTCTCGTCAACGCAGGAACACTACCATCGCCGAACTTACGGAAAACTGCGATGAAAAGATTCTGAACGCCCGAACGCGTCCATGTCTAATTTTTTGGAAATATTCACCCACCATTTCAAGGATTTTAAAAAAGCAACCGACAGTTTGTTTTTAAAAAACCCAAAGCCAGCATTCAGGTTTCAGGTCGTTCGATCTGTGAAGTTATACTACAAAAATAAAGCTGTGTATTTGCGACATGCGTAACACGGAACTTGGAGCCGTCACATCATAGCTGCTCCTAAGTTTAAAACTCCCGACTCAAACAACTTAAAATGGTTCAAATGGCTCTGAGTACTATGGGACTTAACATGTGAGGTTATCAGTCCCCTAGAACTTAGTACTACTTAAAACCTAACTAACCTAAGGACATCATACACATCCATGCCCGAGGCAGTATTCGTACCTGCGACCGTAGCGGTCGTGCGGTTCCAGACTGAAGCGCCTAGAACCACTCGGCCATGAGTGTGAATCCTGAATCCTTCCTGGTCATGCTGACAAAGTTTTATGAATTTATTTGTAAAAGTATACACAGTGGAAATTAAAATGTCCTGTGGTGCCTCTCCTCCTACAAGTCGGCCCGTTTGACGCCCTACGCCTCTTACACTATTATAACTTTAGTAGCCAACACAACAGTGGCCGTGAAAGTAACCTTACTCTTTCTTGACACACGTCTCATACATTTCGGAGAAAGAATCTTAAGAACCTTGTACGTTCTGCAATGTAATCTTATCTGCAGCAGAGATAGCCATCTCGATTAGCCAAGGGCACGCATTCTATAACCCAACATCGCAACTCATTCATACTCACTCTTGTCCTTGGGAGGTCGAAACGAGCTACAAGAAAGATCCGAATCGATTTCTTCTCTTTGCTCACAACGTTGACTCCGTTAGTCATAATACCCGCGCCATACTACACCAAACAGGTTACCATATCGTCAACGTGAAAGAACGTTCACTGTAATAAATTATTGAACAGAAGTTTATTAGCCTGAAGGCGATGAGACAGTAAAGGCATTTAAAAATTACTGTTCTGGAAATATCAGTTTTGTCACTGAATGACACACTCATATTCTGCGACCGAGGTTTTGTCTTAAGTGTTTGCTGTGGGAGCCGAGCCAGGAATTGTTAATAAAGATCACGTCGATCTCAAGAACAGTGGTATGAGATAGTTAAGAGGTAAATGATGAAGCTTGGAAAAAGTTGAAGCTTTAAGCTGCCAATATAGAAAATGACCGTGAGATAACCTATAAAAAATTTGTTTATTTATTAGAGCGATATTTTGCAAATGAGAGGGTTGTAGCAAAATAGCTGCATGCCATGGAGTAGGAGAAGCTCTATTCCCGCAAATCTCAACGAGTGAAATGGGTTGTGTATGCGTGTAGTTGGAGTTGTGGAAAGTGGGGGGAATGAAGAGCATGTTGGTACATCGTCTGATATCATGACGGGCACGAATGCAGATGCATAAATTCTCACCGAATTGGTCCGAAGTGCGTAGAATTCATGATTGCGGACACTTAAATTTTGCAGTTACAGTTCAAAAATGGTTCAAATGGCTCTGAGCACTATGGGACTCAACTGCTGAGGTCATTAGTCCCCTAGAACTTAGAACTAGTTAAACCTAACTAACCTAAGGACATCACAAACATCCATGCCCGAGGCAGGATTCGAACCTGCGACCGTAGCGGTCTTGCGGTTCCAGACTGCAGCGCCTTTAACCGCACGGCCACTTCGGCCGGCGCAGTTACAGTTGCTCGGTGTAAACATAATACCCAGGCATCGTAATAACATCAGTTAAATGGAAGCTGAAATATATAGGTTTACTCACATGCGTCGTAGATCAGTTTAGGTGTCGTCAGAGACCGCAAGAAAAACGTGGGACCATCACTTCACATACTATTACTACTATTCCTGCTACTACTACTACTACTACTACTACTACTGTGGTTGGATGGAACACTGTTCTTTGTTGTTCTTAATGACAGATATTTATAAGGTAGCACCTGTAGACAGTGTTCCGTATAATTATCTTTGGAATCATGTTCATTTCTCAGTTCTTCGACGGTTATTCAGACGGTGCAGAGAGAGAATATGTTTCACGTCGGCTTGTGTGTTTCTTCGTAACAGCAATTTCATAATTTCTCTACCTACTGCAACGACAGGTGTTCAGCCCTCTCATTTTTAGCCAATTTTTGGAGATAAAATACAATGATCTGGACGTATTTGCGTCCGCAGTCGCCGATGCATGGTGATTTATCCTGCATGCTACAGTGGCTAATTGATTGCGTTAATAATTAATTGCGTTAATACCCGTGACTTTAAAAAATGCCATTTCAGTGGATTAAAATGTTACATGACGACAAATGTCGATGATCGAGTGCCGTCGGAGGGAAGGACGCCTGGGTTGGTGAAGCGGTAGCCTGGCTGTGGCGCGACCGTGGCTGGGTGGCAGCCCGCGGCCTACGTGCGTTATCGGCAGTGACTCATCCGCCTTCTGCAGCTGTTCCCGAGACCCACGGTGCAGTCCCTGCCGGATCTTGTAAACGTCCCGAGCTAGGTCGTATTTCGTTCTGCGTTCTCTTAACACACTCGTTCTCAGACTCGATACTAAGAGCAACAATTTTTCAATGAAACAGACGTCTCCGAGCCCTTTCGTTGTACTAATTTCCAGAAGTGCCTAAGGCTAGACATCTCGTGTGTGACGTTAATGAATGTAGCGCCATGATTCGGGTAAGGGAATAAAAATGGTTCAAATGGCTCTAAGCACTATGGGACTTAGCATTTGAGGTCATCAGTCCCGTAGGCTTAGAACTACTTGGACCTAACTAATCTAAGGATATCACACACATCCATGCCCGAGGCAGGATTCGAACCTGCGATCGTAGCAGCAGCGCGGTTCCGGACTGAAGCGCCTAGAACCGCTCGACCACGGCGACCGGTGGGTACGGGAATAATCGGATGAATATCTGTCAAATACGAAGTAGAGGTTACGATTAAATTACAATTACCTTTTAGTTCGTGGTTAAATGTTCCCGTGTCTTTTTCTCACACCCGTGTTTCAAGGATCAAGTACAATGGTCGAAACATCTCTTAGCTTGTCGCTGTTCGTCACTGGTAACTTCCTCGGCACGGGTATTCCACGTGTAACTCTTTGATCTAAAGTATCCGCACGCCTATTAGTGGTTATTAATATGGGTGTTTCCACCATTCTTTGTCAGGGCGCCTTGCTGGGGACACTTTCAGCGAGGTGTCGGAATCGAATCCGGAAAATCTCTGTTGGACCATCGTGGACGGGGAACATCAGCTGGTAAAGTAATTGTCAACATCAAAGAAATTCCCCAACAGTTGTGTAACTAAGATGTTATTTTATTTTGACGACAACCACTTTCGCCGTTTCATTATGCTATCTTCAGGCTCCTGCATAATAAGACTATACATGTGTATATCAGAGTGTACAAAACAAGCTTAAAGAAAGTGGCGGATAATCATAAAAGCGCTTAGTTATAAAATGAAAGTAGTGGCGTTAAACCAAATCACTGTGTACATCCAGCACAGTAGTCTAAAACATTTGTACATATTTGTTACTCATAAAACTATTTAACGCCACGGATTTACAAGAGAACACGTACAAACATTAAAAAGATCAGAAGTAGACAATATACAATCAGGAGCTCCGCTTAAACAAGGCTTGCCTTTTTTTTAAAATAATATCTTTTATAATTCTTACAGATGAGAAGCCGCTGATATCTATGAGGACATACCTTCATTTAAAAGTGAAATGTCACACAGTGATCTATGAAGTACAATAATATGTATATTTATGGCCTAGGTACTATCAAAACTTGACACAAAACCCAACGGCAGACGACATATTAAGGGAAGAACAGCATGCATGCTAAGAAATTCACAAATGCCTTATGGGCCTAAATTATACGGCAATTCGAAATAAAAAGAGATGATATACTATCATTTATATCACTTAACCGGTCGGTGTTCCCTAGGCCGTAAATATGTATATTATTGTACTTCATAGATTACTGTGTGACATTTTACTTTACATCTACATGATTACTCTGCAATTCACATTTACGTGCTTGGCAGAGGGTTAATCGAACCACAATCATACTATCTCTCTACCATTCCACTCCCGAACAGCGCGCGGGAAAAACGAACACCTAAACCATTCTGTTCGAGCTCTGATTTCTCTTATTTTATTTTGATGATCATTCCTACCTATGTAGCTTGGGCTCAACAAAATATTTTCGCATTCGGAAGAGAAAGTTGGTGACTGAAATTTCGTAAATAGATCTCGCCGCGACGAAAAACGTCTTTGCTTTAATGACTTCCATCCCAACTCGCGTATCATATCTGCCACACTATCTCCCCTATTACGTGATAATACAAAACGAGCTGCCCTTTTTTGCACCCTTTCGATATCCTCCGTCAATCCTACCTGGTAAGGATCCCACACCGCGCAGCAATATTCTAACAGAGGACGAACGAGTGTAGTGTAAGCTGTCTCTTTAGTGGACTTGTTGCATCTTCTAAGTGTCCTGCCAATGGATCGCAACCTTTGGCTCGCCTTCCCCACGATATTATCTATGTGGTCTTTCCAACTGAAGTAGTTCGTAATTTTAACACCCAGGTACTTAGTTGAATTGACAGCCTTGAGAATTGTACTATTTATCGAGTAATCGAATTCCAACGGATTTCTTTTGGAACTCATGTGGATCACCTCTCACTTTTCGTTATTTAGCGTCAGCTGCCACCTACCACACCATACAGCAATCTTTTCTAAATCGCTTTTCAACTGATACTGGTCTTCGGATGACCTTACTAGACGGTAAATTACAGCATCACCTGCGAACAACCTAAGAGAACTGCTCAGATTGTCACGCAGGTCATTTATATAGATCAGGAACAGGAGAGGTCCCAGGACGTTTCCCTGGGGAACACCTGATATCACTTCAGTTTTACTCGATGATTTGCCGTCTATTACTACGAACTGCGATCTTCCTGACAGGAAATCACGAATCCAGTCGCACAACTGAGACGATACCCCATAGGCCCGCAGCTTGATTAGAAGTCGCTTGTGAGGAACGGTGTCAAAAGCTTTTCGGAAATCTAGAAATACGGAATCAACTTGAGATCCCCTGTCGGTAGCAGCCATTACTTCGTGCGAATAAAGAGCTAGCTGCGTTGCACAAGAACGATGTTTTCTGAAACCATGCTGATTACATATCAATAGATCGTTCCCTTCGAGGTAATTCATAATGTTTGAATACAGTATATGCTCCAAAACCCTACTGCAAACCGACGTCAATGATATAGGTCTGTGCCGGCCGGAGTGGCCGAGCGGTTAAAGGCGCTACAGTCTGGAACCGCACGACCGCTACGGTCGCAGGTTCGAATCCTGCCTCGGGCATGGATGTGTGTGATGTCCTTAGGTTAGTTAGGTTTAAGTAGTTCTAAGTTCTAGGGGACTTATGACCACAGCAGTTGAGTCCCATAGTGCTCAGAGCCATTTTGATATAGGTCTGTAGTTCGATGGATTACTCCTACTACCCTTCCTAAACACTGGTGCGACCTGCACAATTTTCCAATCTGTGGGTACAGATCTATCGGTGAGCGAGCGGTTGTATATGATTGCTAAGTAGGGAGCTATTGTATCAGCGTAATCTGAAAGGAACCTAATCGGTATACAAACTGGACCTGAAGACTTGCCCGTATCAAGCGATTTGAGTTGCTTCGCAACCCCTGAGGTATCTACTTCTAAGAAACTCATGCTAGCAGTTGTTCGTGTTTCAAATTCTGGAATATTCCATTCGTCTTCCCTGGTGAGGGAATTTCGGAAAACTGCGTTCAATAACTCCGCTTTAGCGGTACAGTCGTCCTTGTAGATAATAGCGGTTTCCTCATCTGTAAGAATTGTATAAGATTTTATTTTTTAAAAAAAGACAAGCCTTGTTTCAGCGGAGCTCCTGATTGTATACTATCTAGTTCTGATCTTTTTAATGTTTGTACTTGTTCTCTTGTAAATCCGTGTCGTTAAATAGTTTTATGACTAACAAATATGTACAAATGTTTTTGACTACTGTGCTGGATGTACACAGACATTTGGTTTAACGCCACTACTTTCATTTCATAACTTTAACCGCTTTTATGATTACCTGTCACTTTCTGTAAGCTTGCTTTATACACCATGATATACACTACATGTGCACTGTTTTATTATGCGGGGGCCTGAAGATGCCATAGTGGAATGACGAAACTGGTTGTCGTCAAAATAAAATAAAATAACATAGTAATTACACGGCTGTTGGAGAATTTCATTGATATTGACAAAAACCAGACAAGGTAATGATGTTGGATGCTGCGGTCTGGAGCGAACTCATGCCAAAGGCGTTCCATTGGGGCCGTTCCAAGCATGTTGTAGTGCACAAGCCATTCCGCCACATGAAACGCTGCCTTCTATCGGGTCAGACTCAAAAGGAAGTAAAATACTCTTCCCCAATTAAAATCCGAATCGGATTATTATTCCTCCGAACCCTCGTTTCTCTACACTCGGAAATGATACGATAGAGCATTCCAAAGTACTTGAGTAATATGTTGGGCAGTATCAGCAGCGGTTTAATATGATCCACTGACGATGTATCGTCGTTGGACGAGCGTAAGGAATTGTAGGCAGAGGCAGACAAAATTTTCTCTTGGTGTAATGAATGGCAGCTCTCTGTGAATGAGGATAAATATAATTCCTACAGCAAAAAGAGAGAACCAGAATCGGACAGACCTATGTAATACTGAATTGACCAGTAGATATCACGAGACAAGGATCTGAAAAATGCACAAGGAGGCGGGGAGTATCATCAGTTGAGAAGCAGTAACAACAGAAATCGTCAGTGAGAAAAAGTCAGTGACTTCGATGTGCACTTGTAATTGGACGTCACTTAGTAACAAATCGATGAGGGGCATTCAAACCCTTTCAAAGCTGCCCAAGTCGACTGCTGGTGATGCAGTTGTGAAGCGAAAACGTGAAAGAACAACCATGGCTAAAGGGGCCAGGTAGACGTCACTATGTATTGTCGGACACACACCGTCGAAGATTGCGGAGAGTGGTTATTGTAAAAAAACGCGTAAAATCAAATGGAAATAATCACTCGTGAGTTTCATAGTGCCACCAGCAGTCCAGCTAACACTTTGACTTCTGCGTAGGAGGTTAAGCGTAATAGTGCACAGTGGTCGAGCAGCTCCTAGTAAGCCACACCGTGCTGTAGTAGTCTGTGCTGTGCAAGGCTTGAGGTGGTATGATTAGCGACGCCACTGGGCAATAGGTGACCGGAAACGAGGGGTCTGGAGTGCTGAATCACGGTATACCCTGTGGCAACCTGGTGAAGAGGTCTGGGTTTGGCGAATGCCTGGACAACGTTACTTCCCACCATGTGTAGTGGCAACACTGAAGTACGGAGGAGGCGATGTTACTGTATGGGGGTTTTCCACGGTTAGGTTGTCGTGCCCTTATGGCGCATAAAGAAAGCTAAATGCGGTACGATAAGAACAAATTTTACAGTACTGAGGCCTGCGTGCAGTAGACGAAGAGTTCGGAGACGATTTTATGTCTCAGCACGACAAATCACCCTGCTGTAAAGCGTTTTGTGGACAGTAACATACTGGAAATGGGCTAGCCAGTGGAACACCTGCCTCAAGAGTTGAAACCAGAGAAGGTAGCCATGTTGGGACGCTGAGTTCAAACCCACATAAAGGCAAACGGTGGACACACACCATGTTAATGGCCACCAGTAGGCGACTGGATACTTTTGTCAGATATTGTATGTGATTACAGAATGTGTGGTGAACATCTTGAGCACATCACAGCGTACGCATATATAGTGGGGACCGAGCGAGGTGGCGCAGTGGTTAGCACACTGGACTCGCATTCGGGAGGACGACGGTTCAATCCCGCGTCCGGCCATCCTGATTCAGGTTTTCCGTGATTTCCCTAGATCACTCCAAGCTAATGCCGGGATGGTTCCTTTGAAAGGTCACGGCCGACTTCCTTCCACATCCTTCCCTAATCCGAGCTTGTGCTCCGTCTCTAATGACCTCGTTGTCGACGGGACGTTAAACACCAAATCCTCCTCCCTCCTCTATATAGTGGGAAGTGAGATGAACACGTAGAATCAGTGTTAGCAAAGGCGAATGTTGGAAGTTTCCTGATATATTGCGGTGCAATTGTAAAGGAATTATATTGTTCTAGTGTTCGACTCTTTATCAATTAGGCATGACAGCAGTCATAGAAACAATTCAGACGCTCTGCTTGGATAGTAGCAGGAGGGCAATACAGCTAGTCATAGACTGTCGTAGAGTAATCCAGTACTGCGTGAAAAAAGCATCAAGTATATGTGGATTAACTTATTTTAAGGTAATTTTTTAGTTATAGCTTTTCGAGTGTTGTTTATATACTGACTTCTTATCTTTCCCCTTGCATCCCTGCTTCCTGTAATTTCTCTCCCATTACAGTTTAGAATGTTTACGCTGGAGATTGCTGTGCGTTGTAGCTTCTTTTTGGAAGTAATCGTAAAAGTTCGTTTCTCAAATCTCGTTCATAATCTTCAGACCGAAAATAAAATGAACACACATGTGCAGTTTTCATATTCACTTGGCCAGCGCGTTTTACGTCGAACTATCCATTCACGTCGCAAGTGCTCATCTGTGGGAAAACCATGACACATTTGTCCATTTCGAGAAATATTAATGCTCTGTACCATAGCGCAATTTAGTGACCCTTGCTCATGACTGACAGGAAACCAGTTATTTTCTTTGGATGCATACCACGACTTCCGTGTTCTGCCGAATGCACAGCCACGTCAAGGCGTGCAAGGGCGTCTGGAAATTTTATGCTCACCAGGAGTTGGAATGGCCCACCTCCTTTCTCTATATATCGTTGGAGGGCATAGCTCATACGAAGGTGTTACAGAAATGCTCCGGGACCTTCAGTGGGAATCCTTGGAAGTTCTCGCGAAAGCCTGTTTAGTAAATGTACAGCGCCTGCATTCGACGAAGATTGTGCAAGACAAAAGGGCGCTTACAGAGGCCTATAGACAATTTTTCCCTCGCCCAATACTGTAATGGAATAGGAATAAAAATTGGTAATACTTGTACCATGTATCCCCCGTCATGCACAGTAGAGAGGCTTGTGGCGTATGTATGTAGATGTAGAGTTACTGCTGACTGATAACCTTCATTGCTATGTCAACGCGACAGAAACGCGTTGATTTTATAGTTACAGTTAATTTTAATTGAAGAAGCACTCATAAACTTTTGGTTTTGTAGCTCGTGTATTTTTTTCGTTTTTGCAGTTATAATTATTGGATTTGGCTTCCGCCTTTTATGCAAAAACAGTTTTTTCTCTTGTTGCCAAAACATCTTTCTGTACCTCTGTGCCATCCTCAGTGGGGTTTGTTTATTGAAAGCCGGCCGAAGTGGCCGTGCGGTTAAAGGCGCTGCAGTCTGGAACCGCAAGACCGCTACGGTCGCAGGTTCGAATCCTGCCTCGGGCATGGATGTTTGTGATGTCCTTAGGTTAGTTAGGTTTAACTAGTTCTAAGTTCTAGGGGACTAATGACCTCAGCAGTTGAGTCCCATAGTGCTCAGAGCCATTTGAACCATTTTTTGTTTATTGAAAACAGTAAAAAGTGTACATATTTTAGGTTGTAACTGAACTAACAAAGTGAGCGCTAAAGACAATTTTTGTTAGTTTTTGTCCTTACCGTGATTTTACATAATATTGTTTTCCAGGACCATCTGTATGGTGTCCTGCGCAGATAGCTTGTCTTCTGCAGACCAAATGATGGAAATGTGAATTTTACCGGCGTGTTAATACATACCTGAATTTATATATATATGATTTTGGTATGGCAAAATGTTTTACGTTTATTGTTATTACTGACGTTTTGTTGTGACTGGTCCTTCTTCTTTTCTGTCCTCAGGGCACAGGCACTGCACACATACATTAGTGTGCTTTGTGTAAAATTCCTTTAATGTGTGAAACAATGTGCCTTTACGGAGTGTGGTGTTTTCGTTTAAATCTTGTTTGCTTTCTGCTATTGCCTTCTGTGTGTGGAGGTTCTCTTCTATTGTTAGTTTGTGGTATAGGCTGTGACTGATTTCAGTATTTTTAAATCTGTTGCTGTTGTAGTTGGGTAGTGGTTATGGGCTAATAGGTGGTCAGCAAATGTGCTATGTGTACTGTTACTTTTCAGGGCTCTAAGGTTTTCTGGATATCTAGTTTTAAAGTTCCTGTACGTCTGTCTGATGTATACTGATTGGCAAGTGTTGCATGTGGGTTCATATATATGCCTGATATGTTGAATTTATTTGTGGGTGTCTCGTGTGTTCTGAGTTTTTTCTGTGTTGGGTTGTTTGTCCTGTATCCTACTTGAAATACCTGTTTGTTGCCTATTCTGTGGACAATTTCGTTATTGTAGGTGAGCATGTGGCATTTTGTTGTGTGTGTGTGTGTGTGTGTGTGTGTGTGTGTGTGTGTGTGTGTGTGTGTGTGTTGTGTCTTGCATTTGGTCATTGTTTGTATGTTGTGTTGTTCTGTGTTGTGTAAGATTTTGTGTGTGTGTTGTGCGTTCTTTCCTTTTCTTCTTACGAATGTGTTGGTTTAATTTCTCTGTCATAACCATTTTCCTCTGGTATTTATTTTATAATTCTGAACCCGTCATTTGGCTGTTAATCTTACAGGTTTCGTGTCTGCGGCACAGCCCTGAAGTTTCTTCTTCACGCACTGTTTTGAAGACACGCAGCTTTAAGGATAACCGTACAGGCACTCTAATTTGAGTACGCATCGTAATTTGAATGAGCGTGCAAAGTCGACAGCGCAACTTTACCAGAGAATACGTAACGTATTCCTCAAAAACCTTTAGAGATGCGTTTACCCAAATGGTCTGTGAGACGAAGTAGCACTATGTCCATTGAACTAGCCCAGTGTTTATGAGCAGTCGCTTGAAGGAGCCAGCCTCCTGTCCAGTACTTCCTGTGGAACCATCGACTCTGTCGGACGGAATATTCTCGAAAAATGGATAGCTGATAAAATTTATAAATAAGAAAAACTAAAAAAAAAATACAAAGATTGTGAGAGAGTATGCGAATAAAGAACACGTTACAAGGAAAACTTCTCAGCTGTTGCGAGGAACTCCTGTGCAGTATGCTACAAGTAAACCTTGCAACATATAGATCAAGACTGGGGATTTATCACTGTTTTTATTTCAGTTTTGCTTGAAGCCTATTGATAATGAAACCTGTTGAATAGTGCGCACCCTTATGTACACTGCTTAAGGAAGTGTTATCCAAACCTACATCGTTCTTCCGTCAAGTGTTCACTGAATGGATGTTGAAGTTTCTTCTGAAAGAGTGAATTTTGCAACAACAAATCCCGACATGAAATATAGGTACATGGGCGACAGAGTTAGAATCCGGGACACCTGAACAACTGACTGCATGAAGTTCGCGACCTGACACCTCAAATCAGTCTGACTGCCCTTTTGTGGTCTAAGAATGTACTTAGTCATAGCACAGAGTTGGCCCAAAATATATCAACGTAGGAGATGTTATAATGAAAGATTCACTGTCAGACATAGTGGCAACTTTTGGTATCAAGATTGCAGCATTCAAATCCTTCACTCGATCTTGAATGTAATATTTCAGAGAAAATTTTGCATCTTCCCTCAATAGTAAATTGGCGTTACAGAATAAAATAAATTAAGCACTCTGCCGAAAGTTCCAACCTTCTTCATCCGAGACTCTGTGGAATCATGCAAGGAAATGGAATACATGGAATAAAATAGGCTACGCTGTCTGCCAAACATTACAACAGCCTTTATCTGAGACTGTGTATAATTATGAAACCGAAATCCATATCGTACATCAGCTTTCGTTCTTACGAGTGATACCCAAAGGCTTCGTTATATCATCAGGTACAGAGGAGTAGCAGTAGCAGTAATAGCAGTGGAACAGACTGAAGCACCGTACAGGAACCAAGCTAAGGGTAGGTTGCTTACAGGTGCCCGCAAATAAGTTATGTTAGATGCTTGTCGCAGACTGCTGCGGAAATGAAGGGTGTTTTAAAAGACTGTCGTCGGCAACTTCACGCAGCGATGAATTTGGGCTCAGGCGCTAAGGGGAGCTAGTTATTTTTGGAGTAGAGGCTAACTGTGCAGATCAGTTCCCTGGCTTCCCAGATGTCGGTTCTTGCGGGAAGAGCGCGGGAAGGGTGTCGGACGCAGCTGAGTTAACTACGGTTCTGTATTTCTTCATTAACCACCACGTATCTGGAATTTTTCTTAGACATTTACGTTTTTGTGTAGGTATTTGTCCGGTATGTAGCCTTGTATGGAATCGAAACGTGAACAATAAACTGTTTAGACAAGAAGAGAATAGAAGTTTTTGTAATGTGTGCTATAGTGCTGAAGATTAGATGGGTAGATCATGTAACTAATCTTGTATAAAAAATGTGGATCGGTTGACAGGACGCATTCTGATAGATCAACGGCTCATTAATTTAATTTTGGAGGGAAATGTGGGAGAGAGATAGATACAGTACAAAAGGAAGTAGGTTGCAGTAGTTACTACGAAATGAAGAGGCTTGCACAGGGTAGAATAGCATTGACAGCAGCACTAAACCAATCTGCGGACTGTAGCCCATAACAACTACATTAAGTGTACGATTGTACATGGACCAACAAAACATCTCGTATCCATAGTTTTCGTATCCTCCAGTGTAAGTAGCTAACAGCAGCATACCGTGCCACGGCTTTGATCACCGATTGTCGTGTAGCTCACATTATAATGGAAGATGTTCGGAAGCCTCAGCTGCTATGAATTTCCCTGCTGTAAATTAACACTAATTATCCAAACAGTTGTGTTTATTGTAACAATGCAGTGTCTTGCCACGGCAACATTGAGCGAAAAGTTCTCGGATTCCGCCAAGCACTCGTCGGCCATTGTCTAGCTGTATGACTACCAGTGGGCTGCAGGTAGCGCCATTGTATACATTAGGTGGCAGCTGCGACATCACTGGTGCTCTCGGCCTCCCCATGTATGGTGCATACGTTGACTGGGCGTTCAACCGCGCTATCGCTGGATACCACGCCGCGCTGAGCTCCAAGCCACCGTCTCTATTTAGGGTGTTATCGGTGATTTTTATTTCAATGACTTCTTTAATTTCACAGTCCCAGAAGCCCTTAGTGCGGGCAACTACAGCGGTTTCATTAAATTTTATACGCTGACCATTTTCTACCACATGCTCACCCAAGGTAGATTTCTCGGGGTAGCGTAGACGATAAATCCTCTCTCATGCTCCTTCCTGTGTTGTTCTACAGTGCGTACTGTTTGTCCAACATAAGACTGGCCACATTCGAAAGGTATATTGTGGGCTCCAGGGCTGAGTCCTGCTGCGTCTTTAACTGGTTTCGGTAATTGACGGATTTTTGTCCGATGCCTGAAGATAGATTTGAATTTGTGTCTTCTCAGCAGGCGGCTTATCTTGCGCGACACGGGGGCACAGAACAGCAAGAAAGCAAGTTTCTTTGCCTGCTCCACGTCGGTGGTCTTGTTGTGGGGTCTTGTTTGAAATTATTTCATTTACTTGATGGACGTTATACCCATTGTTCTTGAAGACTTTGCGTGTATGAGTCATCTCACGGAGCAGTTTATCAGCGTCTCATATCATTCTTGCACGATGCATCAGTATTTATAACAGCCGCGCGGGATTAGCCGAGCGGTCAGAGGCGCTGCAGTCATGGACTGTGCGGCTGGTCCCAGCGGAGGTTCGAGTCCTCCCTCGGGCATGGGTGTGTGTGTTCATCCTTAGGATAATTTAGGTTAAGTAGTGTGTAAGCTTAGGGACTGATGACCTTAGCAGTTAAGTCCCATAAGATTTCTCACACTTTTTTTTAGTATCTATAACACACTGCGGTTCTCTTCCGGGTGATGATGGCGTAGTCCATCTATGCCGATTCCGCGAGCACCAGAGACGTAACAGTCCAAAGCTACTGCATCGAGAGTCGTTCAATAAGTAATGCCGCCACATTTTTTTAAAGCCATTAACATACATAGACAAACGTCCTTGTTGGCGCTTCGCATTTGGTGTTTGTTCTGTGCGCCGGTGAAGTTTCGAACCGTTCTGGCAGATGGCAGAACCGTAGTACAGCGTGAAAATGGCGTCTGCATACGACTCACGTTACAAGCAGGATGCTTTTGTTGAATTCTTGTGTGCAGAAAAACAAACCGTAGTGAACATCCGTAAACGTTTGTGTGCAGTGTATGGCGATGCCGCAGTTGATAGGAATACAATTGGGTGATGAGTAAAGAAAGTTACAGCCTCAGGAAACGCAGAAACAGAGCTCCATGATGAGCCACGCTCGGGACGTCCTGTCACAGCCACTGCTCCAGACATGCTGAATCGTGCGGATTCCATTATTCGTTCCGACCGGCGCATCACAACTCGACAGTTGACTCTACAGATGTCGGTCAGCATTGGAAGTGCGTCTGCAATGATCGAGGCGCTCGGATATTCAAAGAAGGTGCTCACGATGGGTTCCACGAATGCTCAGATTCAAAGAAAGGCCATTTCATCTGAATATTTGGAGTGTTTTGAGACCGACTGAGAGTCCTTTCTGTCACGTATCGTAACGGGGGACGAAAGCTGGGTGCACCACTTTGCGCCGGAAACAGAAAGGCAGTTCATGTAGTGGCATCATCGTCAAAAGAAGATATTCAGGAGAACCCCCTCTGACGGAAAAGTCATTGTGACGCGTCATTCTCGTGGATGTGATGCCAAGAGGGTCAACCATCAATTCAGAGGAATACGCGAAGTCTCTGAATAAACTCAAGAACCGTTTTCGACGTGTTCGATCGGACAAGAATCCAGCAGAAATCTTGCTCCAACACGATAATGGACGCGCGCACACAAGTCTCAGAACCCGGCAACCCATCGCCAAACTGGGTTGGACATCATTGCCTAATCCACTCTACAGTCCAGACCTAGCACCCTCGGATTTCCATCTCTTTGGTCAGCTTAAAGGTTCTCTAGGGAAAAGACATTAGTCAGGAAGAATCAATACGCAAAGAAGTGGGATACGGAAGTACTAAGGAATGACGAGATACGTTTGAAGTTCTCTAACGCTATAGATACAGCAATAGGGAATAGCGCAGTAGGCAGTACAGTTGAAGAGGAATGGACATCTCTAAAAAGGGCCATCACAGAAGTTGGGAAGGAAAACATAGGTACAAAGAAGGTAGCTGCGAAGAAACCATGGGTAACAGAAGAAATACTTAAGTTGATTTATGAAAGGAGGAAGTACAAACATGTTCCGGGAAAATCAGGAATACAGAAATACAAGTCGCTGAGGAATGAAATAAATAGGAAGTGCAGGGAAGCTAAGACGAAATGGCTGCAGGAAAAATGTGAAGACATCGAAAAAGATATGATTGTCGGAAGGACAGACTCAGCATACAGGAAAGTCAAAACAACCTTTGGTGACATTAAAAGCAACGGTGGTAACATTAAGAGTGCAACGGGAATTTCACTGTTAAATGCAGAGGAGAGAGCAGATAGGTGGAAAGAATACATTGAAAGCCTCTATGAGGGTGAAGATTTGTCTGATGTGATAGAAGAAGAAACAGGAGTCGATTTAGAAGAGATAGGGGATCCAGTATTAGAATCGGAATTTAAAAGAGATTTGGAGGACTTACGGTCAAATAAGGCAGAACGGATAGGTAACATTCCATCAGAATTTCTAAAATCATTGGGGGAAGTGGCAGCAAAATGACTATTCACGTTGGTGTGTAGAATATATGAGTCTGGCGACATACCATCTGACTTTCGGAAAAGCATCATCCACACAATTCCGAAGACGGCAAGAGCTGACAAGTGCGAGAATTATCGCACAATCAGCTTAACAGTTCATGCATCGAAGCTGCTTGCAAGAATAATATACAGAAGAATGGAAAAGAAAATTGAGAATGCGCTAGGTGACGATCAGTTTGGCTTTAGGAAAAGTAAAGGGACGAGAGAGGCAATTCTGACGTTACGGCTAATAATGGAAGCAAGGCTAAAGAAAAATCAAGACACCTTCATAGGATTTGTCGACCTGGAAAAAGCATTCGACAATATAAAATCGTGCAAGCTGTTCGAGATTCTGAAAAAAGTAGGGGTAAGCTATAGGGAGAGACGGGTCATATACAATATGTACAACAAACAGGAGGGAATAATAAGAGTGGACGATCAAGAACGAAGTGCTCGTATTAAGAAGGGTGTAAGACAAGGCTGTAGCCTTTCGCCCCTACTCTTCAATCTGTACATCGAGGAAGCAATGATGGAAATAAAAGAAAGGTTCAGGAGTGGAATTAAAATACAAGGTGAAAGGATATCCTGAGTGAAAGTGAAGAAGAATTAAATGATCTGCTGAACGGAATGAACAGTCTAATGAGTACACAGTATGGTTTGAGAGTAAATCGGAGAAAGACGAAGGTAATGAGAAGTAGTAGAAATGAGAACAGCGAGAATCTTAACATCAGGATTGATGGTCACGAAGTCAATGAAGTTAAGGAATTCTGCTACCTAGGCAGTAAAATAACCAATGACGGACGGAGCAAGGAGGACATCAAAAGCAGACTCGCTAAGGCAAAAAAGGCATTTCTGGCCAAGAGAAGTCTACTAATATCAAATACCGGCCTTAATTTGAGGAAGAAATTTCTGAGGATGTACGTCTGGAGTACAGCATTGTGTGGTAGTGAAACATGGACTGTGGGAAAACCGGAACAGAAGAGAATCGAAGCATTTGAGATGTGGTGCTATAGACGAATGTTGAAAATTAGGTGGACTGATAAGGTAAGGAATGAGGAGGTTCTACGCAGAATCGGAGATGAAAGGAATATGTGGAAAACACTGATAAGGAGAAGGGACAGGATGGTAGGACATCTGCAAAGACATGAGGGAATGACTTCCACGGTACTAGAGGGAGCTGTAGAGGGCAAAAACTGTAGAGGAAGACAGAGATTGGAATACGTCAAGCAAATAATTGAGGACGTAGGTTGCAAGTGCTACTCTGAGATGAAGAGGTTAGCACAGGAAAGGAATTCGTGGCGGGCCGCACCAAACCAGTCAGTAGACTGATGACCAAAAAGAAGAAAGGGAAAACACACTTTGAAGATTATCGGAGTATCAGTCATGCAGTGATAACATGGCTATGCATTCAGGACAAGAACTTTTACCAGCAGAGAATAGATGCTCTTCCACAACGTTGGCGTATGGCCATAGAACTTGATGGAGACTACGTAGAAAAATAGGACATGGACAGGACATGTTGATGTACATTGTCACCAAATTCTGACTCTTAACAATAAATACGTTCTGAGAAAAAAAAAGTGGGGCATTATTGAACGTCCCTAGTATAAGTGCGTACCTGCAGCCCACTGGCAGTTATGCCACTAGACAATGGCGAAGGAGTGTTTGGCCGAAAGCTCGTATTATTTCAGTCACTTGGCGCGACTGTAAATCCGACAATATTTTATTCAGCCGTATTTATTACTTTCCAATTTAATTTCTATCGGTGTCGGAGTTAAAAGTCTCCACCTTGAGTCACAGACTGCGAGAATTGATGTACTGAATACGGACTGGATCACAGCAGTGTTTCAGATAGCAACGTAAATAAACGAACCGTGTTCAGTGAGCTGCAGCTGTCATAGGCGAGTAATTTCTTACTTTGGGCATTTCTGTATAGTTACCCACGTTTTCCCGTTAAAGAATGATTCGAAATTTGCGCGGAGCACTGGTATGTGTCGAATTCAGTATATCGTAAGAAAGCCGGTCTCCAAACAGGCTGAGTCTGATCCTTCTGAGCAAGTTAACTGTATGTCTTAGGTTATGTGCTGCTAGTTTATAACTAACTGTTTCGTGGACCGGACCAAACGATTCGTTTACAGAAGGTACAATAGGCATGTGTAGTGTGAGTAATAGTATTTCGACCCCTAGAGAGTAGAACGGTGTTTCTTACATCTTTGAGTACCGAAACAGTTTCTAGAAAGCTGCGTCGCTGAGCAACATGCACGAAGTCACCACAGCACTAAGTGACCAGAAAACGAACCCAGAAAAATAGCAACCTTCTGAAGATGGATTTTTAAATCTGAAACCGGTTACGGTGATTTTTGGATAAAAGTTATAACTTACATGTGACTGATTGCTGTTCTTAAGTTATAGTATGGGCATGGTCAAAATCTCTCACCAAACACCGCGAAATTCACAAATAACACGATGTACTGCGTCATTTATACTTGGGTTCGATCCGCTACGCATTTCGATCTTCACATCACCTTTGTCAACGAAATTACTTTGTGTTTTTCTTCGTAACTGGATTGGTGGTACGTTTAAGTGTAACGTTTCCTGATAGACGGCGATGCGCGTATAACGGTTAAGTATTTAGAAGCAGAATGAGCTTCGCTGCAAATTGTCACAGCTTACCGGATGTATCTTTCACTGCACATTCGCTAGAATAATAGTACCTTTTAGTTGCACCATGACATCGTCATATGCGCACGACCCCATCAAAATGTAAAACACTGGATTTTCAGTGTTTTACATTTTGATGGTATATAACAGTGACAGTTGTACTTAGAGTAAAAGTAAACTGGAATACTCATTTTGAAATTCTGAAGATAGCAGGGATGAAACACAGGGAGATTAAGGCATGCTACAACTAGTACAGAAACCGGCTACCCGTTATTACAGACGAAGGATATGTAAGGGGAGCAGTAGTTGAGAAGCGAGTGAGACAGGTTTACAGCTTATCGCCGATGTTATTCAGTCTTTACATTGAGCAAGCAGTAAAAGAAACCAAGACAGAATTTGGAAAGCAAATTACAGTTCTGGAAGTATAAACAAATACGTTGATATTTGGCGATGAGTGACATTATAGTTCTGTCAGTAACTCCAGGAAGTGCGGAAAAATCAGTTGAACTGAACGAATAGTGTCTTCCAAAGAGATTATAACGTGGATATCACCAAACGTAAAACATAGCTAACGGAATGTAGTCGAATTAAATGTGCCGATTCCGGTGGAATTAGGTTAAAAAATCGGAAACTGGAAGTAGTAAACGACTTTTGCAATTTGCGCAGCAAAGTAAGCAGCAATGACGGAAGTAGAGAGGATATAAAATGCAGACTGGCACAAGCACGAAAGAAATTTATGAAAATGTAGTGTTAGGAAGTCGTTCCTGGAGATGTCTGGTGTGTGACCTTGTACAGAAGTGAAACGTGAGCGGCAAACAATTCAGTCAGGAAGAGAACAGAAACTTTGGAAATTTCGTTCCGCAAACGATTTCTGAAGATTAAATAGGTAGGTACTGAGTTGAACTGTGGAGAAAAGGACGCTACGGCGTAACTAAGAGAAAAGACCGGTTGGTAGGAGGCATCAAGCTGTCGTCGGTTTGGTAATGGAGGAAACTGTGGGCGGTAGATTATATATACGATACGTAATCTCTCTATATAATTATATATATAATCCCTCTCTCTCTCTCTCTCTCTCTCTCTCTCTCTCTCTCTCTCTCTCTCTCTCTCGAACACGCCACACGATTGTTTCAGGAAGCTGAAGTCATGTGGACTTGCGACAGCTCTGTGTGAACACATCTCGGATACGCTCGGTGGTTTGGACTGTCACATTTGGTGAAAGAGTGAGTATTTCTATCATGTAATGGCTGGCTGCAGATCTGCATGCTGTCCATACGATTGGGTGTGACCACCGTTTAATGTCGTACCATATGGGGCATAGCACACAGAATCTTGCAAAGAGTAATGGTTTAGGACAGGGAAGAAAGTACGCGTCAAGCCCAGGGGGGGAAAAAAAAAATCTTTGTAACAGTCTGAACAGATGGTAGGCAGCTGGCGAAGTTCATGCAAGGGTCCGAGGATTGTTAGCAGTGGCGAAGACATCGTTGATGCTGCGCACCGACGATATCTCTTGGGCCAACCGCAACGGTCTCAAATCTTTTAACATGTCAGGATTGTAACTGGAGTGATCAATTTGATAATGAATTCATCCACTCGGTGTACCAGGTGATTCTAAAAGAAAGAATGGACTTCAGTTGTTTATTGCACACAAATTAGTGCATGTTAGAGCATGAAAGAAGGTTCAGAGTTTTTACACAGCTGCGCTGTTTGTCTGTAGCAAGATGGCGACTGCATCACAACGGAAAACATTTCCCTCTGTCGGAATAAAAAGAAGTCAATCCATTGTTCAAGTGCAACGTGTATTCCACCGTCGACTCAGCAAGAAGCCACCTCTGCACAAGCAGATTTATGAACTGACACACAAATTTCTTGGAAGTTGGGTGGGTAGGCAAAGGGAGGAGCAATGATTAGCCACGCACGTCTGATGTAAATGTCGAGCGTATCCGAGATGTGTTCACACAGAGCTGTCGCAAGTCCACATGACTTCAGCTTCCTCAAACAATCGTGTGGCGTGTTCTGGAACGACACCTGAATATGAGGCCTTAAAGTTTGTAGTTCCTGCGTCACATGCGTCCCGGCAACCTTAACAGAAAGTATGAATTTTGCATTTCATTTCTCCTGGATATCGCAGAGGATACTTGTTCCGTACGGCTCATCTTTTCGGACGAATCTACGTTTCATCTGTCGGGTAGAGTAAACAGTCATAGTTTGAGAATGGGGTCACAAAATCCTGGCGTCATCACCGTTCAGCGCAAAAGAGACTCACCGAAACTGAGTGTGTTTTCTGCCGATTCTGTTCACAAACTTTATGGACCTTACTTTTTTGTGGAGGAAACTGTGACAGGAATGTCATACCTGGACGTGTTGTGGAACTGGTTGTTTCCACGACTTCACGAAGATTCCGATAAATTAATTTTTATGCCTGACGGCACCGCGCCTCACTTATACCTCTAGGTGCGGCGTCGTCTTGACAACACTATCCCGCAACGATGGACTGGAAGAGATGGACAACAAGATCGTGTTCATTGCCTTGGGGTTCCAGATCACCAGACTTCACACTATGCTATTTCTCTCTGTGGGGGTACATAAAAGGCAGAGCCTTTGTCCCACCTACGGCAGCTACTCTTCAAGAGTTGAGAAATCGAATTGCTGAAGCTGTCGGACCTGTTGGTTCCCCTTTGGAATGATATGGACTACCGTTTCTCTATTTCTCGAGCAACGCCTGGAGAACGTGTTGAGTGTGATACAGGGATTCACCTACACAGTGTTGTGTTTGTTTTTTAGTTTCAACTATGCGTTGGCCATCAGTTTTCTCTGTCAAAGAGAGTCTTCTGTGCCAACTGTGCCAACTATAACTTAAAACCTTCCTCCATCCAGTGGCCAGTGCAATGTGTTTCTATCTTTCATAGTTCGTCTGTAATAAACAGTGGAATTCTGTTCATTCTTTTCTAATGAACCTGTTCATTATTGTGCGGGATTTCTTTGTGGTTCTTACAATGTCAACATCTCAATCACAGCAGGCTGTATGGCTGTTTCAGCTTTAATTGGCAGAGCCAGTCATACTTGCTGTGATACAGGGATTCACCTACACAGTGTTGTGTTTGTTTTTTAGTTTCAACTATGCGTTGGCCATCAGTTTTCTCTGTCAAAGAGAGTCTTTGGTTTCTTGTGCTTCTAGTTTTGTTGTGGAAATAATTTCCCAGGTTTAGAATGAAGGAATTATCCAAATGTCAGAGAACAAGGCTTGACTACATTATGATGTATATATGCAGACTGAAGAGAATAATGAAAATGTGGACCAAGGCCAAGAGAACTGTACAAACATACCGTCATTTGACCATCGGACAGACTCTCGTGTGGACAACATAGTAATAGGCAACTCTGACGCAGAGAAACAAATGAAATATTTGAAAACAAACAAATCACCAGATCCGGATAGAATCCCAGTTCGGTTTTACAAAGAGTACTCTAAGGCATTGGCCCCTTACCTAGCTTGCATTTATCGTGAATCCCTCGTCCAGCACAAAGTCCCAAGCGAATGGAAAAAAGCGCAGGTGACTCCAGTATATAAGAAGGGTAAGAGAACGGCCCCCTCCAAATTACACACCAGCACTCCTAACTTTCGTTTGCCGCAGAATTCTTGAACATATTCTCAGTTATAATATTATAAACTTTCTTCATACTGTGAAGTTTATGTCCATGAATCAGCAAGGTTTTTAGAAAGCACCTCCTATGCGCAAATCAGCTTGCCTTTTTGTGTGTGATATATTGCGAATTATGGATGAAGTGCACCTGGAAAATGCGATATTTCTAAATTTCCGGAGAACGTTTGACGCGGTGCCCCATAGCAGGTTGTTAACGAAGGTACGAGCATAAGTAATTGTAGCCAGTATGATGTCCTCGACGGCGAATGTTCATCAGAGACAAGGGATTCGTCAGGAGTGCCCCAGAGAAGTGTGATAGACCGCCATCGTTCTGTACATGTCTGTGCTGATTCTATAAAGCTGGGAAATCCTCACAGGTCCAGCAGCCAGATTTGTAGACTATTTAGCCGTGATAAAAAATCACGTTGCCCAGGGTGCACCACGGGGAGGCTAGTGTACATTGCACCCGCCGAAATGGACCACAACATCCAATGGATCCCACCCGCATCGAAGAACTACAACCGCTTTGTGGGATTACTCCTAGCCATTGCCAAAAAACACATTCCCAGAGGCTACAGGAAAACCTACATTCCCGGCTGGAACCAAGAATGCATAGACCTATATAATGCATATTCGCAAAACAACGATCCTGAAATTGCGGACGAGCTTCTCCAATGCCTGGACTCAGCAAAACGAGAAAAGTGGCACACTCTCATGAAAAATATGGACTTTAAGCACTCCAGCAAGAAAGCCTGGTGCCTTCTTAAAAACCTAGGTGAAAGCTCCATTAAAATCTGTATGGGTGGCAACATACACCCCAAAGAGGTAGCAAACAGAATAGTTAACCTTACGAGAAAAACACCACGCAGCAACAAGGATAAGACTATGAAAGTAAAGAAAGAACTGAGAACCAAGCTCCGACAATCCACACCAGACAACAATTTCTCAAAAACCTTTACCATCCTAGAGATCACAGAAGCACTGAAAGAAATGAAAATGGGTAAAGCGGCTGGTTTAGATGAGGTCTACCCCGAGTTCTTACGGCACCTAGGACCTCGAGCTTTACTGTGGCTAACTCAGTTTTACAATGACATCCAACAACCGGAAACACTACCACCACTATTTAAACAAACCAAGATCGTCGCCATTCTTAAGCCTGTCAAAGATGGAAAGCTCCCAGAGGACTATAGACCTATAGCTCTTCTAAGTGTATGCTACAAACTATTGGAGAGACTTATTCTCAACAGAATAAAACCCATTGCTGAGAATTTCATTCCTATTAAACAAGCCGGATTTAGACCCGGTCGGAGCTGCTGTGATCAAGTATTATCTCTTACCACACATATTGAGAGTGGATTTCAAAGGAAGAAAATGACAGTCGCCGTGTTCATAGATCTATCGTCAGCATATGACACAGTGTGGAGGGAGGCAATGATTCTTAAACTCTAACGCATTATTCCTTGCAAGAAAACGGCTTCCCTAATCAACAATATGCTTTCAAATAGATTTTTCGAAGTACACCTAGATGGAGAGATAAGCAAGAAATATAGGTTAAATGATGGCCTGCCCCAAGGATCCGTGCTAGCTCCATTACTTTTTAATATATATACATCAGACCTACCAGAGACATCTTCTAAGAAGTTTATCTATGCAGACGATATTGCTCTCATATATCAACATCAAGACTTCCACAATTCCGAAAGAATCATTGAGGAAGACCTTACCAAAATGGATGAATATTTCGAAACAGGGAGGCTCAGACCTAATACTTCTAAAACCCAAGTCTCCTGTTTCCACCTCAACAACAGACAGGCAAACTATGCACCCCACGTAGAGTTCAGAGGCCAGCTGCTTAACTACAATCCCCTCCCAAAGTATCTGGGAATTACATTGGACCGATCTCTGACGTACAAGGAGCACTTATACAAATGCGCAGCAAAAATCAAAACCAGAAATAATGTCCTACATAAACTCACTGGAAGTAGCTGGGGAGCAAGCGCCACAGTTCTCAGAACATCTGCTCTTGCATTAGTATATTCGGTGGCTGAATACTGCGCTCCGGTCTGGCTAAACAGCGCTCACACAGCAACGGTGGACACCCAGCTAAACGACACCATGAGGCTCATCTCAGGCACTTTTAAACCGACGCCCCACCAATGGCTCCCGGTACTGGCTAACATAGCCCCACCTCATCTAAGGCGAAGGTCTGCATTGAAAAGGGAATGGCAAAAGTGCGCTAACAACCGTGACCTACCCTTACACGAAGACTGCAAGAATCCCAGCCACAGGCTCAAGTCCCGTAAGCCATCATGGAGATAGGGCAACAGCTGATCGAGGACAATTATGATATCGACGAAGCCTGGCGTCGGGAATGGGATATGTCTAACCCTGATCACCTTAACTTAGTCTCGGACCCAACCGTACGGCCCGAGGGCTTCGGTCTTCCCAGAAAATCTTGGACAACTTTAAATCGTATCCGAACAGGCTATGGTAGATGTAATTACTGGAAGCACAAATGGGGACAGACTGACTCACCCAACTGCGACTGTGGGAATCCACAAACTCTACATCATATCGCAATGGACTGCCCTACGATGAGATTCCCTGGCACAATGCAGGAGCTGCACCTCCTGGAGGGAGATGCTTCTGGCTGGCTGAGGGACTTGGACATACAACCATGAGTCTGGTCTACTCTTTTCCTTCTGAAAAACCTATTACTAGATACTATTACTATAATTTCTATGTATTTTTGTGTATTTTGTGTTTTACTTCCTTTTTAGATCTAATAATTGTTTGTTGCCTGTAACATATTGACCACTCTTTGTTTTTACCCGTTGTTTGTGTTATTACTTACTTACTGCTGTATTCTATTAGCCATACGAAATAAATATATCGTTCTGTAGGTACATAAATGACTTGGTATATAGGGTGGGCAATAATCTACGGTTCGAGAACGAATTTTGGCTCTGCAGCGGAGTGTGCTCTGATGTGAAACTTCCCGGCAGATTTAAACTGTATGCCGGACCGAGACTCGAACTCGGGAGTAGGAAGGTGGGAGACGCGGTACTGGCGGAAGTAAAGCTGTAAGGACGGCTCGTGAGTCGTGCTTGGGTAGCACAGTCGACAGAGCACTTGCCGCGGAA
This sequence comes from Schistocerca nitens, assembly GCF_023898315.1. NCBI lineage: Eukaryota > Metazoa > Arthropoda > Insecta > Orthoptera > Acrididae > Schistocerca > Schistocerca nitens. The sequence continues at coordinate 392,291,797 of NC_064618.1, forward strand.
GACAAAAGTCCCGAATTCGAGTGTCGGTCCGGCACACAGTTTTAATCTGCCTGGAAGTTTCAATCTCCGGTTGTTTGCCGATGATACTGTGGTTTACGGTAAACTATCTGAGTTGATTGATAGTACAAGACGACTTAGACCAAATTTCGAGTTGCTGTGTCGAATGGCAGCTAGCTCTAAATGTGGAGAAAATTAATTTAATGCGGATGAGTACGAAGAACAAACCTGTAACGCTCGGTTACAGTATTACAAGGGGCCTACTTCACAGATTCAAGTCGTTTAAATATCTGGGCGTAACGTTGCAAAGCGATGTGAAATGGAACGAGCAAGCGAGAACTGTGATAGGGAAGAGGAATTGTTGACTTCGGTTTATTGGGAGAATTTTAGGAAAGAGTGGTTCACCTTTAAAGGAGACCGCATATAGGATTCCGGCGCGACCTATTCTTGAGTACTGCCCGAGTGTTTGGGATCCGTACCTGGTCGGATTGAAGGAAGACATCGAAGCAATTACCGAACGAGGTGGCGCAGTGGTTAGCACACTGGACTCGCATTCGGGAGGACGACGGTTCAATCCCTCTTCCGGCTGTCCTGATTTAGGTTTTCCGTGATTTCCCTAAATCGCTTCAAGCAAATGCCGGGATGGTTCCTTCGAAAGAGCACGGCCGACTTCCTTCCCCATCTTTCCCTAATCCGATGAGACCGATGACCTGACAGTTTGGTCTCCTCCCCCTAAGCAACTCAACCATCGAAGCAATTCAAAGGCGGCCTGCTAGATTTGTTAGCGGAATGTTCCAGCAACGGGTAAGTGTTACGGAGATGGTTACGGAGATGCTTCGCGAACTCAGATGGGAATGCCTGGAGGGAAATGATGTGGTTTTCGAGAAACACTATTGAGAAAATTTAGAGAATCGGCATTTGAAGCTGACTGCCGAACGATTCTACTGCCAGCAACATACATTGCGCTTAAGGACCGCGAAAATAAATTAGAGAAATTGGGGCTCATACAAAGGCATACAGATAGTCTTTTTTCATTCGCTCTATTTGCGAGTGGAACAGAAAAGGAAATGAGTAATAGTGGTAGAGAGTACCCTCCGGCACGCACCGTACGGTGGCTTACAGAGTATGTATGTAGATATAGATTCGAATCCGGTTCACCTGCTCACTAGGGAGATGTGCTTTACACAACTGTGCATTCTGCCCTGGCATGCCTCCTTCCTTAATTCAAATTCCCATTCGCTTCAGTCGCATATATACGTCGTAGATATTTGAGACCTGAAACGTTTCTGGAACCACGCAGTTTCAATTCACTACATTAAGCAGGTTCAATTGGATGTAGATTGCAGTCATTATGCAGAAATAAAGAGGCTTGCACAGGACGGACAAAGGTGCATCGGACTGAAGACCGCAACAACCACTTGGAGTGAAAGTGTGACTGGCGCGGCACGCAGCCGGTGATGAGTGTGAGGACGGAGACGGCGGGTCGCGGCCGGCAGTCTGCAGGTGGATGCTGCGGGGCGGGGCGCCTGTTGCAGCGCGCACGGCAGCACAGCAGAGCAGCGCACGGCACACCTGTTGCCCGGCGACCTAGGCCGGCCGGCGACGCTTGCGTCGTCGCACCTCCCGCACTCCGCACTGTGCACAGCAACAGGCTGCCCGACATCTCCCGACCTCTGCCCACGCACCCACATCCACCTGTCCCAGGTAGCAGGTCAAGGCCGGCAGCCACGTGCCGAAATATTGCCAGAAAGTCAGCCGCTCAGTTCCAGGGAAGTGACACAGCGTAGAAGGCACAATTCGTTCTGAGACTCACAGTTTGGCTTCAGGAAAGGAGTACCCCCAGAAAATGCTGGTTATTCTTTCTTGTGTCAGGTACTTGCACGGCTCAACGACAGGTTGAGGGAAGTAGTCGTATTCTTTGACATATCAAAACAATTACATTGTGTGGGCCGTGCAACACATTTCCGTAATTTGGAGCATCATGGGATGAGGGAAAAAGGCTCAACAGTGGTTCACTTCAGATGCGGAAGTCAGGAAGCAGGAGGTTGTCCTCCGGTGTTTGAACCTGATTCGGGTAATGTTAAGTGGAGGGGTGCCACAGGTCTTTGTTGCGAATCCACGACTTGCCTCCCTTAAAGCCGTCGGCACACGGACCGTGCTTTCGAACGTCAGCGGTGGCGAGCATGCCGACTTCAACGTGCTACTGGACGCTCAGAAAAGATGTGACTTGTGCCTGCGGTTCGTGTTCTCAACATAGTATAAACGATCGCAGCGCGCTCCAACGGCAGTCGTCGGCTGTATTTGGCTCGCACGTCACACTGTTTACGTAATGAGCGGGAGTAAAATTCCTACGTTAGCTCGATTAAAACGCAAATTTCCTACCTTGTCCATATACCAGTCAAGTTGTTCTGTATGTACTATACATAAATAAAAACTTCAGTATCCGTGGACAAGTTATAAGGTAAAAAGGAAATTACCATGTCCCGTCAGTAACGATATCGCAGTATAAAATTTCCACACAAATTTACAATAGTTCCCCACATAAAATTTATCTCATCATTCTCAAATGGTTCAAATGGCTCCAAACACTCTGGGACTTAACATCAGAGGTCATCAGTCCCCTAGAACTTAGAACTACTTAAACCTAACTAACCTAAGAACATCAGACACAGCCATGCCCGAGGCAGGATTCGAACCTGCGACCGTAGCAGCAGCAGCACGCTTACGGACTGAAGCGCCTAGAACCGCTCGGCCACAGCGGCCGGCTCATCATTCTCACTTTTTGGTACAATGTTAATGTCATTTTTACTTGGTCACTATTCCTATTCAGCAGCAGAATATTTACAAGATGTGAAATACAAAACTTAAAACAATAAAGTGCAAAATATCTTACTGCATGTAGTGGAAGCTGTCTTGTAGATTCAGCTACCCGAACAAACTCACACCTCAGAAACACTGCACCTATAAGTAGGTAATATCGACTGCTGAAGGCTATACTGTTATTAAATTTATAAGGAAGTCTCCGAGCCGATTAGAGAAAACAAAGGCAAGTCAACAAAATAAATTCCATCCTTTGAGACGTGAACGAGCAACACGTTATCCGACACATTGCTATACTGCTACAGTTGTCAGTGTGCGCTATACCGACCATGATAGTTATACGACCTGAAAACTGCGATCGTAGGTATAACTGACATGTAATTATAACGAATTGTACCAAAAAATTGCAATTCTTATGGATACTCAGCGTGTCGTTGCCATGAAACGGTTTCATAATAACAAGCTACAATAATACTTTAACGACCGATATGAGAGTTCCCGTCAATTTGTTACAACAAACTAAACAACTGACGACGCGTTTTAGAGAGATTCTCCGTTTGCCTGTGCTTAGAAACGTAGTATGTACATATGGGCTTCAACTGGAAGTCAGTATGTCGTCTGGCGGCTCTAAACTACCGAGGGATTGCGTGTGTGTGACGTTCTTCCGTCTCATTGCTCAACGTTCAATCGCACGTTCAGAGTATCTCTCATCCTAAATATTGTTCTGCACTTTCAGAAAGACTACCCAACACGCTTTTTCCACGCTATGACGCCAGAAACTCGGCACGCTCAGCATTCGAATGCACGATCCATGTGTCGGCGGCTTAGGAGTTGTCAGGCCACTTTCCCTGGTGTTTCGACAGATATTTGCTATTTCTTGTGGCTAATGTGTAGATGGAGTCATCCCAAACAAATACAGTTCATCACATGTTTAATGCGAAGTCTGTGGTCAACACCAAGCGTTTTTTTTTTTTTTTTTTTTTTTTTTTTCAAACAAAGTTATTTTTAAAGCGGAATTTTACGTCCCCTTTCGATGAAGCGGTCCCAAATTAGTCTAATGCGATATCAGTTTTGCCCAACTCAACCCGTCTCGTGTGCAACACCGAGCAGGGTAGAGCAGTGGTGTTAGCACACAGGACTCGCATTCGGGAGGACGACTGTTCACCCCCTGATATACCCTAGATTAGATTAGATTAGATTTACTTTCATTCCAATTGATCCGTAGTGAGGAGGTCCTCCAGGATGTAGAACATGTCAGAAAAACAATGATACATGACAAATACACCCCTGGAAATGGAAAAAAGAACACATTGACACCGGTGTGTCAGACCCACCATACTTGCTCCGGACACTGCGAGAGGGCTGTACAAGCAATGATCACACGCACGGCACAGCGGACACACCAGGAACCGCGGTGTTGGCCGTCGAATGGCGCTAGCTGCGCAGCATTTGTGCACCGCCGCCGTCAGTGTCAGCCAGTTTGCCGTGGCATACGGAGCTCCATCGCAGTCTTTAACACTGGTAGCATGCCGCGACAGCGTGGACGTGAACCGTATGTGCAGTTGACGGACTTTGAGCGAGGGCGTATAGTGGGAATGCGGGAGGCCGGGTGGACGTACCGCCGAATTGCTCAACACGTGGGGCGTGAGGTCTCCACAGTACATCGATGTTGTCGCCAGTGGTCGGCGGAAGGTGCGCGTGCCCGTCGACCTGGGACCGGACCGCAGCGACGCACGGATGCACGCCAAGACCGTAGGATCCTACGCAGTGCCGTAGGGGACCGCACCGCCACTTCCCAGCAAATTAGGGACACTGTTGCTCCTGGGGTATCGGCGAGGACCATTCGCAACCGTCTCCATGAAGCTGGGCTACGGTCCCGCACACCGTTAGGCCGTCTTCCGCTCACGCCCCAACATCGTGCAGCCCGCCTCCAGTGGTGTCGCGACAGGCGTGAATGGAGGGACGAATGGAGACGTGTCGTCTTCAGCGATGAGAGTCGCTTCTGCCTTGGTGCCAATGATGGTCGTATGCGTGTTTGGCGCCGTGCAGGTGAGCGCCACAATCAGGACTGCATACGACCGAGGCACACAGGGCCAACACCCGGCATCATGGTGTGGGGAGCGATCTCCTACACTGGCCGTACACCACTGGTGATCGTCGAGGGGACACTGAATAGTGCACGGTACATCCAAACCGTCATCGAACCCATCGTTCTACCATTCCTAGACCGGCAAGGGAACTTGCTGTTCCAACAGGACAATGCACGTCCGCATGTATCCCGTGCCACCCAACGTGCTCTAGAAGGTGTAAGTCAACTACCCTGGCCAGCAAGATCTCCGGATCTGTCCCCCATTGAGCATGTTTGGGACTGGATGAAGCGTCGTCTCACGCGGTCTGCACGTCCAGCACGAACGCTGGTCCAACTGAGGCGCCAGGTGGAAATGGCATGGCAAGCCGTTCCACAGGACTACATCCAGCATCTCTACGATCGTCTCCATGGGAGAATAGCAGCCTGCATTGCTGCGAAAGGTGGATATACACTGTACTAGTGCCGACATTGTGCATGCTCTGTTGCCTGTGTCTATGTGCCTGTGGTTCTGTCAGTGTGATCATGTGATGTATCTGACCCCAGGAATGTGTCAATAAAGTTTCCCCTTCCTGGGAGAATGAATTCACGGTGTTCTTATTTCAATTTACAGGAGTGTATTTACAGCTGAAACAAATAAGCTAATGTACCTTCCACTTATCAGTTGGTTCTACTGAGAAATTCATCAATGAAGTAGGAAGGAGTTGGCCACCAATAAATCCTTTAGGCTTCTCTTGAACTGAATTTCATTGGTTGTTAAGCTTTTTATGGCTGCTGGAAATTTATTGAAAATGTGTGTTCCTGAATAATGCACACCTTTTTGTACTGAGGTAAGCGATTTTAAATCCTTGTGAAGGGATTGCCTTTAGGTAAATTGCAGGATGGTTCCTACGAAAGGGAAAGGTCGCTTTCCTTCTCTATCCTTTCCTAATCCGAACTTGTGCTCCGTGTCTAATGACCTCGTTGTCGACGGGACATGAAACATTAATCTCCTCTTCCTCATGCGTCATCCTTCCCCTGCTGTCTGCTACCGCCATGCAGCAGTGCTATCCAGTCGCTACTTGAGTACTTGTTATTCTTCGTGTCCTCCTCTCCGTGTTAATACGTATGGCTAAGCTGATTATCGTACTCGACTTATTTGACTTATTTGGAACCACTCTATCGACTGGGTACGTGAAATTTCGCTTTAAAAGTAGTTTTGTTTGTGACGGAAAACAAACCGACGTTTTCCGTTCACGCTACACGTCGCATGAAAAATATGATGAGCAGTATTTTTTTGGGCAAATTCCATCTACACATTGCGAAAACGAAACTACAAATATCTGCCGAAACACCAGAGAAAATGCTCCTTAAGACTCTTGGGAGATACGCTCTGTACATACTAGCAGTTTCAAAGTCTTTTCATCCAACGTCTAGGGGAGACAAATCACGTCAGGGAGAATTACTTTCGTTAGAAACAAAACGTTCGCTGGCGTTACCCGCCGTCAGTAGGCGTCCTTTTGTGTTGGTTATGTCCCTGTGGACATGGCACTCTGGTGTGCGTATGCAGTGTGTGTTCCCTGTAGTCCAGTCATCTGCCCCGTGTCAAAGATGATTTGCCGAGCAAAGCTGAAGCTCCTGATTAGCTTCTAAAATATGTTTCTCCTCTTAGAGACACTCATTCTTTAGATTTTCGTGTTGAAAATCACTGAATCAGTTTGATGCGGTATGTAATATGCATCACACCTGATTAGTAGACCCTTCTAATTATAAGAAAGTTATAAATTGCCTGTTTTGAACGTTGAACGGCGTTCGCCAAGAACTACAAGTCTGAATTTCGAGAACGAGTTGAAACTGAACAAGAAACGGTCGAACGCAGCGAATGAAAGGAAACTCGGCACAGCACGAATAACGGCAGAACAGGAACGAAGAACGAATTCTTACACGAAAAAGGATGAGACAGAGGCGGTGAAGACATCGACCTGAAGGGAACGATGAACTACCGTTCCTTAGAAGTCGTTCCTCAATCTTTCTGTTTAGCTTAGTGAACAGTTCCTTCGCGAACGGCTCACATCTAGTCTTCGGGTTGCGTACTGCCTACGAAGGCAAGGGACTGAAACATAATTTTAAGTATATCGACTGAATTCGCAATTTCGAATGAGGACAACCATCAGCTGTGGAATGGAATGACGACAATGATAATTTTGCGCTGGACCGGGACTCGAACCCGGATGTCCCGCTTATCGCGAGCGGTCGCCTTACAATTTGGCTATCCGTGCACGACTCACGGCCAGACTCAAACTTCCAAATGTCGTTAACCATACGTTTACGACCTGTACCCGTACATCCGTTATGTATATTCCTGTACAGGTCAGACGTTCTACTTGAAAGTCGCTTGCCCGGTATAGAAGGAACTTCGCATCGTAATCAGAATAAGACAGGCACTGCAATATCGTATACAATTTTAAGTTGTCGCGTTCAAACATTGCTTCAGACATTCTGCATGAAAGAAAGAAAGCGACTCTCAGAAATACAGAAGCTGAACTCAGAGGATTACAACATTAACAACCGGCTGTTGCAGAAACCATTGGGCAAAGCAGGTCTCATGCGTGTGTGCGTAAGACACTTACAATTTGACACTGTGGATTCTTGATCTCACGTAAACCAACATACAGAGACGTTTGCACGTAAGTCATTGCTACGAAACAGCGTTCAGCGGAAAATAGTAGCAATGATTTGTAGCATGAAAATGTAATGTGAAAGTTCTGGAGGTATCGGATCCTAATTCCATCTAATTTAGTTCTCTTTATTTTATGAATTAATGTTATTCTCGCCGGCCGGTGTGGCCGTGCGGTTCTAGGCGCTTCAGTCTGGAACCGCTTGACCGCTACGGTCGCAGGTTCGAATCCTGTCTCGGGCATGGATGTGTGTGATGTCCCTAGGTTAGTTAGGTTTAAGTAGTTCTAAGTTCTAGGGGACTGATGACCATAGAAGTTAAGTCCCATAGTGCTCAGAGCCAATATTATTCAGTGCTCATTAAACTCTAGACACAGCAAGGGCGGAAAACGTGCTGACACATATTATGTTTTGTAATTTTACACAACAGTGCAAGAGAGCAATAAACTCTTCGGATGGAACTAACGAAAATTGTAGCAGGGCAAATAATAATTTTGTTGAAACTCAGTGGAAAGGGCCCGAAAGGGAGAGTCTAAAGGTAATATGAACTACGACGAGTCCGAAACTATGTGTAATATAGTGCGACAAGAATCGTACATGGACAATGGCTTCCGAGTTTTCGTAGTAGTAGTAGTAGTAGTAGTAGTAGTAGTAGCAGCAGCAGCAGCAGCAGCAGCAGGGGGAATGGTCTACATGTGTAATTTCCCCAAACACGGTTGTCGAGCTGTATGGTGAGTCACTATGCGTCACCTTCTCATTCCAGCTGTACCTTACACGGAGACCCGAAAATATAGTGGCTGGCGCAGACGAGTTTCTAAGGAATAAAAAAAAAAAAAAACATATTGCGCAATAAATCTGCCGCGCGTGGCGCTTCCTGCGGTGAACGCAACGCAGGAACCTTGTGCTGCTCCTGTGTGCTCTGATATTAGCGGCAGTTAGTGTTCCGGAAATGGGTGTGGCGCTCATTAATATCCTACGCCGAGGCCTGGAGTAAATCAACACCTTGTCTGCCCAAGATGCCTAGTATCATTTTAAACGCGGCCAAGTACAAAAAAGGGGGAGGGAGGGGATACACTATCCAGACACTCTTTTTAACTCAGTATTACAGTGATTTAAGTAAGAATTAGGAATTCGCTATAGTCCACGTTGATGAGCCGAAAGTAGAGGGATCATCGTAGCTCAACTATCGTTTAATTCCCTATGCATTCAGAATTCGAAAATAATTGACAGTAGTCAATGCCAGAGGTTGTACGTAAAGTTGAAAGCAGTGTGGCAGTTACACCTTGATGCGAGAATCCAGAAACTGCATACGATTAAACGATAAAACCAATAGAATTCACCCATTCGCATATTTCCCATCGCCTAAGATAATATTAACACTTCACAAACATCTGACTTTACGGCTTTCTACCCCGAAGAAAGGACGTTGAAGCTATTGCGGGTTACGAATTACACTACAATGTTTTAATTTCCAGTTTGTGCGGTTCGTGTTTTACAGATTTTGCGCTAATGAGCAAGTTGAATATAATAATATTATGTTGACGGTAAAGTTCGTAGCGTTTTTGTTTTGCGTGTTGGTATTCCCGTTTGCTATGGGTCTATTTATCGATTGTCATTTCTTATTTGTAGTTCACTGTTGCTATTTGAGTTTACATATTGTCATTTTGTCACTTGGAAGTAGTGAATGGAGCTGTGGACGCTGGAGAATGGAGTACCAAGTGGAGAAAAAGGAACATTTACGACGTATAGTTATGTCTAAGTTCAGTAGAGGCGTGACTGCAGCGGATGCAGCCAGAAACATTTGCAGCATTGTGCAGAGCACGGCAAGAAAATGGTTTCTCGTTTTAAGGAGTATCTTTTTGAGATAAGTGAGTCTCCACGTTCAGGAAGACCTTCGTCGTTTTATGAAGAGCGTTGAAACTCTTTACTCTGCAGTGATGCGCATCAGCGTACTCGAGAACTGGCAAATGTGATGAAATGTGATCATTCCACCATCGTGCGACATTTGCATGCAGTGGGGAAGGTTCAAAACTCGAGTGTATGGGTAGCGCATGCTCTAAGCCAAAATCACAAACATCAGCCGTTGGTCATTATGCATCTTTGCTTGCTCATCATCAGTTGACTCATGAACAAAACCGACCATTCTTATCCTGTCGTTACTGCTGACGAGAAATAGTGTGTCCGCGCTCGTGGTCGTGCGGTAGCGTTCTCGCTTCCCGCGCCCGAGTTCCCGGGTTCGATTCCCGGCCGGGTCAGGGATTTTCTCTGCCTCGTGATGACTGGGTGTTGTGTGCTGTCCTTAGGTTAGTTAGGTTTAAGTAGTTCTAAGTTCTAGGGGACTGATGATCATAGATGTTAAGTCCCATAGTGCTCAGAGCCATTTGAGAAATAGTGTCTTTATGCTGTCATAAGGAAAAGAAAGGAACGATTGATCCCAAACATAGACCTGCGTGCATCCATAAAATGTAGCGTTATGCGTCTGGTGGGACAGTGACAGTGTGGTGTACGCCGAATTACTTCCACAAGGTATAACCATCACTGTTGACATTTATCATCAACAACGGAGGCGTCCTGCAGGCGCAATCCAAGAACACAACCAATTAGATTGCAAGCTATACTACGGTTTGGTTGGGAAGTCATTCCGCACCCATCTTATTCACCTGATATTGCGCTCTGAGATTTTCAGCTTTTCCTGTCTCTGTCGAACAACCATCAAAGAATTTCTTTTACGGATGAAAAAGTGCCCCGAACACGGCACGACGAGATCTTCGCGCAGCAACCCAATATGTTAGCCCATCCATTTTTCATTACATACTAACCACCTCCACTTACCTTGTAAAATTTCAAGTCAAACTTTGTAGTAGTTATCAACACTCACCTCAAATAACTGCGTGTGACGACCAGAAAGGTCACTGTTTTGTACTCTAAATCATTAGCAGCAGCGGCAGCCATTTGACGTCCACTGCTAGATACGGCAAATGGCTTCTCTGTACTTCCCATTGTCATAACGGTTATTTTGTTGCTTAATGGTTCGACAGAGAACTTCCAGCCCAAATGAGGTGTTGCAAGACTTATTTTGTTAACTACAACGTGGTGTTGCTCATATTGCTACGGAATTGTAAACAATAAACCAGTCTCGTGTCAGATAATTCTAATTTACGTCCTTCTTTGTCTCGCCTCCTTACAACGTTCTCACGGCCGGGTAACAAACGAATGATTCTCATCTGATGCACGATCAGAGAGAAGATTTATCAACTGTAGTCTGCGACCAATGTGATAGTCTGAATTACAGATGAAGTAATTATCTGAAATATTTTGTGTTGAACTGCTTGTAGGGAGGTTGAAAATTGCGTTATAATATGTACAGCTGTACCACTATTTTTTTAAGACCAGTGATTTCGGTCCAATATCAGACCATCTTCGTTCTATTAACTATTATTAAATGTCTGTTAATTATCGTACACCCATCTTCGTCATTGATGAGTGGAGACGAAATGTGCAACTGAATCCGTATGCGAAAGCCATGGACAGCTGCTGTATAACGTAAAAGGTGGATAATATGCAAACTGCTAGGGAACAGATGAAGCTGGTGAAATGGAGGAGTAACATCTCGAAAGATGGGAAATTAGTTCGCAGCAATATCTGTGCCGTAAGAAAACCTTAGGTCATAATTCATTATTCGAGTTAGGAGACGATAGAAGCTACGGAATGTCATCAAATTGCTTAACATATCCGTTGTTGACTCCATTGTATGATGATTATTTTGGATGTTGTCGCAGTAGTTTGCAGGCAATTGTCATTCGCCCTTTACCAACGCTATCATAGACCGTCGCTAATTCTGAAAGATGGGAATGAATTAACTTCTTTCACGGCTGACACACTTAAGTTAGATCTGTTGAGGACTCTATTACTCTCGTTTAAACATCGTTTGACGCCGAATGATTTGGGCACTTAGTGTGTCAGCGTATTCTTGGTGGTGCTTATGAATGTGTGGCGCAGTAGAAGGTAAGCTTAGAATCTGCATGGAGTCTTGGTTTCAGTTGTGTGTCAGTTGCGCAGTTATGTGCAGCAATCCAGTTCAACGTTAGGGGATATTGATCGCTCAGGAGTTGGTTCTACCCACAGTTAATGAGAGGTCAAGACGTTCTGGAAGGATTCGTGTTTCCCCATGTAATTCTGGACAGTGTTTCTCCTAATGTATCAATAAATTGGTAATATTCGATATACTTGTTCCAACGGTCTGTTCTTGAAATTCAATGAGGTCTCTCATTTTGCATTACTTAGGAAGTTCGTTTAAAGGGTAATGTACAGTCTACTGTAGCCTAGTAATTGTGCAGCAATCCAGTTCAACGTTAGGGGATATTGATCGCTCAGGAGTTGGTTCTACCCACAGTTAATGAGAGGTCAAGACGTTCTGGAAGGATTCGTGTTTCCCCATGTAATTCTGGACAGTGTTTCTCCTAATGTATCAATAAATTGGTAATATTCGATATACTTGTTCCAACGGTCTGTTCTTGAAATTCAATGAGGTCTCTCATTTTGCATTACTTAGGAAGTTCGTTTAAAGGGTAATGTACAGTCTACTGTAGCCTAGTAATTGTCTGAATTTTGTAAGTAGAAACATCGGCCCTTTACGACCCAACCTATGTCTAACTTTTGTTTTCTTCTGTTTCAGGTAAGCCGTCGCAGATGACCAACGTCTACTACCTCTGCGTTCAGTGATGGAGTCTCTCTACAAATCCAAAGATAATTCGGTGACACCAGTTCAGAGTAAGCTGTATTCTATGTGGATAACTCAGTGAATCGAAGTAATTAGATTCGATAATTAATTTTGTCATAGTGATCGCAGATTGCAAGACCAGCCAGGTACCGAAAAAAGAAAAGTGCATCATCATGAGACAGATTACAAAGTTATTAAAGTAATCGAAGAGTTGGGCACGGGAAAAAATGCATTCTCTGGGACAGAAAACCATAAGGTTACAGGGTAATCTCAAATTTGTGGAGTGTTAGTAGTATTTTAGACGATGGAAAAGACACGAATGGGCAAATTCTGGCCGTTTTATCGTTTGTTCCAAAGTACATTCCGTGATTGGTTCTTGACCATTGCTTGATTCGAATAAGGATGATCCAGTGTGATGATATTGGCCATTACTTTGTTTTTGCTAGGATTGTGGAAAATAGTTTCTTAGAGTCACTACGTGCAACGAAAACCGTCGGTTTCCTTTCTATCGTTGTTGTGGTATTCAGTCCAGAGACTGGTTTGATGCAGCTCTCCATGCTACTCTATCCTGTGCAAGCTTCTTCATCTCCCAGAACCTACTGCAACCTACATCCTTCTGAATCTGCTTAGTGTATTCATCTCTTGGTCTCCCTCTACGATTTTTACCCTCCACGCTGCCCTCCAATGCTAAATTTGTGATCCCTTGATGCCTCAAAACATGTCCTACCAACCGATCCTTTCTTCTAGTCAAGTTGTGCCACAAACTCCTCTTCTCCCCAATCCTATTCAATACCTCCTCATTAGTTACGTGATCTACCCACCTTATCTTCAGCATTCTTCTGTAGCACCACATTTCGAAAGCTTCTATTCTCTTCTTGTCCAAACTGGTTATCGTCCATGTTTCACTTCCATACATGGCTACACTCCATACAAATACTTTCAGAAACGACTTCCTGACACTTAAATGTATACTCGATGTTAACAAACTTCTCTTCTTCAGAAACGATTTCCTTGCCATTGCCAGTCTACTTCGGCCATCATCAGTTATTTTACTCCCTAAATAGCAAAACTCCTTTACTACTTTAAGTGTCTCATTTCCTAATCTAATCCCCTCAGCATCACCCGATTTAATTTGACTACATTCCATTATCCTCGTTTTGCTTTTGTTGATGTTCATCTTATATCCTCCTTTCAAGACACTGTCCATTCCGTTCAACTGCTCTTCCAAGTCCTTTGCTGTCTCTGACAGAATTACAATGTCATCGGCGAACCTCAAAGTTTTTACTTCTTCTCCATGAATTTTAATACCTACTCCGAATTTTTCTTTTGTTTCCTTTACTGCTTGCTCAATATACAGATTGAATAACATCGGGGAGAGGCTACAACCCTGTCTCACTCCTTTCCCAACCACTGCTCCCCTTTCATGCCCCTCGACTCTTATAACTGCCATCTGGTTTCTGTACAAATTGTAAATAGCCTTTCGCTCCCTGTATTTTACCCCTGCCACCTTCAGAATTTGAAAGAGAGTATTCCAGTTAACGTTGTCAAAAGCTTTCTCTAAGTCTACAAATGCTAGAAACGTAGGTTTGCCTTTTCTTAATCTTTCTTCTAAGGTAAGTCGTAAGGTTAGTATTGCCTCACGTGTTCCAACATTTCTACGGAATCCAAACTGATCTTCCCCGAGGTCCGCTTCTACCAGTTTTTCCATTCGTCTGTAAAGAATTCGCGTTAGTATTTTGCAGCTGTGACTTATTAAACTGATGGATCGGTAATTCTCACATCTGTCAACACCTGCTTTCTTTGGGATTGGAATTATTATATTCTTCTTGAAGTCTGAGGGTATTTCGCCTGTCTCATACATCTTGCTCACCAGATGGTAGAGTTTTGTCATGACTGGCTCTCCCAAGGCCATCAGTAGTTCTAACGGAATGTTGTCTACTCCCGGGGCCTTTCTATCGTGGGAAAAAAAAAAGAAAAACGGGTTTATAAGAAATAAGTGTCCTGGAGCTCCGTGCAGAAAGAAGCCGTATCTTTGCAGCCGTTCTACATTGTCATCTTGGGTACCCGAGTTGTCTGCAGCTACTCCGACGTGACAAAAGTCACGGGATACCTCCTCACATCGTGTCGGACTTCCTTTCGCCGGCATAGCGCAGCAACTCGACGTGGCATGGACTCAACAAGTCGTTGGAAGTCCCCTGCAGAATTATTGAGCTATGCTGACTCAATAGTCGTCCGTAATTGAGAAACTGTTGCCGTTGCAGGATTTTGTGCACGAGGTGACCTCTCGATTATGTCCCTTAAATGTTCGATAGGATTCATGTTGGGCGATCTGGGTGGCCCAGTTGTCCAGGAATGTTCTTCAAACCAATGGCGGACAACTGTGGCCCGATTACATGGTGCATTGTCATCCATAAAAATTCCATCGTTGTTTGAGAACAAGTTCATAAATGGCTGCAAATGGTCTCCAACTGCTAAATATAACCATTTCCCAGTCAGTTGGACCAGAGGACGCAGTCCATTCCACGTAAACGCAGCCCACACCAGCACAGTGCTTTATTGACAACTCAGGTCCAAGGCTTCGTGGGGTCTGCGCCACACTCGAACCCTACCCTCAGCTCTTACCAACTGAAAACGGGACTCGTCTGACGGGTCATGGTTTTCCAGTCGTCTAGGATCGAACCAATACGGTCACGAGCCGAAGAGAGGCGGTGCAAGTGATGTACTGTCAGGTAAGGCCCTCGCGTCGATCGTCTGCTGCCATAGCCCATAAATGTCACATTTCGGCGCAGTGTTCTAATGGATAAGTTCGTCATACGTCCAACATTGATTTCTACTTTTATTTATGCTGTTATTTGTCTGTCAGCAGTCACTACTCTACACAAACGCCGCTGCTCTCGGTCGTTAAGTGAAGGCAGCCGGCCACTGCGTTGTCCGTGGTGAGATACAACGCCCGACATTTGGTATTCTCGGCATACTGTTGACACTATGAATGTCGGAATGTTAATCGCGTAAC
Organism: Schistocerca nitens; assembly: GCF_023898315.1. Classification (NCBI taxonomy): domain Eukaryota; kingdom Metazoa; phylum Arthropoda; class Insecta; order Orthoptera; family Acrididae; genus Schistocerca; species Schistocerca nitens. Next base: position 392,307,088 of record NC_064618.1, read on the forward strand.
TATTTTCGAAATGGAACGACCGTGCGCCTTGCACCAACTACCATTCCGCGTTCAAGGTCTGTTAATTCCCGTCGCGCGGCCATAATGACGTCGGAAACCTTTTGACCCGTATCACCTCGTTATAAATGACAGCTCCGCCAATGCTTGCCCTTTTGTATCTTGTGTAATCGATACAACCGAGTTCGATGTAGACATTGTATAAACTGAGACAAGACAAATGGTTCAAATGGTTCTGAGCACTATGGGACTCAACTGCTGTGGTCATCAGTCCCCTAGAACTTAGAACTACTTAAACCTAACTAACCTAAGGACATCACACACATCCATGCCCGAGGCAGGATTCGAACCTGCGACCGTAGCAGTCGCACGGATCCGGACTGCGCGCCTATGAGACAAGACACCACTATTGCCGAGCGTGAGAATGAATGCCGCTCTGTGGCGTTGCGGATATGGGACGTAGTAAGGAAAGTATGTAAGTGGAGAAGAGACGACAGAAAATCGTTCTAACGACGATATGGGCCACAAATGGGAGAAATGCCCAGACTTAAGCGACTTTCCGATGTGGCAGATTTCTATGGGCAGCGCCCTAGAAGCGAGCATCGCGGAAACGGCGAAGCTGATCGGCTGTCTCGTGCTACTGTCTTGTGCGGCTGTTGTTGTTGTTGTGGTCTTCAGTCCTAAGACTGGTTTGATGCAGCTCTCCATGCTACTCCATCCTGTGCAAGCTTCTTCATCTCCCAGTAACAACTGCAACCTAAATCCTTCTGAATCTGCTTAGTGTATTCATCTCTTGGTCTCCCTCTACGATTTTTACCCTCCACGCTGCCCTCCAATACTAAATTGGTGATCCCTTGATGCCTCAGAACATGTCCTACCAACCGATCCCTTCTACTAATCAAGTTATGGAAAGTGATTGAAACCGCGAGCAGGCGACGAGGTCTTGGACGCACACGCTTCGCCACAAGGCGTGGAGGTCTAAGGCTGCTCGCTTTTAAAGCAGGAAAGGCGACCATCTGTGACGGATCTGACGCCAGAGTTCAGTTCTGGTGCAGGCACAATTGTTTCGCAGTGCACGTTGTTCAACATACGGCTTTGCAGCAGACGACCCCTACGTGTTCCCATTTTGATTCAACAACACCTCAGTCCGATTGAGTGGGTTTACAGCATCATCGGAATTGGACCAAAGATCAATGGGAAAGTGTCGCATAGTGGGATAAATCATGTTACCTGTTACACCACGTCACGGTCGTGTCCGAGTAGGCTGTCACTTCGACGCAAACGGTTGTTCGAAACATGGTCCACGCCATGGACGCGGGCCAGTGGAGACAATACTATCCTGTAAGGGTCATTCACCTGGGCCTTTATGGCGCCAGTGGCAGTAATCGGAAGCACCATGACAGCTGTGGCCTACGTGAACTTTATTCCGGACCACCGGCATCCCATCATGCTTGATATCCTTACCTTCAATTACTACAACGTTGAACTGAACTTTTTTAGGCTAAGTTTTTATAACTTCGTTAGCTGTCTACATTTATGCACACAGTTGAGATAAATGTGTTCGTCCGGACAGCAGAGATAGAGGAAGGAGGTAACACCGAGGGATGTAATATAAGACGGAGAAGGAAGTGTTTGGTGATGCAGGGCGGGAGTGGTAGAAGAGGAGATTTTCATCAAGGTAACAGTAGGACAAATGTCCTCTGTAATAGTGGAAGAATGTAGACGGCAGTTACTAAGTTAGGTCAGCTGATATCAGTGTGGGTTTTTCTATCCAGGCCAGTTTTTTAGTCGCGTAGGACGCCGAAACGTCTCAATAAATTTGGTTGTTCGTCGGTTTTAGTGGCGCTTTTGCCATCTGACCAGCGTAATGCGGATGTATCATCCTCACAGCCACGTTGCAACCAATGATAACAAAAATAATCCACAAATGTGCTACATTGCCAGCCTTCACTCCTGTACAATCTTGCCACTACGATACCCTCCATATAAATGAGGAGGCAGTATCTAAATATTACCTCCTTTCCTCTTCCTTCATGTCAAACGTTCGCGAACTTCAAGTATACTGTGATTTTCCTTCAGTTTTTTCTCACGTACAGTTTTAAATTCGGAAGAAATGTAAGCGAATTTTGTGATGAACGGTGTGTTTTACTGTTATCTCATTTATTTATTCAGATTTTGAAAGTATTATGTAATACTTTAAGATAAGAAATGTAATTATCTTTCGGAACTCGTTGCTTGACGAAGGGAGCACTACCGCGCTCTCTAAAGTATTCGAATGACGTTTCCGTTTATTTTCCGATACAGCAGACAAATTTCATTGTTAGGGAAATCTAGCGGTTCACTGTAACATTTCTGCAGAGCTTGGGGCTGTTGCTGGGATAATCGTCCTTTCACATGTAGCATATGGCCATATTAAGAATTTGTTTCCTGCCTAGCATTGTAGCACAATATACTGTAGTCTGCGCCACGTGTTACTAAGAATTTGTTTTAATGTATGTTGAAAGGTTGAAAAAACTGGGACCAGTTACTTCTTTATGATAATATATTTTGCCGTCTCCAATTTTAGGCTTGTTAGCCCATCTTCAAAAGAGATCTAAGTTAGGGTGGAACGTGACAGTTCGGTAGTGAGTTGGCGAAGCCAACAATAGCGAAAACAAAAAATCTCATTGTTGTAACAGACTGACCTGTAGCGTAGCCGAATTCTCAATTAGGTTGATATGATCTGGAGGCTGGCGAAACCAACGAATGTGAGAACAAAATACTACCTGAATTGAGTTGGGCTTCCAAGAAATGTCAACACATTCCATCCACAAATGTCAAAAATAAGGTGTCGCACTTCGAGTAAGGTGACTACTGCAATAGCAGTGTATTTCGAATGAATAAGGAAGACTCAAGTGAAGCAGTGAAACAGCAGCACTGACAGTAGCTTGCTTAGCTGTGGTTCGGAGAACGAGGCCATACCTACAGTCAAGATGAACGTAACTGTGTCTCCTGCCTAGAAGGACTTTAGACTAGGGTGACCAAATTATTTTCGGTGAAAACCGGCACACATTCACCCAGGTGCCAATGGACACCTCATTCCACATGTACCCAGGTTTCTTAATTTTAAATGTTAATGTTTTGTTGATACGTTTTGTTAACCCGATTATTATAACTAATAAGAGGATACAAAAGATTGATATAATCTAGATTATCTGTATAATTAATGACATTTAATAAACGTATACAGTAATACAGAAATGTATTACGATTTTACAAAATTTTACAGCCATTCAACTTTTAATCAATTAATATTAAAATGAGCTTTAATATCACTGAGCACTTGTAGATGGAATTGACTGTCCTTGGAGAAAAGGGTATTTTTCACTGCCTCCAGCCTTCTTGATCATGCCTTTGTTCTTTGAGACACAGTGATAAAACTCGGCACATTCCATTTTGTAGTTGTACAGTATCTGCAGGATTGCTTCAAGAGAGTCCACCTCCATTCTGTTTCTTTCATCAGTCCACTGGATATTCAAGAACGAAAATATTCTTTCCACATTGGCATTATGGGCTGGGATTGCAAATAAATACCTTCCAATTATTACCAACTCAGAGTAATGCTGAAGACAGTCACAGCTTTTAAAAAAACTCACCCACTTCTCATGACATTCCAATGGTGTTTTTTATTTCATCATTCCACTTGTGAAGACTTTCTTCAACAAAATTTGTCAGTATGCCAAACTGATCAAAGAGAATGGAATCATCGATTTCAATCTCTTTACTCTTCAAAGAACAAACTGTCTCTTCAACACTTTCCCATTTTGGCACTCTCTTCAGTAACATCCAATCAAACACCGGCGATGGGGGTAAATATGAGGCGCTCCACTTGTTGGGATATTCTACACAAGTGTCTTAAAACTTGTTAACTTGTTCTCTAAAACTCCTTTCCGCTGCTTCTGATACTTCTGTTAACGACAGATTTAACATTAAAAGAAATGAACTGCTGTTCTCTCCTCTTAGTAACAGTTTCCAGAGTATTTTTTAAAACATCATTTACCTCAATTACACTTTTCGTGCTGCCCTCAATTTCCTTTATCCCATGCTGCAAAGTGCTAAGCTGACTGTGAATGAACCAAAGTAGGCTTCACTTAAAGGGTTACTGAAAAACTGAACCAATATTTTGGGGGTTTTGTCTTCATTTAGGAAAAAATCTTTTAAACGTTCAAACAGGCGGATTACTCTTTTAACTGCTGGAAACAGCGATAACCAGCGAGTTTTCGAGTGACACATTACATTCATATATTCAGTTCCCACATAATCACAGAACTCCGGAAGCCTCTCTGTTCTAACAGTATATATGTAAAAGTGTGAGTATACCTTCATGACGATAGTTTCAACATCACAGCTTAAACTGTCAGCAGATGTCTGCACGATATGGTGTAAAACATGTGCAGGGCACCCTATGCCTTCAATGTTTTCATGCAATGTTGCCTTTAATTTGGTAAATACGTTGCATTTGCCTTGTCTTTTTAAACCACCAAACTTTGTGTTGGTGTTGTCTCCACAAAATGCCAGACATTTATTTTTCTCAAGATCAAGTTTGGTCTGAATTCCCTGATTAATATCGAATAACTGAACAACAAACGGAAATATTTTAGTGGCCTTATGATTGCTGTCATCAGTGGATATCCCGTAGAAAGAAGACTTTTTGATGTATTCAAGGCTTTCCTTTACACTCTGGGGAGCAATAACTCCTTTCACTAAGGCTGACACTTTAGTTCTTGCTGAACTAAAATTTTTGCAATGGAAGAATCATCAAACATAATGCTGTTAAGCTTATTAGTACAATCACTAGATCTATAAGTTTGGTGATGTTTTACCGTGTGGTAGGCTAGTGTAAGCTCGGCTGCTCGAACTTTCGTCTCTTCACTTGACTGATGTTTCACAAAATAATTTTATAGAGTTTTACTGCAGCTCGGTGCACTGTATCTGTTAATGTGTTTCTTTGACCTGATGTGATCAACTATGTCGGAACGTCCACCATGACTTATACTAATAAAACAGTTACATACGGAACACTCTGCTTCGTAATCAAAACGACCTTTCTTAATGAAATTCCATTCCTTGGAATAACAGTCACTGAACTTACAGGCACGTTTCGGCATTGCGTTTCACAGTACTGCAGCAATAATACCACTAATATGAGAAAAAACTATTGCAGTTTGTCTGACAAAACATCAACTACTACACTGTTCTGACAATGAGTGTGTAAGTGGCGCGAAAATCGGACGGTTTCATAGCTCTGTTACAATAATACAACTTACTAATTGTTGGCCAAAGTACCGCTCAAAGTAAATTATTGCCTGAGTGTATCAATACTGATACTGTGATTACTAGTATGGGACAATGGAGGTTTTAGACAAATAAGCTAAAATATATTAATTTCTTGTGTTGTATTTCCTTTAATATAGCGAAATCCCAAAAATTTGAGAAAGTTTCACGAAATGTATTTAAAAACTGAATTCCGGGACTTTTGAGCGTCCCGAAATAAATTTTCGGGACACCGGAACACAGGGATGAATTGGTCGCCCTACTTTAGACAGAAAAGCGATTTGTTCCAGCTGCAAGGGGAGCATTTCGTGCTGTGACCCACCTGAAGTCTAAACAGCAAGGAGTGTACGAGTCTTTCCGTGTAGCTTCTTCGGGAAAGGCCCGAAGAAGACGTGTTGAGGAGCTAGTGCGAGGGACCTTGAAGGCCAGCACCTCGAACGTATGCACAGCCGGCCGCAGCCCCGCCTGCCTAATGCGCCGGCGCTGTGCGTGCACACGAAACTGTTTCAGCTTATCGTCCCCACCCTTGTTTCCTTTTATGTCCGCATTTCGTTCCGTCTGGACGGGCTGTCAGCCGTTCACTTCGTGTCCATTAGGTTTGATCCGACGCACACCTTATACAATAGCTCTTAGAGGAGTCGCATTCACTCTTAGACCGTGGCTACGCAACAGATGAATCCTATGCAAAGCCAAATAACGATTATAACTTCTCTAACAAGTGAAATTCAAATACATTCATAATTTATCCCCGTGACTGAGAAACACTGGCAGAATTCGTAGAGTACCTGAACAGTACAATCCCATCTCTTTCACCATACTTATGGACAAACAGGTGCTATGCGCTTCTTCCGTATCTACCGTTCATAACACAACGGGATGGTCGACCTAAATTTAGTAGTGACAATGTGATCAAGTGTTGACCTAATCTCGTTATGTAACAGTGATTAATTCCACGTATGGGATTCTTAGCCAAACAATGAAAGACAAATTTACTGTCCAACACAAAATTAATAGTGTCAGCTGACTCATTCTGCATATGCCGATAAAAGAATCGTTCAGTTGACCTTCTGAACTTGTAACTAACTAACTAATTTACTTACTTAATCGCCCTGTATCTTTAAGTGCATGAAAATAGCAGCATCAATAAACATAGAGAATCGCCATTCTCTGACATTAAATATATTTCCCACAAGTATATTATATCAATGTCGAGTAGTAAGTGTGCATGGACCCAGAAATGCATGTTAGTGGAAATACACGGACGCGCTCAAGCCAGGCAATTCGCGTAACATTGAAATACCCCCAAACACGTACATATATACGCTGCTCTGCAAAAACTAAGAACGAGCCACATAAAGTAACGTAACATATTAACTACACAGTGAAAAGTGCGGGAACCTGTTGCTAGAGGTCTCCCAGTCGTTCACAGGAAGCTGGACATCTCGTGGCGTGTTATCAGCGGAGCTATAGCGCCAGATGGAACTGGCTCCGCAACACGGGGCGGTTGAAGGAACGCAGAAAGACAGCGCATGTCAATCAGCGAGCAGTTACTGTGCGCTGTGGTAGTGGTCTTCATTACAACATGGTCCAGAGACAACATTTGGATGCCTTCACACGGGCAAAAAACATCGGGAAACTCTTAAGGACGAAGTGTGACGAGTGTAGCCCAGGAGTTTGGTGTTGCTTACAGATTGTTTCTCGTGAATGGGAAGCGATCCGAACCACAGGCACCGAGGAAGTGATCGATCACGGTCAGCTGCAGAAGCAGCTTTGTGCAACAGGCAAGAACAGAACCCACCAAGCGACGGGTGCAACTGCAGCGACATGTAACAAGACTGCACGGCACATAATCTTACACCCGACAGTGGCATGGCGACTGCATGGGGGTGGTCTGTTTTCCCGACAACGAGTACGTCGTGTTCCCACATCGGTGGAACCGTTTGCGATGGTACCAAGAGGACAGGGACTGGACTGGCGAGGAGTTGGGTGTCCCGTGCTCTTCTCGGATGAGAGCAAATTCGGTCTGAATAGCGATACTGGATATACCCTCGTATGATGGCTCAAATGGCTCTAAGCACTATGGGACTTAACATCTGAGGTCATCAGTCCCCTAGACTTAGAACTACTTAAACCTAACTAACCTAAGGACATCACACACATCCATGCCCGAGGCAGGATTCGAACCTGCGACCGTAGCAGCAGCGTGATTCCGGACTGAAGCGCCTAGAACCGCCCGACCACAGCGGCCGGCCCCTCTTATGATGACAGGTAGGAACACGTAATTCATCCAGGAACATTGTCGAACGTCATCTTTTCGGTGGTCCAGGTGCTATGGTGTAATTAAGTATAATGTTTCATGGGAGTACTGACTTCCAGGTCTTTGACTATCGTACACTCACCGGTCGACGTTACTGTGACTGTACTACTGCCGCATGTGCTTCTTTTCAGGGTGATTATGATGGTGTTTGGTTTGTGGGGCGCTCAACTGCGCAGTCATCAGAGGCCGTACAAAGTCCCAGTTTTTACACAGTCCAATTTGTACACAATCCAATATAGCCACTGTCACGAATGATAATGTTGAAATGATGAGGACAACAGAAACAGCCAGCGCCCGGGCAGAGAAAATCCTCAACCCGGCCAGGAATCGAACCCGGGATCCCGTGATCCAGAGGCAGCAACGCTAGCCCCTAGACCACGAGCTGCGGACTTCTTTTCAGAGTGCATTCAGCTCTGACTTCATTTGAGTGGATGACAATGTGCGGCCGCTTCGAACAGCGCAGGTGGAGGAGTTCTTGGAACGAGAGGATATTTTTATTCACACACCGGAGTATAATGATCAATCCTCTGGGATGTAACAAGTTGTTCCTTTCTGTCACCTAAAAAATGTATTTCTCATCACATGACATTTATCTAAACTGACCAACTCATTTGTATCAAAAATGGCAATTTTAGAGGCTTGCCCTCCATTCACCGCCCCCCTTCCCCTGGAAAAATTTCTGCGGACGCTGTTGGCCAGTAATGAGTTGCAGTAAGGTAGGCTTTCGTAGTTTGATGGCTCAGTGATGAGTGACGTTAGCCAGGTTCACTAGACATAATAAGATTTATTCTTCAGAACTGATTAAAAATACGGTCAAGCATTGAGCCTGGTTATGAACAATACAGGCTTCAGTAGGTCTGTCGTACGCAGAATACCCGCAAGTGCGGGAAATACTGCAATGGAGGATATCGTTCACGATAAACGTTCGTCGGAAGGAACATGAGAGATGTTGGTCCACTACTGTAGGGTATGCTTTAGAATTATTCAGTAACGTCATTAGAGATAAAATTTCTTCGGTGGTCCCACTCTGTCAACTAATGATTATTTACCGTTTGTGTTGGTAAAAAATCTCCACGTTTGCACACACATTTTACGAAAGTTACCATTTTCTTCAAATACTGCAGGATTGTAGTGCCCACTGACAAGCTGTTGCCATTAGCGCTGCAGTAATTTGTACGTGTAAATTTTATGGTTCTATAACGTTGTTAGTAGTCTAAATTTATTTGCATGGATGAAATTGTACCATGAGGTGACAGAGGAGGAGGAACGGAATTTCGCCAACGGATGTAATGTGGGACAGACGGGAGGGAGTGTTTGGCGAATGTTTTGCGAGGCACTAGGTGTGGAAAGATTTCAATCATACAGTTGGACAAGCAGAATAATTAAACGTAAATGTCTTGAATATTCCAGGGGAGGATATGCAAATGTAATTAACTGAGACCTTAAGCTGTGACAGAATATCATCAGCCGTTTGACATCCACTTGTGGATAAAGGCCCCCCATGGATTTCTCCGTACATACGGGACCTTGTTGCTCCCGGAGGTTTTCTGATGTCACCTGCTCGCTTTACATTAAGACATCGTCCGCTCTCTCTTATCTCTTGGAATTCACAAAAGAGCTTCCTTGGCCCGTCAACCATCCATTCGCCTGTCTACGTGTTCCTCCCTATCTACATTTCATTTCATGGAGACTTAATTACGTCCTTAACCCCCCCCCCCCCCACACACACACACTTCCCAGTCTGTTCCGTGATTCACATTGTTCTTGTCTTTTCTAAAAAATTCCAACCTACGTTTCTGAATTGTCTATTAAGCAATCTTCAGTTTTTAAATAATTTTCGCGTTGAAAATTTGTCTCTATTGCCATTAGCCAAACATGGAAACTTTAAGCTTCTGATACATCAGTGGTTTAGTTTTCGAAATTGTGTTTAGTTGACATAGCTTACATTACACAACAGCAAAACTAACATAGTCGGCTTCGAATTATATATTTATTTTCATATGACTTACACGCTTTTATCGAAACACATGGACATTGTTTTAAAGACGAGTTGCCCTAGATTAAACAAAAAGTAATTACTATTACTATTACAGTGAGTATGTGTCTAGACTTGTACATTGGATTTGAATGATTTGGGGGAAGAGACCAAACAGCAAGGTTATCGGTCTCATTGGATTAGGGAAGGATCGGGAAGGAAGTCGGCCGTGCCATGTCAAAGGATCCATCTCGGCATTTGGCTGAAACGATTTAGGGAAATCACGGAAAACGTAAATGAGGATGGCCCGACGCGGGATTGAACCGTCGTCCTCCCAAATGCGAGTCCAGTGTGCTAACCCCACTGCTCGGTCGACGTGTAGAATATTGAAACTATGAACTTTTTTGTCCGAGAGCAACTTATTTGTAAAGCAACGTCCATGCGTGTTGATAAAATCATGTAAGCCATATGAAGATAAATGTGTAATTCGAAACGATAATGGACTTTTTAAATAAAGTAATGTGAAACCAAATCGTAGCTATCAACATTCCGTATCACATAACAGCCAAGGTTCTCAAAGAATTTCGTTGTTTGACAAAATAAAATCCCTAATTAGAGTACCAAAAACACTCCAGGCGATTTTCGCTCAAGTGTTTCTTTTTCTGTCCAGTCTGGGTGTGACTGTTGTAACCCGTTGTGCGCCCTTACCCACATGATCGTACGACCACGGTTGTTAAATTTCACACGGACCTATGAGTCTGTTGCAATCCGACCAGCCGACGTACACGTGATTGTGCAGGTTTTCCTTTCTTTTTACCATTTGGCGTCAACAGTTCAAAATTTTGAGGTAATTCATTTGTGTTTACGTAGAAATATTCAGAGTGGAAAGGACTGTACGCAAAACTTGTCGATTGGTTCGATGATTAAATTAATTTTTACTATTTTCTTTTCAATGTATTTACTATACACTGGTGTCCAAAATTAAAGCAACAGACCGCTATTTACCCGTGTTGTATACAATTCACGGTATAATCATGCAAAGTCTGACCAGATGTACGTACAGTAGTGTTCTTCACGGAAGGTGGCATTCCGGTAAATGGACAACCACGTCAACGATGCTAACAAACTGGGTAGTGTTTGCTGGGTAGACCAACATCCACAATCGCTGTGTGTACAGTCACAGACGGTGCAGTACGGCACAAAGAAGGTGCCTACCAGACACTGCGGTGAGAGCCATAAGAAGAATGGAAGCAGGACAGTCGCTAACTGATGTGGCCCCAAGGCTTAATGTGAATCTTTCTGTTGTTTCTCGGATGTGGCGACAGTTTATAGTGACCGGAACAGTACCCTGAAGACCGAGGCATGACCGACCACGTGTCATATCAAAAGGAGAGAATCGTTATTTGGCCGTAAGGGCACGTAGGTGCCGTCTTAGTACTGTACGGAACCTGGCATCTGACCTCGCAGCATCCACTGGACGTGTTGTATCGAGACAAACGGTGTACAGAAGGCTTCGGCAAAGTAGCCTTTATTGTCGGAGACCTTCTGTATGTGTACCTCTGATGCATCTTCACAGAAGCGGACGTGTGGAGTCGTCAACATGCTATCTGGACAGTCGGAACAGTGGGCTAATGTTCTTTTCGCAGACGAGTCTCGATTTGGTCTCGACGTATTTGCATCTGGAGGGAACGTGGAACACAATTTCGGAACCCTAACATTGTGGTTATGTTGACCACTCGAACACCTGTTATGTAATTGTACGGCTGAATCGGCTAGGTTTAACTGCCGTCATGCATCGCGACGAGATCTTGGGACCTCATGTGCGGTTGTTGCGAGGTCGTGTTGATGGACGATAATGCTCGACATAACAGAGCACGGGTGGTTGGATGTTTCCTTGGAAACGAAAGATATTGCACGAATGGCGTGGTCTGCTCACTCTCCTGATTTGAATCCCATAGAGTATGTCTGGGATGCTCCAGGGAGACAGGTTGCATTCACCAACCACTCTCCAAGACTTGTTAGCAGCTCTGTAGGTAGAATGGGCGTTATTGCCTCAACACGAGACTGATAGCATTCTCGTCATTGTCAGGCCTGTATTGCAGCCAGACATGGTAACATCCCATGCTGAGCACATTTACCAGTTGTCGGAAAGTGGGGGCAAATCCGTTAGTTTGGAAAAAAGCGAAGAACATTTTTATCTACAATTATGCACGTTAACAGTTATTTACGTTTGGTGTTCTATACATTGTTTCTACTTTACTATCACCTATTTACATTGTTTTGTGACAAGAGGAACGCAACCTTACAAAATTTCCGTTTGTTGCTTTAACTTTGGACACCAAAGTATTTTACGTTCGGCCCCTCCCGCCGGAGGTTCGAGTCCTCCCTCGGGCATGGTTATGTATGTTGTTCTTAGCTTAAATTAGTTTAAGTAGTCTAAGTCTAGGGGCCGATGAGCTAAGCAGTTTGGTCCCTTAGGAATTCACACGCATTTGAACATTTTTTATTTTATTTTTATTTTACGTTGCGCTGTGCGGAATTATTACAGTTCATCTCAGGCTTACTTTCGTTCTTTCTGTATAAAGGTCTTCCATTCATTGTTGAAAGTTTATATACACTGAAGGCAACACTACAGCAAAACGAAGGGAGTTTGCACACTATCAGACCAAAACTATCCGGATACCACTGTGTAATGCGAAATTATCTACTAGATGTCACGAGAAGCAGACTCACCGTTATATAAGGATGCAGGGAGTATTATGTTGTCGACAGAGAAGCAATGAGAGCAGAATGTGTCGGTAAGGATTGCTCAGTGTCTTCAAACGAGTAGTCATTTGATGTCGTCTGAGTGACAAATCCATCAGGGACACTTCTAAAGATTCTCATGCCGACTGTTGCTGATGTGATTGTGAAGTGCAAACGCGTTGGAACAACCACAGCTAAACTGAGACCTCACGTATTGACGGACGGGGACCATCGAGCATTGCGGAGGGTGGTTGTACATAACCGCATGAAAGCAGCGGAAGGAATTACTTGTTAATCCCAAAGTGCTACAAGCAGTCCAAATAGTACGGTGTGCGTAAGAGAAAGAATAGGATACTGTGACCGAGCAGCTCCTCATAAGTCACACATTTCTTTAGTCAGTGCTAAGCGACGCTTTAGATGACTAAAGAATGACGCCACTGTACGCTGGATAACTGGAAACCGTGATTTGGAGTGATGAATAACGCTATACCATGTGCAATCCCGTGGAAGCGTTTGGGTTTGGCGAAAGCTGGAGAACGATGCTCGCCGTAATGTGTAGTGCCATCAGTGAAATACGAAGGAGGTAGTGTCACGATATAGCAGTGATTTTCATTGTTAGGTTGTGGTCCCCTTATTACGCTTAAGGAAACCATAAATGCGGACGGATATGAGCACTTTTCACCGTTTTGTCTACTGTGTGCAGTAGGGCAACAGCTCGGAGGAGATAATTGTATCAGCGTGACAAAGCACCCTGTGGTAAAGCAGCATCTGTGAAGCAATGTTTTGTTGACAATGATGATGATCATGATGATGATCATGATGGTGATGATGAGATCCCATACTCCGAGGAGCGTAGGAGACGATGCGGGAGATCCGCACCGCCGTACTAGGCAATGTCCTAGTGGACGTGGTTTGCCATTGTCTTTCTCCGACCGTAATGATGCAGACGACACAACAACACCCAGTCATCTCGAGGCAGGAAAAATGCCTAACCCCGCCGAGAATCGAACCCGGGACCCCGAGCGCGGGAAGCGAGAATGCTACCGCTAGACCACGAGCTATAACGTTCCTGAAATGGACAGGCCTAGCCAGAGTCCCGACCTGAAGCCAGTGGATCACCTTTGGGATGAGCTAGAACGTCGACTCTGCTCTAGATCCCGGTGGCCAGCGTCACTACCTTCTCTGGTTATGGCTGTTGAGGAACAGTGGGCAGTCATTTCTCCAAAGATATTCAGACACCTCATTAAAAGTATCCCTAGCAGCTTACAAGCCGTCATATAGGCGAAGGATGGACACATCCCATATTTGGGTCGGCTAATCAGTGTCCGGATAATTTTGATGAGGTAGATTAACGGGTATCCCTCCCTCAAAGGACTGAAAATTTCCTCAAGAACCGCTGCCACCCATTTTAGTGATGTCCTTGCCAGACTTCTTTCAGTATGTGATACCCTTGTATCTTGATGAAGTCGAATAGAAACTGCAGCATTGGTGTCTATACTTTAAGAGTACTAACATAGGTTGAATCAAAGCCTTCTCTGCCGGTGGTACAAGTGTTGAAACTGAGCCAGTAGCTTTCTCAAAATCTGTGAATTTCAGCGAAATGCATTATACTGTTCTCGAGTTACAATTGTTCCGTTGTGCTGTAACCACACTTAAACCCAGCTTGTTCGTTTGTATTATTGAAATCCAATTTCTTTGCTACGTAATTTCGCTATTGATCTCAGCAAAATCCAAGTCAGCTACACTAGCGTCCATAACACAGTAGCAAGACTACTGTATGGTGCGCCATGTCATCCAGTATCGCTATAGGCCTCTACTTTTTTTGAAGATGATTGTGGGTGCGAAACCGCTATATCGTCTGTTCGGTATGTTGCCATGATGGAACTGCCCCATTTTCCTGCCAATAGTTGGTTTCAACATGACGGAGCAACGGCACATTCGGCATGGATATCGATGGGCGCTGTGCGTCGATTGTTTGGTAACCATGTCATTTGAAAGCACGCTGATATTGCATGGCCCCATCTAAAAGCAAGAATACGAGAGGAAATCTCCGGAATTCCCATTGATATTTTAGGACGAGCGATGGGCAACATTCCTTTCAGGCTGCAGGAATGTGTGCGCTGAAGGCGAGCTCATTTATCGGATGTGATATTCAAGAAATAAAAATGCTTGTGACATTCAATAATGGCACACTCTGGAATATACTTCGACTTAAATAAGTCTAAAGTAATAGTGCTCATCCATTAATCTCCATTCCAAAATCTTCCATTCTTATGAGTCACCCTGTGCCAATGAAGTTATTCCCTGATGTCTTAACACATATCATCCTGTTCCTTCTTCTTGTTAGTGTTTCCCACATGCTCCACTCTTTGCCGAGTGTGCGGAGAAGCTCCTCATTTTTTTTTTTTTTTATTTTTACCTTTCCAGTCGACCGGATTACTCGGGATCCTTCTCGAGCACGGTACACTATGTGATCAAAAGTATCCGGACACCGCCAAAAACATTCGTCTTTCATATTAGGTGCAATGTGCTGCCACCTGCTGCCAGGTACTCCATATCAACGACCTCAGTAGTCATTAGACATCGCTAGAGAGCAGAATGGGGCGCTCAGCGGAACTCTAGGACTTCGAACGTGGTCAGGTGACTGGGTGTCGCTCGTGTCATACATCTGTACGCGAGATTTCCACACTCCTAAACATCCCTAGGTGCACTGTTTGCGATGTGATAGTGAACTAGAAACGTGAAGAGACATGTACAGCACAAAACCGTACAGGCTGACCTCTTCTGTTGCCTGACAGAGACCGCCGACAGTTGAAGAGGGTCGTAATGTGTATTAGGCAGACATCTATCCAGACAATCACATAGGGATTCCAAACTGCATCAGGATCCACTGAAAGTTCTGTGACAGACGGGAAGTGAGGAAACTTGGATTTCATGGTCGAGCGACTGCTCATAAGCCACACATCACGCCGGTAAATGCCAAACGACGCCTCGCTTGGTGTAAGGAGCGTAAACATTGGAAAAGCGTTGTTTGGAGTGACGAATCACGTTACACAATGTGGCGATCTGATGGCAGGGTGTTGGTGTGGCGAATGCCCAGTGAACGTCAGCGTGTGTAGTGCCAACAGTAAAATTCGGAGGCTATGGTGTTATGGTGTGGTCGTGTTTTTCATTGAGGGGGCTTGCACTACTTGTTGTTTTGCGTAGCACTATCACAACACAGGCGTACATTGATGTTTTAAGCACCGTCTTGCTTCCCACTGTTGAAGAGCAATTCGAGGATGGCGATTGCATCTTTCAACACGATTGAGCACCTGTTCATAATGCACGGCATAACATCCCTGTAATGGACTGTCCTGCACGAAGTCCTAATCTGAATCGTATAGAACACCTTAGGGATGTTTTGGAACGCCGACTTCGTGCCTGGCCTCACTGACCGACATCGATACCTCTCTTCAGTACAGCACTGCGTGAAGAATGGGTTGCCATTCCCCAAGAAACCTTCCAGCACCTGACTGAACGTATGCCTGCGAGAATGGAAGCTGTCATCAAGGCTAAGGGTTGCCAACACCGTATTGAATTCCAGCATTATCTGTGGTGGGCGCCACGAACATGTAAGTCATTTGCAGCCAAGTGTCCGGATACTTTTGATCATATCGTGTATGTCAAACAATTCTTTTCTTTCTCGGTTTTCCCACCGTCCATCATTCGCTTCAATGCTGTGCTCCAAAAGTACATTCTCAGAAATTTCTTCCTCAAATTAAGGCGGATGTTTGATACTAGTAGAGTTCTTTTGGCGAGTAATGCCTTCTTTCCCCGTGCTAGTCTGCTTTTTATGTCCTCCTTGCTTCGTTCATCATCCGTTACTTTGCTTTCAAAGTAGCAGAATTCCTTCACATTAACTACTTCGCGATCCCCAATTTTGCTGGTAAATTTCTCGCTATTCTCATTTCTGCTACTTGTCATTACTTTCGTCTTTCTTTGGTTTATTCTCAATGCATGTTCTGTGCGCATTACACTGTTCACACCATTCAACAGAGTCTTCTTCACCTTCACCGAGGACAGCAATGCCATCCGTGAGTCTTTTCATTGATATCCTTTCACCCTGATTTTTTATCCCATTCTCGAACCTTTATTTTATTTCTGTCATTCCTTCTTCGATGCATAGACCGAATACTAGGGGCTAAAAACTACGTCTCTGTCTACCCCGTTTTTAAACAGAGCAGTTCGTTTTTAGTCTTCCACATAGCTTACTCCTGTTTTTCTCAGAATTTCGAACATCTTGCTCCATTTTACATTGTCGAACGCTTTTTCCAGATCGACCAATTTTATTAACGTGCCTTTATTTTTCTTCAGTCTTGGTTCCAGTTTTCATATTAAGTTATTCTCACTTCCGCTGCTCCTCGTTAGGTACAATTATTTTGTACAACAACTTTTATGCGCGATCTTTGACAATCTGCTTGTGTGAACTGGACGTACGCCACGTGTTCTTCGGTAGTTACGGGAGCTTCTCACTGTTGTGCGGCCTGAACGCCCGCCTGTGTCGGGACCCAGAGAACCGCTAATCCTTCAGCTGGCCATTGTGGTCGGCTGCCTGAATGCACAGCTTAGCCCGCCGCTTCGCCGGCGGCATCCGGCTTGACGCTAGCAGAGTGTTTCCCATGTGGTCGACGGAATTCCCTTTTCCGTACGGCCGATTACAGGTTCGTTAGAGCAGTTGTCAGAGAGCAGCAGGAAACAAGCGTTACTGCGCATGCGGAGCTACGATGACGCAGGAAGCCCGTGCTGTGCTATTAAGACGCTTTTCATCGCATTTCTGTTTGGAATTTCGCGCTCACAGGGGCATCAAATGACCTAGCGGCATGTTGTTCAGAGGGGACATACGGAGTCATTGTACTTGGCGCAATTGTTTTATCAGCTATCCAGACAAGAAATGCAAAATAAGATTGCAGTTCTTGGCACAATATTTATTTCAAAACCAGACTCTACAGTTCAGATGACCCTAATATTTTGCTGTGTGGTGACTACATAACACTACTGGCCATTAAAATTGCTACACCAAGAAGAAATGCAGATGATAATCGGGTATTCATTGGACAACTATATTATACTAGAACTGACATGTGATTACATTTTCAAGCAATTTGGGTGCATAGATCCTGAGAAATCAGTACCCAGAACAACCACCTCTGGCCCTAATAACGGCCTTGATAAGCCTGGGCATTGAGTCAAACAGAGCTTGGATGGCGTGTACAGGTACAGCTGCCCATGCAGCTTCAACACGATACCACAGTTCATCAAGAGTAGTGCCTGGCGTCTTGTGATGAGTCAGTTGCTCGGCCACCATTGACCAGACGTTTTCAGTTGCTGAGAGATATGGAGAATGTGCTGGCCAGGGCAGCAGTCGAACATTTTCTGTATCCAGAAAGGCCCGTACTGGACCTGCAACATGCGGTCGTGCTTTATCCTGCTGAAATGTAGGGTTTCGCAAGGATCGAATGAAGGGTAGAGCTACGGGTCATAACACATCTGAAATGTAACGTCCACTGTTCAAAGTGCCGTCAATGCGAACAAGAGGTGACCGAGACGTGTAACCAATGACACCCCATACCATCACGCCAGGTGATACGCCAGTATGGCGATGATGAATACACGCTTCCAATGTGCGTTCACCGCGATGTCGCCAAACACGGATGCGACCATCATGATGCTATAAACAGAACCTGGATTCATCCGAAAAAATGACGTTTTGCCATTCGTGCACCCAGGTTCGTCGTGGAGTACACCATTGCAGGCGCACATGTCTGTGATGCAGCGTCAAGGGTAACCGCAGCCATGGTGTCCGAGCTGATAGTCCATGCTGCTGCAAACGTCGTCGAACTGTTCGTGCAGATGGTTGTTGTCTTGCAAATGTCCCCATCTGTTGACTCAGGGATCTAGACGTGGCTGCACGATCCGTTACAGCCATGCGGATAAGATGTCTGTCATCTCGACTGCTAGTGATACGAGGCTGTTGTGATCCAGCACGGCGTTCCGTATTACCCTCCTGAACCCAACGATTCCGTATTCTGCTACCAGTCATTGGATCTCGACCAACGCGAGCAGCAATGTCGCGATACGATAAACCGCAATCGCGATAGGCTACAATCCGGCTTTATCAAAGTCGGAAACGTGATGGTACACATTTCTCCTTCTTACACGAGGCGTCACAACAACGTTTCACCAGGCAACGCTGGTCAGCTGCTGTTTGTGTATGAGAAATCGGTTGGAAACTTTCCTCATGTCAGCACGTTGTAGGTGTCGCCACCGGCGCCAACCTTGTGTTAATGGTCTGAAAAGCTAATCATTTGCATATCACAGCATCTTCTTTCTGTCGGTTAAATTTCACGTCTGTAGCACGTCATCTTCGTGGTGTAGGAATTTTAACGGCCAAATGCATTCTTTGATATTTGGGAAAATGCTATCATGGAACACCGTCTACCTTGCCGCAGTGCATTCTTAGACTACATTTAGCTTTACCCAGGAACAACGACGTGGACGTAGTAGAAATGTGTTCCCTTCAAGGTACTTGGATACTGAGTCCCCTTGCCTCTCACTGTCTCGTGGTGCTTGATTACTGTGAGTCCCCTTGCCTCTCATATCTCGGGATGCTTGATTACTGTGAGTCTCCTTGTCTCTCACAAGTGTTTCAGTGCAACAAATGTTCCAAATGTTGTCCTTTGTTTTAATGCACATTGCAACTCTGTGTCTGAGCGACAATCAGACATGTATTAGTGTCTCTGAACTAATGTTTACGCCCGCATCTCGTGGTCGTGCGGTAGCGTTCTCGCTTCCCACGCCCGGGTTCCCGGGTTCGATTCCCGGCGGGGTCAGGGATTTTCTCTACCTCGTGATGGCTGGGTGTTGTGTGCTGTCCTTAGGTTAGTTAGGTTTAAGTAGTTCTAAGTTCTAGGGGACTGATGACCATAGATGTTAAGTCCCATAGTGTTCAGAGCCATTTGAACCATTTGAACTAATGTTTACACATTCTTGCGAATTCTCTGCCACATATCTTCGGGGATTGTTGGTGCATCCATGTAAACTCTCTCTTTTAGCCATACCCACAGAAAAAAGTCGGCAGAAGTCAAATCAGGTGAACGTGCGGGCCACGCTTGAGGACCTCCTCGTCGAATCCATCGACTCGGATAGTTTCGATTCGAAACGAGCTAGTCGTGAGTAATGCGTTGGGCATCTATCGTGTTGAAACCACATAACCAGTCTTGTTTGAAGTGTAACATCGTCCATTAATATGGGTAAAATGATTATCCACAATGTCGCTGTACATTTGACCAGTCAGATTACCTTCCATGAACTATGGGCGAATTACCTGCGTACCTAAAATAACGCACCAAACGTTGACTCTCCATGGGCGTAGATGTTCAGCTTGCCTTACCCAATGGGGTTTCTCCACTGACCAGTAATGCATATTATGTCGATTCACTTGACCATGATTCGTAAAATTTCATTCATCAGAGAAAAGTATCTGTGAATTGAAATTTTCATTGACTGTCAGTTGTTTCTGTATCCAATTGCAGAAATTCAGAAGATTGTGAAAATCGTCACCATGCAGTTCTTGATGCAATGATAAATGAAATGGATGCTATTTGTGTGCATGCAGTATGCGTAGAAGACTTCTTTGCGAAATTCCTGAACCTCACGCAATTTGCCAAGAGTTAATGAGAGGCTTTGCAGCAACCGCAGCTAAAACATTCACTGTATTATTTTCGTTTGTCACCGCGGTCGGATTCTTTCTCTAGGTTTAACGCTTCCCGTTTCTATAACAGGTGGACAATACTGCGAAACGTCGTTCAGACGGAACATTCCTATCAGGGAACTGGGTGGCATACTTTGACGAGTTCAAAGTACGCGGCAATGACATCGACCCTCTCTGCAATCGTTGACAGCATGTAATAATTGCAACAAGATGTGTTTTTATTTTCTTTTATTGGGTTTCGATTCCCCCCCCCCCCCCCAGAGAGAGATAGAGTGAGGGCGCGGGGGGGGGGGGGGGGCTGGCAGCAGTTTAGTACGCCATTCTTCAGCGTGAAAGAGATGTGTACAGTCCGAATCGTTGAAGTAACATGCACAGTCTGACCTCAGACTGAGAGCATGATCACAGTGTGTGCTTCATTCGATTGTTGGAGGTGTCACATCATAGCATTATCAGAAATATAAAAAAGTACTTCGATTGTCCTAATCGGATGTGTATTTGTTTGAGATGTACCGTTTAGCAACTATTGTCATCTCATTTCCATGTTTGCCGATTATAGCGCAATCTATCATGAAAGGAAGGAAATGTTTCATGCAAAAGATGCATACTTTTTCAAGGAGAGACAAAATTTGCAATAAAAAAATTGGGGTTCCTATTTAAAATTTCAAAGTCACCCCATCTTCCCGCCCCCGGGGGTGGCGCATGGAGAGTCGAGCGTTATGTCTATAGATGTCCCTCTTCGAGGTGAACAGCATTCATTGCCACTTTTTCTTAATCGGATGTGTATTTCGCCAAATATTCCCACAAACAGTTTTAAATGCCTCACCGTGAAATTATTATTATATATATTTTTTTTAACTCTGCGGTACCGTTATGTAGCATTTCCAAGAAGGTTTTAATGTACATAGCACTGCAAAAGCTAATAAGAAGTAATACACATTTCTTGCTAAAATAATAAAAATACAGCTGCTTGTATGCACCAAGCAACAGCCAGACCTCACGCAGCCAGAAGAGGGAGAAACCGCTGCTCATAGGCGATTTCAGCTCTGCGCATGCGCATGTGCCCGCTGGCAACGGCTCAAACGTACCATGTGATTCAATTGTAGCATGATTGTAGCGGCGTCTTCAGTGGGCAGATGGGAGTATCGTGGGCATTGCAGGGGCTGTCACTTTAATCTCCGTCGGGCAGTGAAGATTAACATTCAGTGTAACATGGCTATTGCAGTGTAATTCGTCGAAAGCTGCCGCCGCGAATATGACTGAAACGGTAGTCTATGTGCAATTGGTTCAAATGGTTCTGAGCACTATGCGACTTAACTTCTGAGGTCATCAGTCGCCTAGAACTTAGAACTAATTAAACCTAACTAACCTAAGGACATCACACACATCCATGCCCGAGGCAGGATTCGAACCTGCGACCGTAGCGGTCACGCGGTTCCAGACTGAAGCGCCTTTAACCGCACGGCCACACCGGCCGGCCTATGTGCAATTGAATTCTGTTTCCGCACTATGGAAGTAAGTAGACGCGCGTACAGATGTAATCCATCAGTTATGTGTTTTGTGCTATACATCGAAGAAGAAATGAAGGAAATAAAAGAAAGGTTCAAGAATGGGATTAAAATTCAAGGTGAAAGGAAATCAATGAAAAGATTCGCTGATGCAGTTCCTCAGTGGAAGTGAAGAAGAATTGCAGGTTCTGTTGAGTGGAATGAACTGTCTAATGAGTATAGATTATGGACTGAGAGTAAATCGAAGTAAGATGAAAGTAATGAGAAGTAACAGAAATGAAATGGTTCAAATGGCTCTGAGCACTATGCGACTTAACTTCTGAGGTCATCAGTCGCCTAGAACTTAGAACTAATTAAACCTAACTAACCTAAGAACATCACACACATCCATGCCCGAGGCATGATTCGAACCTGCGGAAAACATTTCTGAAAATGTATATTCGGAGAACGGCATTGTATGCTAGTGAGAAATGGACTGTGGGAAATCTGGAACAGAAGAGAATCGAAGCATGTGGGATATGGTGCTACAGCAGATTGTTGAAAATTAGGTGGACTTTTAAGGTAATGAATGATGAGGTTCGCTGCAGAATCGGCGGGAAAAGGAAAATATGGTAAACACCGAAAAAAAGAAGTGACAGGATGATAGGACATCTGTTAAGACATCGCAGAATAACTGCCTTTAGAGAGGGAGCTGTAGAGGGCAGACATTGGAATACATCCAGCAAATAACTGAGGACGTAGGTTGTAAATGCTGTTTTGAAATAGAAAGGTTGTTCAAATGGTTCAAATGGCTCTGAGCAGTATGGGACTTAACTTCTGAGGCCATCAGTCCCCTAGAACTTAAAACTACTTAAACCTAACTAACCTAAGGACATCACACATTTCCAAGCCCGAGGCAGGATTCGAACCTGCGACCGTAGCGGTCGCGCGGTTCGAGACTGAAGCGCCTAGAACCGCTCGGCGGAAAGGTTGTCACAGGAGAGAAATTCTTGGCGGGTCGCATCAAACCAGTCAGAAGACTAGTGACTCCAAAAAATTCTCAGCTACACGTATAAGGGCTACCAGAGTGTGTTAGTCTCTGTGTGTCTATCTTTTTAGCGATGGTCGCAGGACTCAGCTGTTCGATTGAGGTTGTCAAATTAAACACCTTTCAGCCGTCAATTTTCAACCTTATTTTATTAGGCAACCAGTGTATTAGTGTTGTTCGTGGCTAGAAATGTTACTAGGCCCGGTAGGATACATGAGGATCGTGAACTGCGACAGATTTTGAGTGTTCGTTGCAAATTAAACGGAGATGCCGCCTACTCGAATGAAACAACGTTACCAACACTGACTGGAAGGGGTCTCACTGTGGGTCTCCATTTGGCCGACTGGTCGAATCGTGTAACATCAAGATTTGTGGGAACTTGAGAGAAGGTTTACTTGTCGTTAGGATTCTGTTCACCCACGACTGGCCACTGCAAGAAACCTTACGTGTCCTTGGAGTCATATACGCAGTTACGTATGGCAGATCCGTAGGAGTTCCTTCGCCAATCCAAAAATCGGCTATTCTTTGAAGTTTTATTGAAGTATTGCGCCGGACTTAAGTTTTGAGCCCGTCACTAAAATGCCTAATTTGACGCGTTCCCTTTTCTTCTTCACCCAGAATTCCTGCAGAAACGCATGTTTAAATTCCTCAAACGTTGGCACTTGGCGCAATCATGCACACAGTCGCGGCTGCTTCCTCACGCAAGTGCTGCTTCTTCGCAAAGAAAGTTGATATTGTAAGCTGGATCTGGGCCGACCTTCTTGCAACTGCTCAATCCAATTTTTGGGATGTAAACTATGCACACTACATGGAAACAGTGCATAGTTTTGAAGTGAGACGAAATGCTTTCGTATTTCATCCTCGTCTGGTTTCCTGTAAGTTAACTTAAGTTTACCAATGATTACATGTTTAGTGGACGCTGTACGGGTTACCGTATAGGTGATAGAGCCTGTCAGTTAATACCTGCCGTACTTGTTCTTCTTTTAGCGTCTTTTTTTCGCTCATTAATGTTTGTCGGAATCGTGCATTGTCGATCGAATCATTGTTTCGCTGACTGCTTAAATAATCAGACTAACGCTTTCCGATTCCTCTGGTTAATATCTGGCAGAATTTCCTTATATTAAAAGAGTACTTTTATCTCTTTCTGATCTTCTAAATTAACAGTAAAGGTCCTGTCCACACTAGCGTCATTTCGTGACGTCAAGTTTTCTACTTGGTTCTTTACTTGTAAGATGTCGCCCACGACTACGTCCTTCTGTTCTTTAATGTTACCCACATCCTTCTGTCGTTTTCTTCATCTCTTGAGTTGCAGTATGTAATTTATTCCCGCAACTGCTAAGCTGATCTTCAATCACTCTTCAGATTTCTTCAATTCTTCTCCGATCTTTCTGTCTTGCTTTTCGATCGGTGCTTCACACACTTGCACATGGCCTATTACTTGAGATAGTCACTGTGTTCCTTAAATTGATCTACAATTCCAAATTTTTCTCATCAGATTTCGTGACTCCTTAAAATTTTCGTCCATGTTTTTGTCTCGTTCATCCGCCGTTTTGGACTTAGAAGCAGATGTAGTGAAGCAGGTTAAAACAATAAAGACAAGGCGTGTGGTGCAGATCTAATTGCAGTCAGGTTCCTTTCAGAGTATGCTGATACAATAGCTCCATACTTAGCAATCATATACAACCACTCCGTCGTAGAAAGATCCGCACGCAAATGCTGGTAAGTTCCACAAGTCACACCAACATACAGGGAAGGAAATAGGAGTAATCCATTGAATTACAGATCCATATCACTAACTTTGGTTTGCAGAAGGATTTTGGAACATACGCTACGCTCGAACATGATGAATTACCTCGAAGGAAACGATTTATTAATAAATAGCCAACGCGGATTCAAATGGCTCTAAGCACTATTGGACGTAACATCTGAGGTCATCAGTCTCCTAGACTTAGAACTACGTAAACCTAACTAACCTAAGGACATCACACACATCGATGCTCGAGGCAGGTTTCGAACCTGCGACCGGAGCAGCCGCGTGGTTCCGGACCGAAGGGCGCAGAACCGCTCGGCCACAACGGCCGGCAACACGGATTCAGAAAATACAATATTGTTCTTCTGAAACACAACTAGCTCTTTATTCTCACAAAATAATAAGTGCTATCAAGAAGGGACGTCAAATTGATCCAAATTTTTACATTTCTAGGAGTCCGTTGACATCGTTCCTCACAAGCGATTTAATTGCGTGCCCATGGAGTATCGTGTCAACTGTGTGACTGGATTCGTGATTTCCTGTCCGAAAAGTCGCAGTTCGTAACAGTTAACGGAAAGTCATCGAGTAGAACAGAAGTAATATCTGGCGTTCTCCAAGGAACTGTTCTAGACTCTCTGTGGTTCCTGGTCTACATAAACGGTTTAGGAGACAATCTGCGCAGCTCTCTCAAATTGTTTGCAGATGATGCTGTCTTTTAGCATCTTGTAAAAAGTTATGAGATGATCAAAACGAATTGCAAAATGATTTAGGCAAGACATCTATACTGTGCAAAAAGTAACAATTGACTCTAAATAAAGAAAAGTGTGAAGTCGTCCACATGAGTATTAACCCTGTGGTGCATGAATTTCACTGCAGTGGACAACTTTTAATGGTAAATTCTGTGGCGTTTTCAATTAGTCATGGGGCTTAGAAAGAATGCAGGACACAACACCAGTAGGGAGTGCCCATTGCAGTGAACTGTGTGCATTTTCAGCCTCAGGACTGATTGAAAATGACAAAGAAACGACCTTTCACAGCTCTCCACTGTAGTCGATATGCATTGAGAGTCTCAGAACGTGTAGTAGTTTGTTTCCATGTCATACTGTTCACTGAAAGAGAGAGAGAGATACATACATACACACGTTTTTCCAAACAAAGCTAATAACAAAAGCTGTGCAGTGCTTACGGACAGAGTCAGCAGTCTGGCGGCACCCCAGATGAGTGTTTCATTGCACACTACAGACACCCCACACACAGAGTAGGGCTCGCTGACCACCTACCGTAATGTCGGCGGAGCGTCGGAATTCCAGCTCCAGCTGGGCGGCTGCAGGTGGCGGACCCAGACCTCCGGAACGGCAGCCTCCATAGAACTCTGCGCCGCGTCTATCAACAGGGCCGGCCATTACCGGGCTGTCGGGAGAGACAAGCGGCGATTCGGAGCTCCCTCTGCAACTGACTACTGTGTCAGTAGCGAGCCATTGGGTGTGTTGGACCTTCCATCGAGCTACAGACCCCTCTTGAAGATGTCCTCCGCAGACGGGGACAAAACGTTGGTAATTGACACAGAATTCATCAACCGACCACGGCATAACAGCCCGGATAATTATAATGGACATGACATTTCCGGCCGTGAAAGTCTACATTTTAGTATACTGTAGAATAGACGGACCATTGATAACTAAACAGTGTCGTTCCCTGCAGACCCACATGAAGCTCTTGTTACTGTGACTGCATTATTGAGAAAGTGCGGAGGTTTAAAAATAAAGTGCCGTGATACAAATTATTATTCGGGATTGGAATCCCCCTGTCCTGATGCCAGCTGGAATGGGTGGCTCAAAAGAACTAAGCTCTACAAGGGACCGCCCTCTCCTTTCAGGGACCGCCCTCTCCTTTCCGGAACGGAATCAAAGAGGTGTAAAAATTTTGTTTACAAGGACTAATGGTGAAGGGACACATGTAGCCCACAGGCTGCGGTATGTCCGTCCCCCATCTACGCCAATATACCGCAAGCCACACTACGGTGTGTAGTGGATGGTTTCTTTGTGTACCACTGTCACCCCTTTTCCTGTTGCAACCACGAATAGTTCGCTGGTTCAAATGGCTCTGAGCACTATGGGACTTAACATCTGTGGTCATCAGTCCCCTAGAACTTAGAACTACTTAAACCTAACTAAGGACATCACACACATCCACGCCCGAGGCAGGATTCGAACCTGCGACCGTAGCAGTCGCGCGATTCCGGACTGAGCGCCTAGAACGGCGAGACCACCGCGGCCGGCTGGAATAATGGGTCTTTCTACCTATTTATGCGTTTGTATATTACAGTTGCCAGTCCCTGCACCAGGCGTCGATCCTGTGCATGTCTCCCTCCAATTCGCTGCAGTTTTCTAGCGTTGCAACTTACTGTACACAAAATCATCCGCAAGAAATCTCATGAACTTAGGCGCTATCTACTAAGTCTTTCACATATATCGTGCATCTAAAGGGTATCTGTAGCTACTTTCAGTGCTAGACAGGTACAAGTGGAGAATTTGCACGAAGCAGCGTTGGGACCTCTGATTACCTCCCGTGCAGTATTTTTGACGGGCATGCACAACGGTTAATTCCCGATTACCTGCACAAGGACACGCGGCAGGGCGGCGGACACGTATCGCAAATCCCCCGCGCCTGGCGGCAGGCACGCCCGTCGCTGCCCCGTGTGTTCTCGCCGGCGCTGCGCGAGAACGGCTAGCGAGCGACACGCGGCAGCGCCTCACTCGGAGCCAGCCAGTTAGGTAGGCACGAAGCGGGTAAACGGTTCGGATCTGAACGGATATTTTATGTCTCAAGATATTTCGCAGCAGGTTTGTACAGCTCTGAAGTCCCGTAAACTCGGTTTGCATTTCCGCTATGTCCTTCACAACAAAGCGTATTTGATTCAGTCCATGTCGAAGGACGAACTGTAAACTATCTGTTCAAAATTATTTGGACCCCTGTTAGTGGACATTCGTGTACAATATGTCCAATCTTCGCCCCTGTAACATCTTGAACTCGACTGGGGATACTTTCAGTGAGATGTGAGAATAACTGTGCAGGAATACCAGCCCATTCTTGCTCACGAGCCTAAACCAGAGAAGATAGTGATGGTGGTCGCTGGGGTCTGGAGCGAAGTCACCGTTCTAACTCATCCCAGATGTGTTTCATAGGGTTCACATCGGGACTCTGTGCAGAGCAGACTACTTCAAGCATGTTGGTGTCTACAAACCATTGCCTCACAAACGCTGCTTTATGACAGGGAGCATTGTCAAGCTAATACAGTCAGTCATCGTCTCCCAGCAAATCCTCCATGCAGTACGCAGAGCTGTAAGATTTGTTCATTTCCTCCCGCATTTAGCATTTCTTAAGTGCAATAATGGGACCGCGCCCAAATCAGAAAAAAACACTCACTCACCGTGGTGTCTTCCTCTGTATTTTACTTTTGGCACTACACAGGACGACAGCTAACGTTTTCCAGCTATTCGCTAAACCCAAACATTTCAATCAAACATTTCAATCAAATTACCATAGTGTGTAGTGAATCATCACTCCAAATCACTCTTTTCCAGTCATTCGCTCTCAAGTGTCGTCGCTTTTTACAACATGTGAAACGTCGCTTATGATTGATCACGGAATTGTGTGGCTTATGAGAAGCTGCTCGACCACTGTATCCCATTCTTAACTCTCAGTGTGTAGTCATTGTGCTTGCTGCACTGATGATACCACTTTGCAACTCACCAGTGATTTACTCCGTGATTTCTTGCTATTTGTAAAACACCCTACAATGCGCGATGGTCAATGTCAGTCAGTGCACGAGGTGTGTCTGGTCTTGGTTTGGCTGTGTTTGTTCCTATTGTGACCGGGATTCGACAGAAGATCGGAAGCAATTCGAGAAAATCCATCAGAGACCGGGCCGACCGACGAGGCGTATTTAACACTGGATTACCGACTGTGAACATGAAGACAAACAAGAGGAAAGCAGACACTGAAGACAGCCTGGCAGATCAACATGATCCAGTGAACAATCCAGATGGCGAAAGTCCGAGATATAGTGAAATCTGAAAACAAGGTACAACTGTGTTTTATGTGTGTGAGAGCACAGTGAATACGCAACTGAAGGCAGAGGTTCAGTGCAGCAAGCTTTATAGTACAACAACGAGCACTAAATTAACCAGCAAGACGGTCGTGGCACTTTGGTGTTGCGAGGCCAGTACTGCCAGTACTGCAGCACACCGATACTAGTGTTCGCAGATGTAGCAGTGCTGTTTAGCAGTTGAAATCGAGTTCCACGCCCTCTGGCAGTCTTTCACAATCACCAGGCTGGAATACCGTATCCCTCTCTCTAAAATGGGTGTGTCGGACCAGGAACTTCCCGGAAATGCTGTGCAAGGTGAACTGACACTTGAGCCCACTCGCTAGTATGAGGAACTGGAAGCATCCAGTATCGTGCTGCTGTGGAATGAGGTGGGTGACATTATCTAGGTTGCAGGTGCTGTGTGGAGATCTAAAGCTCAATAACTGTGTCCGCAGAAACCGACACTGGCGTTCTGGTGCGCAAGTTATGCTTGTGCAGTTGAATGTGGGCTTTTAGGGTCTGGATGGACAACTGGCAACAGTACAGTCGGAGTTGGTTGGTATTATTTTGCTCCAGACCCTTTCGAGAGTCAAGGCGCAACCCATGTTTGGTAACTACCGTTGTTTGTGTGTCGTATCCGTTGTACGAGCGTGTTCACACTGGTGAGCCTGGGGAATACCGCCCAGCGTACAGGTCCTGAAGCTGTGGGCCAGACTTTACGGTTGACTCCCACAAAGGAGGATCACTTGGCTAAGGTTGTGCTGACAGTAGTCCAGCACATGCTCAGCAACATCTTGAGTGCTACTCTAATGGTGGTGGTTCCCACTAGTTTAGCGTCTGTTGTAATGAACGCTATGGTGACCGCATACAGGTAGTTAAAATAAGCATCCACAACTATGAGCCACGTAGTCTAGGAACAGACCCGCAAAGTCCAGAGGAATGCAGTCGTACGGGTGATGGGGGATGGGTGAGGGTGCGGAAATTCCGGGTGATCCAGCTTGATGTCACCTGCAAGTGGAACAGCTGTGCTAAAACTGAGGCCGCGAGGCAGCTGGTATACGACGTGGTATCTGTTTCAGTGTCTAACAGGAGGACATAATTGAGGACTGACACACTGTTGTAGATGCTAGCTCAAGCTCGGAGCTCTCGATTGATGTTTTTTGAAAAGCATATCTGCAGTGATTCGTGCAGCTGTAATGGAAAACGTGTCCAAGGTCTGTCTCCGTTCCGCATCTATATGGAAATATGAGATTTTCTGCTGGTGAAAGGCGAGGTCTGGTCCTACAGATAAGCAAGATAGAACATCCGCATTTATGTGTTGTGCTGTGGGCTTGTACTGAGGAAAAGTGCCCTACACTAGAGCCGTTGTGCTGTCATGAGGACTGGAAGCCACCCCAAATAGCGCTATCAGTGAGTGGTTCGTAGTCCATAATTCATGTTAACTTAGTCCCGAATAGGTTAAAATGAATCTTTGAAATGGCAAAGGCAGTCACCAAAATTTCGTATTCTGTTCGTGATTAGCTCATTTAAGCGGGTGTCAGCGTCTTTGACAGATAGTCAATCGGTTGCTGAGTACCAACATTGTTCCTATGCGCCAGCATAGCACCAATGCCATAAGGGAGGCATCTTGAACCAGTACAAGTGGACGCGAAAGTGAAAAGGGCGTAAGACTGATCGCAGCATATGCTTCAACTCTAGGAATGCGCGCTCCCAGGCACCTGTCCACTTGCACTGAACACTTTTCTTCCTTCGCCGGTTGGCTCAGAAGTTTAAATGTTTTACACCGCTAAGGAATGATAGAATTTAGCATGCGACAGAAATTTGAGTTTTCGGATTTTTTTTCCTCTGTTTCTAGTGTGAAACTGTACGTTTTTACAAATTTCATGATTCTAGGTCAACAGGAAGTGCCCTGTAGGTATTCCTGAATGGGTTTTCGAATATAAAAATAAGTGGCACAAATGGCCGTATATTTTGACTGAAATGACAGAATCTTAAAATTTCTGCACTGCCAACGGTCAATAGACCTTAGTATGCGACATAAATGTGAACTCAATACGTATACGCGTCCCTGAGAAAAAAGGGTTCTTAACAGTCGGATAGACAGACGGACGGACAACAAGGCTTTCCTATCACGGTTCCGTTTTTACAGACTGAGGCACGGAACCGTAAAAATGAGAAGCTCATACGCCCAGCATTTTCATGTCATTGCTGTTGGCAAAATGACAGTGATACTGGCTAAGGATAAAAGAACCCAGGCGATAACACTCGCACCATACGCAGTGCTGCGTGGGAGCGGTGTGGGCTGCGTACCCGAGCGCACGAATTTCGACAGCCACTCCACATTCACGGCACGCAGCTCACGCGCTCCGGCCGCGACGATACAAAACTGTCGCTCTTTTCACTTCGATAAAAACTGACAACGTATGTACACGTCAATAAAAGAAAATTAAAAACCTACTCTGAAAGTTGCGGGAGGGATATAGACGAAAACGGAATCTCGTCGCGTTGTCGCCATACAGAGACGCGAACAAAATGTGAGAAGGGAGAGATAAACGCCAACATTTAAAATTGTCAGCCGATACTGCAGTACATTCTAGGCTTCACAGACACAGAATTTAGAAGATGCCGCTGCAGTTACATTCCAACGACTCACAGAATTAGTGTCGCGCGTCTGTGTTTTTGTGCTACATTGTAAACCAGTGGTACTTTCCAAAGGCTGATAAAAGTATGTAAGACAAATATTAATGAAGATAACGCATTCTTATAGCTTAGAACATAGAACCAGTAACGGTGGTTGAGCGCGGTAGAGGAAAGGGAACTGCCAGCATTAAGTGCGACCAATTTGTATGCAAAAATTGTGCGAAAACATGGAACAGATTCAATCTGGTATCCACCAAAATCATTTAAAGCGTGGATGATCAAGGCGATTCGTTTTTATGTTCTGCTTCTTTCACAGACTTGACGTTCTGACCCCTCGGCTGGGCTGTGCTTCTTCGTGAGTCTACTGACGCCCTTTGTTCGCAAAATTCTTGCACTCATTACAGTGGCACTCCATCCTCGTCGAAGTAGAAAGAATAAAAAATGCAGCCTGGTTGTAGCACTAAAAGCATTTTTGAAAAAGATGAATTTGTTAATTTCAGTATAAATTCAAATCTTTTCTGAAGATATTTGCATGAGAAAAGCGGCTGGTAAACAGTTTATACAAGAAGAAAATAGAAGCTCTTGAAAAGTGGTGCCACTGAACAATGCTGAAGATCAAATGTGTTGATTGAGTAACTGATCGGGAGTTACTGAATAGAATTGAAGGTGAAAAGAAATTTATAGCGCAGCTTGAGAAGAAGGTGGTATCAGTTAATTGGCCACAATCCGAGACATCAAGGACCCCTCAATTCGGTAACAGAAGGAAGTGGCCGGGGGGGGGGGGGAGGGGGTCGGGGGAAGTCATTGTGGAGGCATTTTCGGATTGTTGTAGCTTGCAGTAGTTATGCGGAGATGAAGGTTCAGGATGGACTACCATGTACAGCTGGATCAAACCAGTCTTCGGACTGAACGATCACAACTTAGTCCATGACTGCAAGATTTCAGTGTGGTGTAAAGACGACGCCGAACATTCTCTTAAATCCGAAAGGACGAGTATCCTATCGTCGGTGGTTACGTCGCTCTTCTGTCCACTGTTTCCACGTACACATCACTATCACTGCTCAAGCAACAAGCCGAAATATCACGGAATGAGAAACCCATTCCTCCGGGATATCAGTATTCACTATTCGTTCTGCATTAGGGTGTGGTTTGTTGTTAAAACTCAGAGATTTCGCATTCCTAGAAGAGCTAACAAATACATCATTGCTTCTTCCTACGTATATCTCGCGGAAAGACCACGAAGAGAAAATTAGAGATTTGAGACCACACGGATGCATACCAGCAATCGTCCTTTCGCGAAATACTCGCGACTGGAACAGGAAACGAGGGAAGTGACAGCCACACACAAAGTACCCTACACCACCGCAAGGAGGCTTGCGAAGTGTATGTATAGATGTAGAACTGACATGTTGATCTTCCGCCCTTTGAAGTCGACGGTTTATTGTTTCTTAAAAATTTACTCCATCTTATGCGACTTCACTGACTCAGGCTGACATACCACTGTCCTTACTAGTCACACGAGAGATGGCGCAGCTCCGTATATGTATTCTTCTTCGCCGCAGTCTTAAGCCTATATTGGTGGTTCACTGTTTAATATATCGTCCGAGTTCGTATTTATTAGAGAAATTAGGGCTCTTTCTTTTGAGTCTTCAGTCTTCTGACTGGTTTGATGTAGACCGCCAATAATTCCTCTCCTGTGCCAACCTCTTCATCTCAGAGTTGCACTTGCAACCAACGTCCACAATTACTTGCTGGATGTACACCAATCTCTGTCTTCTTCTACAGTTTTTACCCTCTGCAGCTCCCTCTACTACCACGGAAATCATTCCCTGATGTCTTAACAGATGTACTATCGCCTTGTTCCTTTTCCGTGTCAGTGTTTTCAACACATTCCTTCCCTCTCCGATTCTGCTCAAAACCACCTCATTTCTTATCTTATCAGTCCACTTAATTTTCAACATTCGTCTCTAGCACCACATCTTACATGCTTCGATCATCTTCTTTTCAAATTTTCTCACAGTCCATGTTTCACTACCTTACAATGCTGTGCTCCAAACATACATTCTCAGAAATTTCTTCCTCAGATTAAAGCCTATATTTGATACTAGTAGACTTCTCTTGGGCAGGAATGCCGTTTTTGCCACTGCTAGTCTGCTTTTTGTGTCCATCTTGCTCCATCCGTCATTGATTAATTTTCTGCCTAAGTAGTATAATTTCTTAACTTCATCTACTTTGTGACAACCTATCCTGATAAGTTTCTCGCTGTTCTCGTTTCTGCTACATCTCATTACTTTCGTCTTTCTTCGATTTACTCTCAATCCATATTCTGTACTCAATAGACTGTTCATTCCATTCGTCAGGTAACTACAGCAATCTATTCCTCAGGATGGGTCCAGTCACCGATCCCTTCTTCTGGTGAAGTTGTGCCATAAATTTATTTTTCCGCAGTTTTATTCCGTACACCCCAGTTAGCTACTCGATCTACCCATCTAATCTTCAGCATTTCTTCTGTAGCACCACATGTCGAAAGCTTCTATTTTCATCTTGCGTCAGTACTTATCACCCAAGTTTCGTTTACGTGGGACTGATGACCTCGCCGTTTAGTCCCATAACCCCCCTAAATCAATAAAACGATCAATCAATCATTTCCATGGAAGGCTACAGTCGATATAAACATCTTAAGATCCTCTCTCCTTCGACCATCATCAATTATTTTGCTGCCAAAATAACAAAACTCTTCTACTAGTTTGAGTGTCTCATTTACTTCGATTACATTACATTACTTTTATCTTACGTCTGTCGATGTTAATCTTTTAAATTGGCTGTCCATTCCCTTCAACTACTCTCCCAAGTCATTTGCCGTCTCTGACAGAATTACAATGCTTTGAGGAAACGGATTTTTTTTTATTCCTCTCCATGAACTGCAATTCTCTTTCAGAATTTCTCCTTGGTTTCCTTCACAGCTTGCTCAATGCATAGTAGCATTAAAATCTGTGACGGGATACAACCTGCCCAATTCCTTCTCCAACTATTGCTTCCCGTTCATGTAGTTTGACTTCTATAACTTCTATATGGGTTCTGTACGAATTGCACATAACCTTTCGCACCCTGTATTTTATCAGAAGTTCACTGTATTCCAATCAACACTACCAGAATTTTCTGTTAAACAGTAATGTGCCGCTTACGCGTAGGGTTCGCGGTGGTTTGTATGGGTCAACTGGGGTTCGGCATTAGTGAGCGCAAGCTGTGTGCCACACTAGTGAGCTCAAAACAAGATTGTAGATTTACAACACCATGACACTGGAAATGATAACCATTCACGCTGCTCAGTACAGCTGGAGGTGAAGTTTAACTACCAAAAATTAACTCAAAAGATATTCACAAATAAGAAATGAAACAATTAACTTTCCTGGTTGACCAGAAATGTTCCTAGTAATGGCACCTGTTTTGCACCGGAAAGCCGACACAGCAAGTCCTGTAGAATCGACTGCCGATATTTATTAAGAGAAAATATGTCGCTTCAATAGGTAGCTGGAGGACAAAAATTATAACTTTCGTTAAAATTAACCATCAGTGTATTGATTCTAAAAATTGGTGCTCAGATCAAGGTAAATTGCAGTCACAGTTCTCTGTGTCAAGGATGAAAATTAATGAGCCTGAAATTACAAAAAGATTTCCATCGATCAGTAGTGAGACAAGGTTCCTGTCTATTTTGGAAGCACTGTATAAATGCTGAAGGCATCTGAATGCTGTGTGGAAGACTGCTACTCAGTGAGAAAATGCATATGCATAATCACGACTGTTTTACCCACCTGAGTATAGACTCACGACCCCAGTATATAAGAGCTACAAAAAGCAAATCCACGTTGCCAAATAAACTCGCAAATTTTGAGCTGCACGGAGGAAAAGCATCGAAAATGCTAAATGCGACACTCAAAAAAGCAACGAGAGAAGTCGTAGGCTGGGCCGGACATCTCTTGTTATCTCCGCGACAAAAAGTCGCCCCAGCAGTCAAGGGCTGAACACCAAAGGTTCGTTTGAGCAGTTGCCACGGGCTCACGCGCACGCGCAGAGCTGAAGTTTTGTATCAGCAGCGCCTTCTCCGGCTTCTAGCGACGTCAAGTGTGGCTGTGCTCATAGAGCAGTAGGTAAGCAGCCAGTTGCTACCCGGGAAAAAATTTCTGATACGCCCAAGACGCCAGATTCGCACATGCGCAAAGCAGTGTGAGTTGTAGTAGGGGATAGTCTCTGCGTGACCGTTGTTTGCATTCCGTTATTTTGCCGTTGTCTCTTCGTTTACAACTCTCACGTCAAACGAATACAAAACGAATTTCTGTCGCTGAGCTATCAGGTAACTAAAACACATTCACATAATCACGGAAGACTAGAGTACGTTGTTAGTTTCTATTTTCTGATTTTATTTCCACGTTATCAGCAATCAACCATTAATCGTCTTGCAGAACCATGAAATTATTTTTGTCGACTTAGTAAAGAAAATTGGCTTTTATTTATCTTTTCTGCAGAGGCAGTCAATTTATTTGAAACGAAGGGTTTCATTCCACATTATTGGCTAGTTTCAACTGGTGCAAGTGCACATATTCATTTTCTGGCACTTATGGCACTATCTCATAACAAAGAACCAAACATGATATGATGCATCACTGGTACTCCAAGAAAATTGGCAGATCGAAAACACAGTGAAAAAACCTTAATAGCAGGCATTTGATTGTGAATCTGGACGTATGCATGTGCACTTTAAAGGCGAATTATGCATTTTACTTGTGTTTACAAAATTCATATGCTCTTGGTATATTCCCTGAGATTCAGTTTCTTTAATGACATAATGTAAGATCTCCGAATCCTGTGTACAAATGTACATAAATTTTCACTTGAAGATCATGGATGAAACACACACAACGCTGGTGTAATAATCTACAATATTTATAATGTATTACACGAACCATTTTTCGACTGTTCGCCATCATCAGGTACAAAGATAAGCATGTGGTGCAGTGAAATTCTGTTGGATCAAAGGTTTTAAACTAGTGCATGTATAGAGTATCTCCATTTCCAGAGATGAAAAATGTTAATTTTAGAATTAGCAATAAAACAAGACGGATTATTTCAGTTTAAATGCGATGTAAGGTTGTTTAACTAAGATAAAATGTGTGACGCACTAATGAATGAACTATAGACAAGCAACAGTTGTACATAGAAGAAGACAGGTGAACAATAAACTTTGGTGAAATACTCCTAAGATGTGGCTGAACAAAATAATCTTGTCTTTACAAGGTCCTCAATTACAAACAGATAAGGTACAATAGAAACATTAAGCAAGTGAGTGAAACAGCAGTGATTATGCAAAGTAATTTTTTTAAACAACGAGAGAAATTATAGTAACTGAAATAAAGAAACTGAGGCATGTGAGCAAGAACTCAATGTACTGGGAAAAGGCTTCAAGTAAGAACCACAAGAAGTCTCCGAAAAACAACCGGAAATAAAAATAGACCTAGAATGTGCATTATGTGAGCACATCTCTACTAAATCCCTCGTAGCCCGTGAACTAGAAATATCTTAACTCGTTTCTAGTGCCCCACCAGTTAAAGAACAAATGTTAAACAATTTCAAGAAGGAAATGATTGACAATAATGCTATAGCAGTCCGATCGTACAAAGAAAATGCTGTTGTCGTAATGAACAAATGTGACTATGTAACAAAGTGGAAGATATCCTAAATGCCACCAACTTCCGACAGATACAGAAAGACTCGACACAATCGTATAATGATAAAATTAGAAGTGTAATCAAACTGTGTGAAAGAATAATATCAGAATCTGATGATGCCTACTTCCTCACCAACATGAATCCTATAGCTCCCAGACTTTATGCACTCACTGAAATTCTGAAAGATAATATTCCACTTCGTCCTGTGGTGTCTTCATTCTCAGTTCCAGGTTACAAATCAGCCAGAGAATTAAATGACCTGATCAAGATCAAAAACATGTTCAAACCTAGGCATGGTATCCGTAATTAAATTGACTCAGTGAACAAGTTAAAAAGACATGCAAATCCTCGCTAGTGCCAAGCCGATTTCTTTTGATGTTAGCAATTTATTCACTAATATACCTGTTAATGAGTGAAGAACATTCTCACAGAATTACTAGATAAATCAAAAGATAACCCCGCAGTCACAGATGGCATAAGGTTAGCTACAGAATCTTGTCTAATACAAAATTATTTCCGTTTGAGTAACAGAATATACAAACAGTTGGATGGTCTAGCTATGGGAATCGTCCTCAGTCTAGTCCTCGCTGAAATCTTCATGGACAATTTTGAAACACAGTTTTTGGAAAATAATCTACTCTCTTCCAAGGTTGGATACTGGTTTAGGTATGCTGACGATGTGTTGTGTGTGTGGAGAGGTACTACCCTTCAGAAATTCTTCAGAAAACTGAAGTCCCTAGGGCGCTGCAGTCATGGACTGTGCGGCTAGTCCCGGCGGAGGTTCGAGTCCTCCCTCGGGCATGGGTGTGTGTGTTTGTCCTTAGGATAATTTAGGTTAAGTAGTGTGTAAGCTTAGGGACTGATGACCATAGCAGTTAAGTCCCATAAGATTTCACACACATCTAACTAAAGTCCAAACACAACAGTATAAAGTTCACAATGGAGTTTGGGGGTAACTGCATATACTATTTCGATCTAACCATAGACGTCAGTGACCCTATTCGTACTGCAAGATTTATAGGAAACCTACCCCCACAGCTATAGTACTTCCGGTCAATCGTCAACTCACAGTAACCCATAAACACGCTGCCTTTCATTATGATACATTGGCTAATGTCCATCCCCATGAGTGAAGACAACTTCCAAAGGGAATTAAATGGAAATGGCTGTCCTCCTACCTTAGTGGACTACATGCTGTATAACAAGCAGAAGCAACTGGTGTACTCTCTTTTTTTACCTTGTTGTTGACCCAACACTTCAAGAATCCAATAAATGGTACAGAGTTTGATACTTAGGACTGGATGTAGCCATAAAGCTTAAATCCAGAAACACAAAAACAACATTTTATGTGCACGACACTGTTGGACAGTTTTTGCCCAATTGTAAAGACAGCACTCCAGCTTTGGAACAGAGTGGAATACATAAAATTACTTATAACAGTGGAAAATTCTGTGTAGGTGTGTCTGTCAGGGCAATGTGTACCCTTGAAAGAACACCACATAAGTTGGAAACATAGGAAAGGAGATTCTACTTTTGCAGACCGCCTGCTCAAAGGAGGACATAGTAACAAGATGAAACATGAAGTATTAGATCACATCCATAAAGGAAGGAATATGAACGGTGTTGAAATAATGGAAATTAATGAACACGTGTCCATCAAGTCAAGCTTAGCACTGAATGACCAGACACAGTTCCCTTACTCAACATTTCTAACTGCAGCTACTACTTGTAATCCCATCCAGGCCATGTTATAATTTACCCCTCTTACTCATGAGCCCCATTTTCTTTATTTCAGTTACTATAATTTCCCTAGTTAGTTAAAAATTTTTGCTTTGCATAATCACAGCTGCTTCACTCACCTGCTTAATATCACTATTATATCTTATCTGTTTGTGGTCTATTGAAAACAATACTATTTTGTTCAGCCACATCCTTGGAATATGTCACCAAAGTTTAGTGTTCAGCTATTTTCTTATATGTACAACTGTTGTAATTCGTCTATAGCTCATTAGTTAATGTGTCACACACTTTATCTTAGTTAAATAGTTTTATTGCTAATTCTAACACTTTTCATCTCTGGAATGGAGATGTTCTGCACATGCACTAGTTCAAAATATGTGCTCGAACAAAATTTCACTGCACCACTTACTTATCATTGTACTTGATTACGGCGTAACAGCCGAAAACCGGTTCGTGTAAGAAATAATAAATATTGTAGAATATTACACCAATGTTGTGTGTTTATTCATAATTGTATAATGTATTCTACCAAGAACCGACAGAACAGTCAATCAGTGCACTTCACTTGAAGATTACTAACAAGGGAACCTCCCCATCGCACCCCCCTCAGATTTAGTTATAAGTTGGCACAGTGGATAGGCCTTGAAAAACTGAACACAGATCAATCGAGAAAACAGGAAGGAGTTGTGTGGAACTATGAAAAAAATAAGCAAAATATACAAACTGAGTAGTCCATGCGAAGATAGGCAACATCAAGGATGATCTGAGATCAGGAGCGCCGTGGTCCCGTGGTTAGCGTGAGCAGCTGCGGAACGAGAGGTCCTTGGTTCAAGTCTTCCTTCGAGCGTAAAATTTTATTTTTTATTTTCAGACGATTATCAAAGTTCAGGCACTCACACATAATAAAACTCGCTCTCCAAAATTCCAGGACATGTTCAGATTTGCTTGGACATATGCAGGATTTGACGGTTTACACACGGAAAAATTTGAAAACGTTAAAAACATGTTTTGACAGAGCACAGGGAAAATTGTGCGACTGTGAAACTGTTGGATTCATTTGTTGAAGTTTATGTGACAAACTCTTATGTTTTCATCACTTTTTTGGTAGTAATTCTCACATCCACAAGAAAACCTAAATCGGGCAATGTAGAAGAATTTTTTTTACCCATTCGCCAAGTGTACAAGTTAGGTGGGTCGACAACATATTCCTGTCATGTGACGCACATGCCCTCACCAGTGTCGTATAGAATATATCAGACGTGTTTTCCTGTGGTGGAATCGGTTGACCTATGACCTTGCGATCAAATGTTTTCGGTTCCCATT
Organism: Schistocerca nitens; assembly: GCF_023898315.1. Lineage (NCBI taxonomy): Eukaryota > Metazoa > Arthropoda > Insecta > Orthoptera > Acrididae > Schistocerca > Schistocerca nitens. Next base: position 392,346,986 of record NC_064618.1, read on the forward strand.
GGAGATGCACGTCCTTTCGTCTACTAATCGCACAGTTTTGCGGTGCGGTCGCAAAACACAGACACTAAACTTATTACAGTGAGCAGAGACGTCAATGAACGAATGGACAGATCATAACTTTGCGAAAATAAGGAAAAATTTTTCACTTGAGGGGATACTTGAACCAAGGACCTCTCGTTTCGCAGCTGCACAAGCTAACCACGGGACCACGGCGCTCCTGAGTTCAGATCATCCTTGATGTTGCCGCCTATCTTCGCATGGACTACTCAGTTTGTATATTTTGCTTATTTTTTTCATAGTTCCACACAACTCCTTCCTGTTTTCTCGATTGATCTGTGTTCAGTTTTTCAAGGCCTGTCCACTGTGCCAACTTATAACTAAATCTGAGGGGGGTGCGATGGGGAGGTTCCCTTGTAAGCAGCAAAATTTGGTCATTGGTACTGAATAAAATATTTTGTTTCAAATATATTGGCAGCTTGAGGAGAATTTTTTTAATCTCTTTCCATGAAACACAATGTTTTTAGATCACAGAGTCGCGCGGGGTAGCCGGGCGGTGTAGGGCGCCTAGTAACGGTTCGCGCGGCTCTCCCCACCTCCCGTCGGAAGTTCGAGTCCTCCCTCGGGGCATGGGTGTCTGTGTTGTCCTTAGCGTAAGTTAGATTAAGTAGTGTGTAAGCTTTGGGACCGATGACCTCAGCAGTTTGGTCCCAAAAGACCTTACCACAAATTTCCAAAAAAAATTTCTGAGCACAGGACATATTTCCACACTTACCTCCTCTAGGTTTGACGTTATTTCTTAGCTTGTGTTGTTTACGTCTTAAATTTACAGAGTGCCATTCTTCTGTAAATTATAGAGTGGCAGCACATGGAGTCGTATCATTGTAACTCCCCACATGGCTTTATATTATTCCTAGAGTAGAATACAAACTGCCAGTTGTACAGTTTTTTGGCTTCACAGATTAACTTGTTAATTTTTTATACAGTCATGAAAAACTTACAAGAAATTTCCATTACTTCTTATTGGCTTTTTACAGTGTCATGTGCGTCGAAACCTGACTGTAAATGGTACATAACGGTATTGCAGAGTACGAATTAAAAAAATAAACTATGTTAAAGTCTCCACATAGCAAAATAACAGGGTACTTTGAGCTGTAGAGTCTATTTATGAAATGAATATTGTACCGGCGACTGCTTCCTTACTTTGCATTCCTTATCGGGATAGAATGTGATAAAACAATAGCCCGAAGTACAGTAAGTCCGTATGTTCCCTCCGAGCAACATGCCGCAGTGCTGTACATGGTCACTTGATGACCCAGTAAGCACGTAATTTCAAACAGAATTGCGACATAGACCGTTTGAGCAGTGCAAACACCGAGGACGGGTTTCCTACGACGTCGCAGTAACGCGTGATTTCTAGCGCTCTCTGACAACTGCTCAGACGATCCTCAAGTGTGTCCACCTGCCTGTCTTCCACTGCACTCCTGGACACTACTGTTAGGGCGGGAGGATACACGAGGTTTCCCACCGTGGCAGTGTGGAATTTCTCTGCGCGTTCCAAAACGCAGGGTTAGCCCGCACAATTTTGTCCGCAAGCGCTTGTTGTATTTCCGTAAACTGAACAGAAGTTAGCACTGGACGGAACTCACGCAGCTCGTTTTCCACGCTGTACACCGTAAAATGGCGGTTGCTTAATATCTGCATATGCTTCTAGCGTAGTCCGTGGTCATTTCTAGCTGCCTCCAAAGGAACCACTCGAAGTTCGCACAGCTACGAAAAGGCGCTTTGCTGTACCCCGGCCTGGAAACACCGTTAGCTGCGGCGGACTTCTATGCGGCTCTGTCGTTCTTAGAGGAATTCGGGGAAACCTCGCAGAAGTCCGCTCCTCGACCATCCAACGCCTAAAGCTTGCAGCTGGCCTTTCTCACCGCTCTCCAGTAGTTGCCAATTGACAAGCTCATACTCCAGATTTCACAAGCCCTCCATCCAGAAAATTTAGGGTAATAGGGGAATGGCAATGGCTTTACAAAGAGCACACTACGACTTTGACCTCTTACTTAGTTTGCATTTATCGCGAATCGCTCGCCCAGCACGAAGGCCCAGGGTACTGGAAGAAAGCACAGATGACGCCTGTCTATAAGAAGGGTAATATAACGGACCTGCAAAATTACAAAGCAATATATTTAACATCGCTTTGCTGCAGAATTCTAGAACATATTCTGAATTCTAATACAATACATTTCTTAGAGATCGAAAAGTTTATGTCCACTAATCACCACGGTTTTAGACAATGTCGCTCGTGTGAAATTCTCTTACGTAATACACTACTGGACATTAAAATTGCTACACCACGAAGGTAACGTGCTACAGACGCGAAATTTAACCGACAGGAAGAAGATGCTGTGATATGCAAATGATTAGCTTTTCAGAGCACACACACAAGGTTGACGCCGGTGGCGACACCTACAACGTGCAGACACGACGAAAGTTTCCAACCCATTTCTCGCACACAAACATCAGTTGACCGGCGTTACCTGGTGAAACGTTGTTGTGATGCCTCGTGTAAGGAGGAGAAATGCGTACCATCACGTTTCCGACTTTGATAAAGGACGGTTTGCGGTTTATCGTATCGCGACATTGCTGCTCGCGTTGGTCGAGATCCAATGACTGTTAGCAGAATATGGAATCGGTGGGTTCAGGAGGGTAATACGGAACGCCGTGCTGGATCACAACGGCCTCGTATTACTAGCAGTCGAGATGACAGGCATCTTATCCGCATGGCTGTAACGGATCGTGCAGCCACGACTCGATCCCTGACGCAACAGATCGGGACATTTGCAAGACAACAACCACCTGCACGAACAGTTCGACGATGTTTGCAACAGCATGGACTATCAGCTCGGAGAGCATGGCTGCGGTTACCCTTGACGCTGCATCACAGACAGGAGCGCCTTCGATGGTGTACTCAACGACGAACCTGGGTGCACGAATGGTAAAACGTCATTTTTTCGGATGAATCCAGGTTCTGTTTACAGCATCATGATGATCGCATCCGTGTTTGGCGACATCGCGTTGAACGCCCATTGGTAGCGCGTATTCGTCATCGCCATCGCCATACTGACGTATCACCCGGCTTGATGGTATGAGGTGCCATGGGGTACACGTCTCAGTCACCTCTTGTTCTCATTGACGGCACTTTTAACAGTGGACGTTACATTTCAGATGTGTTACGACCCGTGGCTCTACCCTTCATTCGATCCCTGCGAAACCCTACATTTCAGCAGGATAATGCACGACCACATGTTGCAGGTGCTGTACGGACCTTTCTGGATACAGAAAATGTTCGGCTGCTGCCCTCGCCAGCACATTCTCCATATCTCTCACCAATAGAAAACGTCTGGTCAATGGTGGCCGAGCAACTGGCTCGTCACAATACGCCAGTCACTGCTCGATGAACTGTGGTATCGTGTTGAAGCTGCATGGGCAGCTGTACCTGTACACGCCATCCAAGACGTATCAAGGCCGTTATTACGGCCAGAGGTGGTTGTTCTGGGAACTGATTTCTCAGGATCTGTGCACCCAAATTGCATGAAAATGTAATCACATGTCAGTTCTAGTATAATACGTATATTTGTCTAATGAATATCCGTTTATCATCTGCATTTCTTCATGGTGTAGCAATTTTAATGGCCAGTAGTCTATACTGCGAAGTATGGATGGAAGGCAGCAGGCAGATGCATATTTATGGTTTCCGAAGATTAGTTGCCACGGTACCGCACAGCAGACTGCCAACAAAGGTACGAGCATACGGAATAGGTTACCAGATATGTGAGTGGCTCGAAGACTTGTGAAGTAATAGAACCCATTATACTGTCCCCATCATTGTGAGGAGTGCCCCAGGGAAGTGTGATTGGACCGCTGTTATTTTCTATGTAGGTAAATGATCTGGGTGAACAGGATGGGCAGCAATCTGCATTTGTTTACTGACGATGCTGCGGTGTACGGGGAGGTGTAGAAGATGGATGACTGTAGGATGACACAAGGTGATACAAACAAAATTTCTAGTTGGTGTGATGAATGGCATTTAGCTGCGGATATAGAAAACTATAAGTCAGAAATAAATAGGAAGTGCAGGGAAGCTAAGACGAAATGGCTGCAGGAAAAATGTGAAGACATCGAAAAATATATGATTGTCGGAAGGAGAGACTCAGCATACAGGAAAGTCAAAACAACCTTTGGTGACATTAAAAGCAACGGTGGTAACATTAAGAGTGCAACGGGAATTCCACTGTTATTCCACTGTTAAATGCAGAGGAGAGAGCAGATAGGTGGAAAGAATACATTGAAAGCCTCTATGAGGGTGAAGATTTGTCTGATGTGGTAGAAGAAGAAACAGGGGTCGATTTAGAAGAGATAGGGGATCCAGTATTAGAATCGGAATTTAAAAGAGCTTTGGAGGACTTACGGTCAAATAAGGCGGAAGTGGTAGATATTCCATCAGAATTTCTAAAATCACTGGGGGAAGTGGCAACAAAACGACTATTCACGTTGGTGTGTAGAATATATGAGTCTGGCGACATACCATCTGACTTTCGGAAAAGCATCATCCACACAATTCCGAAGACGGAAAGAGCTGACAAGTGCGAGAATTATCGCACAATCAGCTTAACAGCTCATGCATCGAAGCTGCTTACAAGAATAATATACAGAATGGAAAAGAAAATTGAGAATGCGCTAGGTGGCGATCGGTTTGGCTTTAGGAACAGTAAAGGGACGAGAGAGGCAATTCTGGCGTTACGGCTAATAATGGAAGCAAGGCTAAAGAAAAATCAAGACACTTTCATAGGATTTGTCGACCTGGAAAAAGCGTTCGACAATATAAAATCGTGCAAGCTGTTCGAGATTCTGAAAAAAGTAGGGGTAAGCTATAGGGAGAGACGGGTCATATACAATATGTACAACAACCAAGATGGAATAATAAGAGTGGACGATCAAGAACGAAGTGCTCGTATTAAGAAGGGTGTAAGACAAGGCTGTAGCCTTTCGCCCCTACTCTTCAATCTGTACATCGAGGAAGCAATGATGGAAATAAAAGAAAGGTTCAGGAGTGGAATTAAAATACAAGGTGAAAGGATATCAATGATACGATTCGCTGATGACATTGCTATCCTGAGTGAAAGTGAAGAAGAATTAAATGATCTGCTGAACGGAATGAACAGTCTAATGAGTACACAGTATGGTTTGAGAGTAAATCGGAGAAAGACGAAGGTAATGAGAAGTAGTAGAAATGAGAACAGCGAGAAACTTAACATCAGGATTGATGGTCACGAAGTCAATGAAGTTAAGGAATTCTGCTACCTAGGCAGTAAAATAACCAATGACGGACGGAGCAAGGAGGACATCAAAAGCAGACTCGCTATGGCAAAAAAGGCATTTCCGGCCAAGAGAAGTCTACTAATATCAAATACCAGCTTTAATTTGAGGAAGAAATTTCTGAGGATGTACGTCTGGAGTACAGCATTGTATGGTAGTGAAACATGGACTGTGGGAAAACCGGAACAGAAGAGAATCGAAGCATTTGAGATGCGGTGCTATAGACGAATGTTGAAAATTAGGTGGACTGATAAGGTAAGGAATGAGGAGGTTCTACGCAGAATCGGAGAGGAAAGGAATATGTGGAAAACACTGATAAGGAGAAGGGACAGGATGGTAGGACATCTGCTAAGACATGAGGGAATGACTTCCATGGTACTAGAGGGAGGTGTAGAGGGCAAAAACTGTAGAGGAAGACAGAGATTGGAATACGTCAAGCAAATAATTGAGGACGTAGGTTGCAAGTGCTACTCTGAGATGAAGAGGTTAGCACAGGAAAGGAATTCGTGGCGGGCCGCATCAAACCGGTCAGTAGACTGAGTAGGAGAAGCAAACCCGTAATTTAGATTGCAGCATTAGTAACGTCGTGCTTGACACAGTCACGTCGTTTAAAAATCGCGGCGTTATGTTGTAAAATGGTATGAAATGGAACGAGCATGTGACGATTTTAGTAGAGAAGGCGATTGGTCGATTTCGGTTTATTGGGAGAATTTTGGGAAAGACTGGTTCATCTGTAAAGGAGACCGCATATAGGACGCTGGTTAGACCTATTCTTGAGTACTCCGCAGAGTGTCTGGGATCAGCAGCTGTCGCATTAAAGGAAGTCATCGAACCAATTCAGAGGCACGCTGTTAGATTTGTCACCGGTAGTTTCGAAGAACACGCAAGTGTTACGGAGATTTTTCGCGAACTCAAATGGGAAAAGAGAATCCGTGGAGGGTAAACGATGTTGTTTTGAGGAATACTATTGAGAAAATGTAAAGAACCACCGCTGAAGTTGAGTGCAAGATTCTATTTCCGTTAACAGAGATTTCTCGTAAGGATCACGAAGGTGAGATGCGAATATTTAGGACCTAGACGGAGACATATAGATAGTCGTTTTTCCTTCGCTCTAATTGTAAATGGAGCAGGGAAGGAAATTCCTAGTCGAGATACTGGACATCCTCCGCCACGAGCAGTAATGTGGCTTGCAGAGTATATGTAGATATGCAGTAATGAGCCAGAACGTTATGACCTCCTATCCAATAGCCTTTGGCTCGAATAAGAGCGACGAGGCGTCGTGGCTTGGAAGCAACGAGACCTTGGTAAGTCGCTGGCACCACATCTGCACACACAACTCACCTAATCCCCGTTAATTCCAGCGAAGGGCGATGAACTCTGACGCCATGTCCAATCTCATTCCAGATGTCTTCGATTGGGTTCATATCTGGAAAGTTGTGGGATCAGCACATCAATTTGGAACTCGCCACTGTGTTCCTCAACCACTCCAGAACACTGCTGGCCTTGTGACATGGCGCATTATCTTGTTGAAAACTGCCACTGCGTTTGGAAACATGATCGTCATGACAAGAGTGTACGTGGTGTGCAACCAGTCACGGTGCCTTGCAGTAAATGCAACGGACACGTGGATGCCCTCGTGAATTTTCCCCAGAGCATAACCGGAGCCGCCGTCAACTTGTCTCTGACCCGCAGTACAGGGGTCAAGGAGGTGTTCCCCTGGAAGACTACGGATTCGCTCCCTTTCATAGGCTTGATGAAGAAGATATCGGGATTTATCAGACCATGCAACGCGCTGCCTCTGCGCCGAAGTCCAGTGCCGATGGTCACGTTGACGTTTCAGTCGTAGTTGCCAATGTAGTGGTGTTAACATTGGCACATGCATTGGTCATTGGCTTCGGAGGCCCATTTTTAGGAGTGTTCGGTGCACTGTGTGTTCAGACACACTTGTACTCTGCTCAGCACTGAAGTCTGATGTTAGTTCCGCCACAGTTAGCCGCCTGTTCTGTTTTACCAGTCTGCCCATCTTAAGACGTCCGATATCTTTAATGAGAGGTGGCCGTGCAACCCTTCGACCTCTGGACGTTGTTTAAAGTTGTGTTGAAGACACTTACAACAGCACTCCTCGAGCACCCGACAAGCCGCGAATTTTCCGAAAGACTCGTGCCGAGCCTCCCGGCCATCACAATCTGCCCTCGGTCAATCTTAGATTATATCGCGCGCCTTCCCCATTCTGTAGACGGACAGCACGCTCACTGATATATTACATGCACCGTGCGTGTGTTTGACTAGCAGTCATTCCTCGCCAGGTGACGCTGCTATCTTCTGGGGGAGTTTGTGTCGACAGCAGGTCGGTGGCCATAATGTTATGGCTGATCAGTGTACATGTAGATTTTTTTATCGTCACTTAGTGACATTTGCGTAGCCTGTTACGTCATAAAACATACAAACAAAGGTTTGCCATTCTGTGGCTGTCTTCTAAGATAAGACTGAGATGTAATTACAGTGAGGTTACAAAAGTCACTTATACAGAAGGTGGCAGTATCGCGTACATAAGTTATAAAAGGGTGGAGCTGTCATTTGCACTCAGGTGATTCATATGAAAAGGTTTTCAACGTGATTATGGCCACACGATGAAAATTAACGGACTCTTAACGCGGAATGATACGTGGAGGTAAATGCATGTGGCATTCCGTATTGGAAATCATCAGGTTCAAATGGCTCTGAGCACTATGGGACTTAACATCTGAGGAGGTCATCAGACTTAGAACTGCTTAAACCTAAGTAACCTAAGGACATCACACACATCCATGCCCAAGGCAGGATTCGAACCTGCGACGTAGCGGTAACGCGGTTCCACACTGAAGCGCCTAGAACCGCTCGGCCACACCGGCCGGCAAATCACCAGAGAAATCAGTATTCCGAGATTCACAGTGTCAAGCGCGTGGTGAGAGTACCGAATTTAAGGCATTTCCTCTCACGACAGACAATTTAATGGCCGAAGGCGTTTACTTAACGGCCGAGAGCAGTTGTTGGTGCTAACAGATAAGCAACACGGCGTGAAATAACAACAGGAACCAATGTGGGACGTACGACGAACGTATCCGTTAGGACAATGCGGCGAAACTTGACGTTAGTGGGCTATGGAATCAGACGACGGACATGAATGTCTTTACTAACAGCACGACGCCTGCAGCGCCTCTGCATGGCTCTTGACACTATCGGTCGGACCCTAGACTACTGGAAGACTGTCGCCTGTTCTGATGAGTCCCGATGTCAATCGATAAGAGCTTATGGTAAAGTTCGAGTGTGGCGCAGACCTCACGAAGCCATGGACCCAAGTTGTCAAGTAGGTGCAAACTGGTGGAAGCCCCATTATGGTTTGGGCTGCGTTTACGTGGAATAGACTGGATCCTGTGGTCCAGCCGAACGGATCATTGACTGGAAATGGTTACGTTCGACCACGTGGAGACCACTTGCAGCCATCCATGTTCCGAAACAACGATAGAATTTTTATGGATGAGAGTGTGCCACGTCACTGGATCACAGTTGTTTTCGATTGGTTTGAAGAAGATTTTGGTCAGTTCGAGTAAATGATATGACCACCCAGGTCGCCCGACATGAATCCCACCGAATACTTATGGTACGTAATCGAGAGGTCAGTTCGTGCACAAAATCGTGCACCGGCAACACTTCGGCACTGATAGACGGCTGTATAGGCAGCGTGGCTCAGTATTTCTCCAGAGGACTTCTAACGACTTGATGAGACCATGCCACGTCCAGTTGCTGCAATACGCTGGATCAAAAGAGATTCTGACATGATTTTGGAGGTACCCCAAGACCTGTGTGTCCTTAACGTTTTCTACGGTGTAAGGAAATACCTTGTGGGGTGGCTGCGTTAAAAGACTTGGCATCATCCGTGATGGGGAGTAAGGTCGTAGTACAGCGGTGAGTGACAGTGGGCGGCCGAACGGCGACACACCTCGTGGTGTCGTCGGCTGGTTGGGGAACGCGATGCTCGTCTCGGCAGGCGGGTGGCGGGGGTCCGCCGGTGCTGCGTGAGTCGGGTCCGGCGCCGGGCCAGCGCCGGCCACGCCCTGCGCCTTCGTTTATTTTTACTGTCGCTTTCTGCGGCCGGCGCTGCTCTGGCGCCCCGCCAGCCCCGTGTTTTATCAGTCTGTCAGCGGCTACCGCGATAGCGACCGCTGGCCTAGCGCCTCAGTGTGCATTTACATGCCGCGCGATCCTCTCCGACGCACTCTGGACTCGCATTCGGGAGAAAGACGGTTCAAATCTGCGTCCGGTCATCCTGATTTAGGATTTCCATGGTTTCTCTAAATACACTACTTGCCATTAAAATTGCTACATCAAGAAGAAATGTAGATGATAAAGGGTATTCATTGGACTAATATATTATACTAGAACTCACATTAATTACATTTTCACCCAATTGGGGTGTATAGGTCTTGAGAAATCAGTACGCAGAACAACCACCTCTGGCCGTAATAACGGCCTTGATACGCCTGGCCAATGAGCCAAACAGAGCTTGGATGGAGTATACAAGTACACCTGACCATGCAGCTTCAAAACTATAGCACACTTTATCAAGAGTAGTGACTGGCGTATTGTGACGAGCCAGTTGCTCGGCCACCATTGACCAGACGTTTTCAATTGGTGAGAGATCTGGAGAATGTGCTGGCGAGGGCAGCAGCCGAACATTTTCTGTATCCAGAAAGGTCCGTACAGCACCTGCAACATGCGGTCGTGCATTATCCTGCTGAAATGTAGGGTTTCGTAGGGATCGAATGAAGGGTAGAGCCACGGGTCGTAACACATCTGAAATGTAACGTCCACTGTTCAAAGTGCCGTCAATGCGAACAAGAGGTGACCGAGACGTGTACCCAATGGCACCTCATACCATCAAGCCGGGTGATACGTCAGTATGGCGATGGCGATGACGAATACGCGCTACCAATGGGCGTTCAACGCGATGTCGCCAAACACGGATGCGACCATCATGATGCTGTAAACAGAACCTGGATTCATCCGAAAAAATGACGTTTTGCCATTCGTGCACCCAGGTTCGTCGTTGACTACACCATTGCAGGCGCACATGTCTGTGATGCAGCGTCAAGGGTAACCGCTGCCATGGTCTCCGATCTGATAGTCCATGCTGCTGCATACGTCGTCGAACTGTTCGTGCAGATGGTTGTTGTCTTGCAAATGTCCCCATCTGTTGACCCACGGATCGAGACGTGGCTGCACGATCCGTTACAGCCGTGCGGATAAGATGCCTGTCATCTCGACTGCTAGTGATACAAGGCCATTGGGATCCAGCACGGCGTTCCGTATTACCCTCCTGAACCCACCGATTCCATATTCTGCTTAACAGCCATTGGATCTCGACCAACGCGAGCAGCAGTGTCGCGATACGATAAACCGCAATCACGATAGGCTACAATCCGACCTTTATCAAAGCCGGAAACGTGATGGTACGCATTCCTCCTGCTTACACGAGGCGTCACAACAACGTTTCACCAGGCAACGCCGGTCAGCTGCTGTTTGTGTATGAGATATCGGTTGGAAACTTTCCTCGTGTCAGCACGTTGTAGGTGTCGCCACCGGCGCCAACCTTGTGTGAATGCTCTGAAAAGCTAATCATTTGCATATGACAGCATCCTCTTCCTGTCGGTTAAATTTCGCGTCTGTAGCAAGTCATCTTCGTATTGTGGCAATTTTAATGGCCAGTAGTATAGCTTCAAGCAAATGCCGGGTTGTTTCCTTTGAAAGGGCACGGCTGGCTTCCTTCCCCGTCCTTCCCTGATCCGATGGGACCGATGACCTCGCTGTTTGGTCCCCTCCTCCAAATCAACCAACACTCTGTCACTAACGGCGCTGAAATCCCCGCCATTTTGTGAACTAAGCCCGTATTTGATTTCTCAGGGACATCTTCCCGGGTGACTCCCCTCCAATTTTCATCATACTTATAGCGTTTGAATGCAAATTCTCAGACACAATTTTTAAAAAATCTAAAAATATCTAGAAAAAGATGGCTTTGAACAGTGGATTCTTCGAGCGCTGTTAAGTATAAAACATATGTAATTTACAACCGAATTCATTGGAAGTCAAGAGCATAGCAATTAAGAAATCGTTGGTTCAAAGCTCGGTAGCGCCATGCTTTTCGATGCATGCCCTGTTTCAGTCTACTGGTTGGTTCTAATTTAACCGACGATCTTCCGAGTGCTGCAGTGCGGGCTGTATGCATCGCACAACGCTGAAACATCGCGGTTATGTCCATTAACGGTGCGCTCGTGGACTGTGCTTTCTGCCTCCAGGCGAAAATATGGCACTGTATATAGTCAGAATGTTAAACCTTTCCCGTTTTGACGTCATTATCCTGTTTATTTGGCGATACGTGTTGATTTCATTTGTGATGTGACTTTCGGTATAAAGGGTTAAAAAGACTGAAGCTTCCTGTACTGAACGCAACGACTATTGAGAAGAAAATGTTTAATCAGAACGGCAGCAATTGCAGCGCTGCATGGGTACTATCGCCGAGAGAGAAAGCGGCGAAGAATCCTCATGCCAGTAAATCGTCTAAAGAACGAGAAATTTGAAGAAACAGGTGCGTTAGAAGCTGCAGCAGGGAAATGGAGGCGGCTCATTCCCATAGCAGTTGTTGATGGACTTGCTATAGCTGTAGCCGACTTTCCTACACTCGACTCAGACTCAATAGACTGTGCTCGACCTGTGTTTCGGCAATTGCCTCTCCCCTGGTTAACAGTTCAAAAGATTTAGCTGCGCATTTTATTCTGGTATCCCTATTAGATTCAGAATGTGCACCAAATGAAGCCCCAATGTAGGCTACAAACGCCGTGACTTGGCCCTGCGTTTCTTGGTATGCATGGAAATGGATGACATGGGTCTGGGTAATATACCTGGTCGAACGATGCGTATTTTAATACCTTGGTCGAACGATGCGCATATTACTCTGCACGGTGCCGTAGATGTACAAAACTGTCGCATACGGGGTTCTACTTTGCCACATACTTTTTTTTTTAAGAACACCCACAGCGCTCAGCTTATGTGACGGTGTAGTGTGCTTCGTTAAGTTCCTTCATTCTCGGTCCATTTTTCTTCGAGGAGATGACATCTCGCGGGCCTGTTATGTGTACAGTGATATCTGCACGGTATAAGAACCTCCTTGTGCAATATGTCATCCCAGCTTTGTAAGAATACAAGTGTGTTCACACCACTGTTTTCATACAAGATATGGTGACACCAAATGTCGCTTCCCAGGTCAAAAATTTGCTTCGAGAAATCTTCAGTAAGGACCGCATCATCTCTAGGCAATTTCAAGATGTGTGGTGTTCCAGATCCCCCGACCTATATCCACGTGACTTACGGTTGCGGGGATATCTGAACGATCGTGTCTATCAGGAATGCGACTTATCGCTCTGATTATACTGGATATGGAGCGAGCAACTGTCGACCATGCCGTGTTACGAATGCAGCATGTTCCTGAGTCGGGAGACCATACTAAACACATGTTATAGCTGATGACCATATTCTAATAAAGGTGCCAGAATCACCGCTGTCATATATTCGATCGTATCTCCCCTTTCCTGCACGAACACCACATTCTAACTGCTTGCAGCGCCATATTTTCACCTGGTGGCCGAAAATGAAACTATTATCTTTTCGGCAAACTCGCCGAGCGCACTAATTAATGAACATACTTACGATGTTTCAGCGTTCTACATAATATACAGCCCATACTGCAGCACTCGGAACACCGTCAGTTTAATTATAACTACCGGGTATAATAGAAAGCGCGATGGAACCTCTATGCCTGTAGCTAGGTAACGATCTGCTTCGCGTCTCGCCAGGAAGGCATCTGCGCATTCTACCGCACTGACGTTTATAACGGCGGCCCTCATCAGCTAGCTCTGAGTCCCGCCCATAGCTGGAGGACGACCGGCCTAGGGAAAGTGCTGGCAGTCGAGTGGGACATGAACTCTCTGAGCAGTTGCTGGAATCGAATATTATTTCGAGCGAGTGGCGGCTACTAGTCTATCAGCTAATGCACCCGACAAGCAGGTCGCTCGGATCTGGTGAATGACGGCGCTGGAACTTGAGTATGCATGGCTACAGAATGCACGAGCAAAATGGAATTGCTGAATCGTCTGACTCCCGTTGGACTTGCTTGCTGAACACAGTAGGCGGGTAGACTGTAGGAACATTCCGAGGTACCTGCTGGATCATAGGAATCATTATATTATACGTTTTATGTTTGAGTTAATTTGATTTTATTTCAGTTGTTTACTGTTGTATAATCTACATTGCTAAATGTTTCTGTTCAAAATGGCTCTGAGCACTATGGGACTCAACTGCTGAGGTCATCAGTCCCCTAGACTTAGAACTACTTAAACCTAACTAACCTAAGGACATCACACACATCCATGCCCGAGGCAGGATTCGAACCTGCGACCGTAGCAGCTGCGCGGCTCCGTACTGATGCCCCTAGAACCGCTCGGCCACAGCGTCCGGCGAATATTTACGTCCGTTCATGAGGGAGTAATTCTTGTTAGCGTGTTTGAGTCAGGTATTTAATTTATTGATATTCTTGCTGCCTTCTAGTGAATTAATTTTGTACTCATTGTCAGAATTAATTCAGCTGCTTGTTGTTTTAGCAGAAGCCTTGTGGGTTTCGTTGTTGAAATCATATTTATACATTTTTTTTACCTGAAGAGTTTAAGTAATATTTCCTTGATTCAGCTCAGCTTGTAATTTATGACTGCCCATTCCTCTTGATCTTGACTAATGATGTTCTTTTTTCTTTCGAATTTGTGCTATCTGATACCTTCTTGATGTGTTCATACAAGATCCGGTTTTGATACTGTGACATTTGAAATTGTCTTGATAGAAGCTCCAAGCTATCTAGTGCTTCCATAGATCACTCGAAAGTTTCTCAAATTTCAATCATTAGTGTTGTGTGCTTTCCTTACCTTTAATTGCAATTGTTAAAAGTTCATGTGTTTAAAGGGAAAAAAATTATTAAATAAAGTCTTTTTGGATGACGTGTTTTGTTCATGTGTTCTGGTATCCTACCATTCCCAGCCCGTCCTGGGTATAGTGTTTCACTTCGTTTTTACTTTTTAAAAAACTCCACATTTAATTGCACGTGGAAACATCAGTTAAGAAATATCCAATAATATTCTTAATGAAATGACATCTTTTTATATTTACTGCTTTACGAAATTAACATCCGGGCTCCGACGGCCGAATGCTGTGATGTATGAAGAAAATAGAAAATGGCCAGTTTACCCAAGTCTCCCTCTTAGATTCCCCACCTGTTCTTGCAGAACTTCTCATATGTCGGCGTCTGCCTTACAATGACGTCAGATCGTTCCTTACTGCCGATCGATCGCCTGTATTTGTTTTTTCATTCTGGGCATCACGGCCATAAATTTATTTAATGAACGCTGCATTTGTCCATGTCGGCTGTATTTGTGTAGACTACTTTCTCGTTCCACGGTTGGTTTCGGCTTTCTAAGGCTTTATCGAGTTTTTAGCTATACAAAAAAACCACAATACATTACGGATAACTGACGGTAACACAATGGTGTGAATAATTTAAATTAAGAGAAAACATAACCAGTCTGATGAAAATGGCAGCGTATTCACGAGTGCTCCCGCTCGTTTTCGGTTACAGATTTTACTTTTCTTAATGGTGTGACATAGTGTTGATGAGGATAAACCAGCAAACGTGCGAAGATATGACGTTGACCTAAGAATAAAAGTGAGTGCGAACTAACAATTCCAAATATCTATTTTCGTACGTTTATGCTCAATCCAAAGCAAAAGTACCTAATAAAAGTAACGAAGAATAAAAATAACATTAAGAAATAGTTTACAAAACGAGAAATTCCTTTTATTTGTACGCGGTATAATCAATTCTTTTTGTCTGTCCGGAAACTGCGAATTTAATTGCTTTGTTTTTGATTAGCCATTTCAACTGATTTTTCAAATCCTTTTCCGACTCTGATAGAATTAAAATATGAGTAAGCTTTAGAGTTTTGGTTTCATCTTCCTGAACTTTAATTCCCTTTCCAAATTCCTCCTTCGTTTCGTTAATTGTTCAGTGTAGACCGGCGATATGGTAAAACACAGCCTGACCATCTTCTCAGGTATTACCCGTCTTTCATGTTCTTCGCCTCTTACAGACGCAGTTTGCTTTCTCTACAAGCCGCAGAAAACCTTTCCCTCCCTGTATTTTACCTGAGCTACCTCTAGGATTTCGAACAGGGTATTCCAGTCAATATTGTCAAAGGCTTTCTCTGAATCTACAAAAGCTATAAATCGAGGCTCGGCTTCACGCAGTCTAAGGTAAGTCGTAGGGTCAGTATTGCCTCGATTATTCGCACATTATTGCAGCTGTCTTACATTCTTCTGTAAATAATAACAGCTTATACGATAAAAATTGCGTAAAATTTGATTTCGGCTACTTGCCCTTCTCTTTTGATCGGTCATTTCATCTACTTTGTTACTTTTTCCCGAAGATCAGAAAACAAGATAAATTTTCCGATCAAAAGTATCCTGACACCTGTTAGTGAACAGTAATATGGGGCGTATCCACCTGCTTGAACTGTGCTGGGGACACTTTCAGTGAGATCTCTGAATATCTGTGGAGGAACAGCAGCCAAAACAGAGAAGGCAGTGATGTTGCACGTTGAAATATGGAGCAAGGTCGCCCTTCTAACTCATACCAAAAGTGTTCAGTTCGGTTCAGATCGGAGCTCTGGACAAGACAGTCAGTTTTAGGAATGTTATTGTCCTCGCAGATGTTGCTTTATGACAGGGTATATTGTCACGATGATACAACAATATTCGTCTCCAGATTACTCCTATACTGTTCGCAGTACACGATTCTGTGGTGTCGCCGCCAGACACCACACTTGCTAGGTGGTAGCCTTTAAATCGGCCGCGGTCCGTTAGTATACGTAGGACCCGCGTGTCGCCACTATCAGCGATTGCAGACCGAGCGCCGCCACACGGCAGGTCTACTCTAGAGAGACTCCCTAGCACTCGCCCCAGTTGTACAGCCGACTATGCTAGCGATGGTTCACTGACTACAGACGCTCTCATTTGCAGAGACGACAGTTTAGCATAGCCTTCAGCTACGTCATTTGCTACGACCTAGAAAGGCGCCATATTCAGTAATTAGAATGAATTCTGAACAGATAATATTGTGAATCATGTACCGTCAAGAGCGACTTTCATCATTAATGGATTAAAGTTAAGTATCTAACTAATTACGTCCGCTTTATGAACTCTCATTCCTTGTCATGTTCCAGACCTCACGTCAGTATAGTGCTTCCCTCCTCACGCCAGCCTTCGTGAGCTAAAACGCGTGCATTTCGGCCTCCTTTCGTAACGCGGTGTTGGCTCTTCTGCCAACACTACATATTCAGTCAAATGTGTTCGTATCCTCCCGCACTAAGCATTTTCTTGAACGCAATAATACCACCACACCGTAACCATGAAAAACACCCCCATACCGTAACACCACCTTCTTCGAACTATAGTGTTGGCACCACACGTGATGGCAAGTAACGTTCTCCAGGCAATAGCCAAACCCAGCAGTTTATGCCGCGATTAGTTCAAATGTTTCCAACCATCTACTCTGTCAAGTGGCGTCGCTTAACACCGAGTACAGAATTGCGTGGCTTATGAGGAGCTGCTCGACCACTGTACTCTACGCACAGCTGTTGTGCTAGCTGGACTGCTGGCAGCACTTTAAAACTCATGAGCGATTCCTTCCGCTGATTTCATGCGATTTTTAAACAACCACCCTCCGTAATGCTAGACGTCCTCTGTTAGCACAGGAGGTCCTGGTCTTAACTTTAGCTGTGGTTGTTCCTTCACGTTTCCACTTCACAGTCACCAACAGTCGACTTGGACAGCCTTAGAAAGATTGGAAAGCTCCTGATGGATTTATTACTTAGGTGATGCTCAGTGACTAGCACACGTTCGGACTGAGTTCTCCTGGCTGCCCTGCTTCTCTACTGACAACAGAATTATTTGGCATGTTGTGTCCAAACAGTGATCGCCTTTGGCGATTTTTTCTTCTGGGATGGCAAGATATGGGAAATAGTTTCGCTTCATTGTGTATTCGCTTGCAAAGGGACTTGGGTTCTCTGTGGGTCCTTGAGTCCTTTGAGGGTGTTGGTTAGGTAGCCGTACGAGTGATTGACAGTAACTATTTACATGTAAGGTACCGAATAACTGAACATTGTATTATCTGTGATGGTCTTGTGGTGGTGCAACAATGGCGTGAGGCACCTTGTATTTGTGCCAGTGTCGTGATAGAGCCTGGCCTACATTTGCAAGTTGGTGGACATTTTCCCCGATACTCGTCTAATTTGTGAAAAAGACGATTTACCTTCTCAGCGAAGTATTTTTCTCCAGTCAGCTCGAATATTTCTCTGGTCATGGCCCGCCTTGGGGCGCCTAGGCTTCACTTCAGGCACGCGTTTTGTAGTGGTTGCAAACTACGTATATTAGTCACATGTTGTTCCCCAAGACGTCCAGCCGTACAGCAGGGAGTGTTGTACCGTTGTTCCACAAAGTTTTTTTTTTTTTTTTTTTTAAATTTCGTTGATGGGTTTAGATTCCTGCTTGTGAAAAACGGAGCGAGTGTCGGATCATCCTCGGTTCTAGGGGACTAATGACCTCAGATGTTGAGTCCCATAGTGCTCAGAGCCATTTGAACCATTCTTAACGAACTGTTTTTCGATCTAAATCAAACCAAAATGTAAATAACTTAATTACAGACCACTGATGATGCTTTACCTCAATAAAATGAAATGCATCTGGTGAAAAAACACGCATTTTTGTAGTTGCAACGACAGAACAAAGATACCCTCAAGCGTCCTCGTAGTATTCAATTTTCGATCTTGTATATGTGGGGTAAAAGTCATCCCTTTATCCAAATGTCTCCGAGCTATTTCGTTGCCTAGTCCAGGGTATTGGCTGTCCATTGATTGCAAGTCGCATCCTCCTGGCCGTTTCTTCGCAAACAGTATTGCTGTAGTTTTTATAGCGTTTAGGGTGATTTTATTGCTCTTCGTCCACTGTTCGGTGACGTGAAGTTGTCGCTGGATCCTGGTGACAAGTTGTTCGATGTTGCTTCCAGAGGTTAGGAAGGCCGTGTCATCGGCAAGCAGACTGGCGGTGACGTGTTTAGTGGTGGGAATGTCGTTAACACACAAGTTTAACAGGCATGGCAATATCACCGCTCCCAGTGCGATGCTAGCTGAGCTAGTTTTCAGTGGTGCCGTCTTCTCATTTGTTTGTATAGACAGACGCCTGCCCTGCAGAAAGCTATCACTCAGCTTGATGTAACAGTCGGAGAGACGGGTTTGATCGACTAGCTCGTCACACCACACCCGATTTTGTGCCTTTCCGATATCTAGAAAAACTCCAGCTGTGGAGTTTCGTCTTGAGTTGTATGGATTCTGTGATCCGAAGCAGCTGAAGCTGCGCCATAACCGTGGCTGGACGACAAACTGTTCGTGGCGGATGATGTTATGTACTTCCGTTTAGTCTTTGAGATGCTGTAGCACCGCCCGTTCCAATATTTTGCCGAGTGTGAGCAACAGGCTAATCGGGCGGTAACTGTCTGGCAACGTTCGGTTTTTTCCTCATTTGGAAATATGGATTGTCTACATCTACATCTACATCCATACACCGCAAGCCACCTGACGGTGTGTGGCGGAAGGTACTTTGAGTATCTCTATCAGTTCTCCATTCTATTCCAGTCTCGTATGGTTCGTGGAAAGAAAGATCGTGGTTATGCCTCTGTGTGTGCTCTAATCTCTCTGATTTTATCCTCATGGTCTCCCCGCGAGATATACGTAGGAGGGAGCAATATACAGCTTGACTCTTCGGTGAAGGTATGTTCTCGAAACTTTAACAAAAGCCCGTACCGAGCTACTGAGCGTCCCTCTTGCATAGTTTGCCACTGGAGTTTATCTATCATCTCCGTAACGCTTTCGCGATTACTAAATGATCCTGTAACGAAGCGCACTGCTCTCCTTTGGATCTTCTAGATATCTTCCATCAACCGTATCTGGTACAGATCTCACACCAGTGTGCAGTATTCAAGCAGTGCGCGAACAAGTGTACTGTAACCTACTTCCTTTGTTTCCGGACATTTACTTAGGATTCTTCCTATGAATCTGTCTGGCATCTGCTTTACCGACGATCAATTTTATATGGTCATTGCATTTTTAATCACTCCTAATGCCTACTACCAGATAATTTATGGAATTAACTGCTTCCAGTTGCTGACCTGCTATATTGTTGAAACGCGTACGTTTCATATGTATTCATTACAAGCGATGGCGAGGTATGACAGAATCTCTGACCAGAGAGTTATTTATCGTGGCTAGTCTGCGCTTGACCGCGCGAGAGTTCAGTTGCGTGTACCGAGTCGGCAGGAGCAGTTGCGAGTTGCACTCTGTCTGTAGCAGAAGTCGGATACAGTTGTGTGTGGCGAGTCGGCATGCGTCCGCGGTGTGCTCTGCCCACGAGTCTGGTCAGGAATGTGGTGGACGATATGTATATTATTGTAGAAGGTAATGAAGCAGCATTGCGCTCAGCTAATAACGTATGTTAATTGTAATTAATTTGTTCAAAAAATGCCCCAATAATAATTTTTTATAAAGTAAATCTTTTAAAGAAAAGTAATCATTTCAATTTAAAGAATTTTTCCACTCTTTTGAAGAAAAAGCATCCATTTCAATTTAAAGAATATTTCCTATGCATTTCCTCCAAGAATCAAAATTAAATATACGCCAGCATTGCACAGAGCTGTGCCGAAAAATAAGAGCAGATATAGACGCAGTTTTACTGAGGTAAGAATTTATCATGTTTAATTATTTCACAGGGCCGAAGGTCAGCGTTGCTTCCCTTATATGATTTATCAGGTTTAATTATTTCTGTTAGGAAGTTACATTTCCTACATGGTTCATTAGTTAATTGACATTATTGTGGTTTTTGGTCAATTTTCATTTATCAATTTTGTGGGGAGTTTAAGCTTGGTTCCATTTTTGCATTATTATTTAACATAATTTTGTGGGGAGTTAACATTTGGCTCATTATCATTGTTTTGCATTTCTGTGGGGAGGTTACATTGTAGCTAAATAATAAATGATCTTTCTTTCTATGTATTCGCAGCACATTACACTTGTCTACATTGAGATTCAATTGCCATTCCCTGCACCATGCGTCAATTCGCTGCAGATCCTCCTGCATTTCAGTACAATTTTCCATTGTTGCAACCTGTCGATATACCACAGCAACATCCGCAAAAAGCCTCAGTGAACTTCCGATGTTATCCACAAGGTCTTCCAGTCTGCTGGGCAACAGCCGTTGAGTAAGCAGCTATTGATAATTCGAGTTAAGAGGACGATGGCTTTTCACACTAGATGCTTAAGATCGGTGTTGGTCACAGAGTCCTTGCCAGGTGCCGAGTTGTTTCGTCTTCCTGACGAGTTTTTTTAACTTTAGCGCGAGTGCTAAAACCAGGCCTCTGTTGTGCGGCGAGTTGGCGAAAGTCGGCGATTCGTTGCTAGATACAGTCCTATTCCCTTGCATCCTGTGGGGGCGGAGCTGCTATGTGGTGTTCATATATGTCGGCATACAGTTCAACATGGCTGAGCGAGTCGTATATGAGGCTATCCGGGCCGCGTATTGCTCTCTTCGGTGATCCCGGTTGGCGTAGTGCCCTGACAAGTTGCCACTCTTCCCTAGCCTGGACGAACATTTCGTCCATCTTCGTTTCCCAGAGGTCTTGCCGCCGTTCTTCAGCTCGGCGGCGTAGTTCCCGGGACAAACGATGCATCAGCCGTCTATCTTCTGGATGTCTGTATCGTTTTCTGTGATTATTCCGGTAACAACAGAATACTCCACGCCTCGTTTCATACTGATGACATCTAGTGGTCAGTTGTGACTCATGTAGGTGTGTCCACATACTTTTGATCATATAGTGTAATAGTCCTGGTCAGGAGTCTCATTGGCCGCACGGAAGATCCATACTGCGACATTAACATTGGAATGCCCCGCCGCCGCCCGATCTCGGAGCGCACAGTAGCGTGTGTCGCGCCGTGCCAGGCTGCAGAGCGGGGCGCGCGCGCGTTTCGCCAGGTGTTGAAAGCCCTGCTGTACGTGACGAGCGGCCGCCGCCGCCGCCCGCGGCGCATACCAGCCTCGGTCGCACGCACGCCGCGTAGGTGCCCGCGTGCGGGAGTCCTTGTGCGTGCCGAACTGCTGATACGTCCATTTAGGCAAAAATCATCGAATATCGTTATTGACACTAGCAGTTCGCTGGTCTTCCTACATAAGAAATCTAGTATATTGTAGCGTGAAAAGTTTATATATCGCCAGGTTAGCGCGAGCGCAATCCCGACTTCCAAAAATTATGCACCCGAATGACGCGCTTTTTTTGTAATTTATTTACTAACATTACATCATTACAACATAACATCTTTACAACAATACATGAAGGGAAATGTAATCGTGCGTAACAGCTGAAAATTATACAGAATCGAAATCCTTTAAAGAAAACAGAATGATAACAAAAACAACTGAAATAAGTGACAGGTTATTCGCAGAGTGAAATGTTCAAATGTGTGTGAAATCTTATGGGACTTAACTGCTAAGGTCACCAGTCCCTAAGCTTACACACTACTTAACCTAAATTATCCTAAGGACAAACACAGACACCCATGCCCGATGGAGGACTCGAACCTCCGCCGGGACAAACCGCACAGTCCATGACTGCAGCGCCTTTAGACCGCTCGGCTAATCCCGCGCGGCTTATTCACAGAGTGCTTTTGGTAACAATCCTAAAAGAAATGTGTGAGTTGTGAAATTTAAACTAACTGAAATAAGTGTATCATATAATAAAGTAAAAGAAAATGGAAAACTCTAATGAAAATGGTAACCAAATGGATACTTCTAGCAAAGATATCACTGTATCTGAAACATCCTCTGATAACCATACCGTAACACAATTGATAAACTGTTTGCAAAATGTTCGCTGTACTTAAAAAAAAATAAATAAATAAAAGGTTCAAATGGTTCTGAGCACTATGGGACTAAACATCTGTGGTCATCAGTCCCCTAGAACTTAGAACTACTTAAACCTAAGTGACCTAAGGACATCACACACATCCATGCCCGAGGCAGCACTCGAACCTGCGACCGTAGCGGTCGCGCGGTTCCAGACTGAAGCGCCTAGAACCGCTCGGCCACTCCTGCCGACCGCTGTACTTCGGTGAACGGTTCAGTCGTTGATGTCCTTGCCACAGGTAGGCCATGTACTGCACGGCGTCATTCTGTTGTAACTCAAAAATAGCGTAGTCAGTGTGTCCCAGTAGCCACGCCACGGCGTTGCTCTTCGCTCTTGGGTGCAGTTTAAAGTCAGGAGAGAGAATCCACGTTGGTGTCACACTGGAAGGTGCAGTTTGTTTTATAAGCCCCACCATCAATCGGCGTAACGCCCATACTTTCTACACGGAGCGGCACCCTATACGGTGGTCTCTAGTGTCGGCATCTCCACACTGGCTGCATTCGTTCGTCTGACTATGTTGAATGATGCTGAAAACAGAACGAGGATTCATCCGAAAAAATGACGTTTTGCCATTCGTGTACCCAGGTTCGTCGTTGAGTACACCATCGCAGGCGCTCCTGCCTGTGATGCAGCGTCAAGGGTAACCGCAGCCATGGTCTCCGAGCTGATAGTCCATGCTGCTGCAAACGACGTCGAACTGTTCGTGCAGATGGTTGTTGTCTTTGAAACGTCCCCATCTGTTGACTCACGGATCGAGACGTGGCTGCACGATCCGTTACAGCCGTGCGGATAAGATGCCTGTCATCTCGACTGCTAGTGATACAAGGCCATTGGGATCCAGCACGGCGTTCCGTATTACCCTCCTGAACCCACCGATTCCATATTCTGCTTAACAGTCACTGGATCTCGACCAACGCGAGCAGCAATGTCGCGATACGATAAACCGCAATCACGATAGGCTACAATCCGACCTTTATCAAAGTCGGAAACGTGATGGTACGCATTCCTCCTCCTTACACGAGGCGTCACAACAACGTTTCACCAGGCAACGCCGGTCATCTGCTGTTTGTGTATGAGAAATCGGTTGGAAACTTTCCTCGTGTGAGCACGTTGTAGCTGTCGCCACCGGCGCCAACCTTGTGTGAATGCTCTGAAAAGCTCATCATTTGCATATCACAGGATCTTCTTCCTGTCGGTTAAATTTCGTGTTTGTAGCACGTCATCTTCGTGGTGTAGCAATTTTAATGGCCAGTGGTGTATGTTGTTGATATAAGTCAACAATAGTTAACTTTTTTTTAACAGGTTGGCGGCATGAAGTACCCCTCCTGGGTAATACACACTGTTGAAAATGCGTTGTTATTGTTAGGGTTAAGTTGGCAGCGAACTCAAAAATGTGGAGAGTGTTTATAGCTTCAGCTACAGGAGCGGAAAAGTTTCTGCCGGGTGAGACGTCGTGAATGGTGGTTGCCGAGCCACGGCACGGCACCCGCGGAAGGAAGAGCAGGCAGGGTTCGGCAAGGAGGAGACGTGGCAACGGCGCAACGGCCGCCACCACCTGCGGAAGTACCTCCGCACGATGCCTCCTCCCCCACCTCCGCCGCCTCCTGCTGCTCTGACGATATACACCAAAGGCGTGCCAAACTTGAGCCGGCCCGGCCCGGGCCAGCGCGGGCGCCTTGCCGCAGGTCGCGACCACGCTACGCCACACACCACACTACCGCACCACTCCAGCAACAGCCGCCGCGCGGACCCTCGCTCCAATGGTCGCCCGCATACTCTGCGATGCGACCACTCATTACGCTTTTCGCTTTATTATGGCGTAGCAGTATCGGCTCATCCGCCATCTGCAAAGATATGATACAGAGTACTAACAAAAACGTAATACGAAAATAATAATATGTACAACAATCTCGTTTGAAAGTTGATGCATTGCGAATTGGAAATATGCGACCTTAGTATTTTATACTAATTTATTGCATTTAATCGCTTGAATACATAAAAAAACCAGCGGAAGAAGTATCGGAATACGAAAAAAGAGAATTTGCGCGTGCTTAAACGGGTCTGACCGAAAAGTCGGGTACTAATAGGATTGCCATCCGTCCCATCATGGGCTAACGTCAAAATCGAGGCAATTATTGTTAACCTCATTTTGCCATTTATTTTTGATGTATTGCGGTCTTTGGAAAACAATCGTGTAACGGTAAGGAGGGACAGATCAAACAGAAGTTAAAGTTGTTCGGATCGTTGTGAGATACTGCAATATGGAGGAGGGAATTAAAGTTGAACTTTTAAATTTCCATGAAGAGTTAGGTGAAACTACTCAGATGTAGACTCACTCAGTATCTTTTGCGGAATGTGACAAAATATAAACTCGAGAAAAGCCGGTTTGTTGTACTACTGATAATACTAACCGTAATATTACTGGTATGAAGAGAAAGGGAAATGAGAAATTTGTTCATAAAATCGAAGTGATGTACATAGACCTTTAGGAACTGGTGCTCAGCCCCCATTGTATACAACCATTCACGAGAAAAAGTATTTTCGCTGATGTCGGCCCAGTGGACTGATAAAAGAAATCGACTACTGCCAGGGACTGTGAGCTCAATCTTACAGTGCCAGTTTAACTACAAGCTGACATGCATGGAGTTTTATAAATACGTAAAAGGGAAAAAGTTGAAATCTTTTGAAAAATATGGTGTACCATCTACTTCTGCCACAACGAGTTTTCATTTCTACACCCCCATCTCAGTGTGTCCCGACCAGGTCCGAGCTAGATACGGCAACTCTAGTTAGACCCAAAACATATATCCTATGTTGGACCCAGACAAATATGGTAGTCCTACCTACGCAGTACCTTCGAGGATTCCTCAATGCTGCTGATGTTGTGAATGTAGTTAAGCAGATGTGCACTAAATGAGGATTCGCAATTCTCTCTTATGTTTGTTTGCTCTCGTGGTGGAGAAACGCTTACTCGTTCGCCCTACATAGAAACGTTCACATACACCACATTTGTCCTTTAAATTCGTGATTCCATATATGGTTTTCTTTTGCCGCTGGTGTACCTGACTGTTTTCTATATCTTGCACTTGCGGAACCCATTATTTCATTAGTTTCACGACAGTTGCGGGTTATTCTATTTGATGTAGCTTCATAACAAGACAAAACATTTGAAAACAAAGTATACAATAATTCCGTAGGTTTATGTTATTGTTACTGATAACTTCGCAATACTCCCCCTCACACACACACACACACACACACACATTTATCTACTTCGGACATCGTCAGTTAATTTGTTATCAAAAAAATGGTTCAAATGGCTCTGAGCACTATGGGACTCAACTGCTGAGGTCATTAGTCCCCTAGAACTTAGAACTAGTTAAACCTAACTAACCTAAGGACATCACAAACATCCATGCCCGAGGCAGGATTCGAACCTGCGACCGTAGCGGTCTTGCGGTTCCAGACTGCAGCGCCTTTAACCGCACGGCCACTTCGGCCGGCTAATTTGTTATCCAAACAGTAAAACTCACCTACCGTTTTCAGTATATTATCTCCTAATTTAATTCCCCTCGACATCATCTAAGTTAATTCGACTACATTCCATTTTATTTTAACAGTATTGCTATTCATTCTTATGCACATAAGCCCAACTGGGCTACCCATGTCAGAGGTTAAGTCACTTCTGTCAGTTGCCAGCTGGTTGTGAACATGAACGCTTACAATCAGCACAGTTATGTTTATGTTTGTACATATTAGCGTACATTTGACGTGCCGGCCGCGCGACCGCTACGGTCGCAGGTTCGAATCCTGCCTAGGGCTTGGATGTGTGTGATGTCCTTAGGTTAGTTAGGTTTAAGTTCTAGGGGACTGATGACCTCAGAAGTTAAGTCCCATAATGCTCAGAGCCATTTGAATCATTTTTTGTAAAAGTATGGAAACTGTAATAATTAAATTGTGTTACTTGGATAAATGCATAACATTCACTGGAGGTGTCTTACAATATATTTATTCACTGCCGGTTTCAATCATGAACAATCTTCACTGTGGAAAATATCTACTGTGACAACGTCACATGGCATACATGTTATTTATCTAGGAAAGTGTACGACATTTTTGACTTGAAAACGTAAGAAAATCGATATTTAACGCCGTAATACTGTCGTAACCGAGCAAAATTCACGTTGAAAACATGAAAATTTCTAAATGCAGAAGGTGCAGGGCACAATTGCTCAGGCACACTAAAAGGTATATTGTAAGACAGCACAGTGTGTATCATGCATTTCTCCAAGTACTCTTACATCGATGATGTTGACAGCCTGAAAAAATTTTGATAATTGTTTGAGCTTGTTAGCTGCAATGACATCAGAATTCAACTAAATTTGTTGCAAGCTACTGTATAGCGTATTATAAAAAAGTTTAACGAAGTCAGGTTGAGAGGAAGGTTTCGTTGACGGTAAGCCTCATACTGGACGGCGAAGGGCTCTTCCAGCAAGAGATACCGGTACATCACGAAGGAAATCGGTAATGCTCCGGACTAGTTCTCGCGAGGTATCACAAGAGCTTTCTTGAGTTCCTGTGATTAATATTTCACGTGAAGCCATTAGGAATTATCGGTAGACTACACAAGGCTGGGTACAAGGCTAGAGCGCCAAAGGAGCAGTCATTCATTAGTGAGACACGCGGGAAAATTCGACAGTGTTTCAACCACATCTCTTCTTGTAACCTTCAGAGAAATAATATCTGTAATGAAAATAATGTAATGAAGCACGAATACAACCCTGTTAAAACCTACCTGTACGTATTACTTATCTTCATTGCAGTTTAATTTTATGTAATTAAAATAGTTTCATTCTACTGTAATATTAAGCGAAACTGGTAATTGCAGAACTATATATGGCATTGTGTGTGGAGTATCTCCCGTGAGTGCAGAAAACCTTGTTTGTGATTGCTAACATTTTTGTTTTAGAAGACCTGCAAAATATTACTGTTCAAAAATGGTTCAAATGGCTCTGAGCACTATGCGACTTAACTTCTGAGGTCATCAGTCGCCTAGAACTTAGAACTAATTAAACCTAACTAACCTATGGACATCACACACATCCATGCCCGAGGCATGATTCGAACCTGCGACCGGAGCGGTCGCTCGGCTCCAGATTGTAGCGCCTAGAGCCGCACCGCCACTCCTGCCGGCCCACACGGGCATTGCTGGCACCGAGACAGAACAAGGTTTCATCAGAAAACACAACAAACCTACACCCTGCCCTCCAGTTCAGTATTTCGAGATCCACGTGCTAACAGACAAGCAATGATGCATGAAATAGACGCAGAAACCAATGTGTGACATACGACGAACGTATCCGTTACGGCAGTGCGGCGAAATTTGGCGATACTGGGCTATGGCAGCAGACGACAGACGCGAGTTCCTTTGCTAAAAGCGCAGTATCTGCTGGAGAGCCCCTCTTGGGGCTCGTCACCATGTCGCTTAGACGCTAGACGGTTGAAAACCATGGCCTGGTCAGATGAGCTCCGATTTCAGTGAGTAAGAACTGAGTTTGGCGCAGACCCCAAGAAGCCATGGATCCAAGTTGTCAACAAGGCACTGGGCAGGCTGGTGGTGTCTCGAATGGCCTGGGACCTCTCATCCAAATGAACCGGTCATTGAGAGGAAATTGCTATGTGCGACTACTTGGAGATCGAAACTTCCTGGCAGATTAAAACTGTGTGCCCGACCGAGACTCGAACTCGGGACCTTTGCCTTTCGCGGACAAGTGCTCTACCAACTGAGCTACCGAGCCGGCCGAAGTGGCCGTGCGGTTAAAGGCGCTGCAGTCTGGAACCGCAAGACCGCTACGGTCGCAGGTTCGAATCCTGCCTCGGGCATGGATGTTTGTGATGTCCTTAGGTTAGTTAGGTTTAACTAGTTCTAAGTTCTAGGGGACTAATGACCTCAGCAGTTGAGTCCCATAGTGCTCAGAGCCATTTGAACCATTTTTTGAGCTACCGAAGCACGACTCACGCCCGGTACCCACAGCTTTACTTCTGCCAGTATCTCGTCTCCTACCTTCCAAACTTTACAGAAGTTCTCCTGCGAAACTTGCAGAACTAGCACTCCCGAAAGTGCCGGGCGTGAGTCGTGCTTCGGTAGCTCAGTTGGTAGAGCACTTGTCCGCGAAAGGCAAAGGTCCCGAGTTCGAGTCTCGGTCGGGCACACAGTTTTAATCTGCCAGGAAGTTTCATATCAGCGCACACTCCGCTGCAGAGTGAAAATCTCATTCTGGAAACATCCCCCAGGCTGTGGCTAAGCCATGTCTCCGCTATATCCTTTCTTTCGGGAGTGCTAGTTCTGCAAGTTTCGCAGGAGAACTTCTGTAAAGTTTGGAAGGTAGGAGACGAGATACTGGCAGAAGTAAAGCTGTGGGTACCGGGCGTGAGTCGTGCTTCGGTAGCTCAGTTGGTAGAGCACTTGTCCGCGAAAGGCAAAGGTCCCGAGTTCGAGTCTCGGTCGGGCACACAGTTTTAATCTGCCAGGAAGTTTCATATCAGCGCACACTCCGCTGCAGAGTGAAAATCTCATTCATACTTGGAGATCATTTGCAGACATTCATGAACTTCATGTTCCCATGACAATGCGATGTTGATTTGGCCATCCAGATCGCCCTACATGAATCCCATCGAACATTTATTAGACTTAATCTAGAGGTCAGTTCGTGCACAAAATCGTGCACCAGCAACACTTTCGCAATTATGGACGGCTATAGAGGCAGAGTGGCTCAATATCTCTCTAGGGGACTGCCAACGACTTGAGTCCATGCCACATCGAGTCGCTGCACTACGCCGGGCAACAGGAGGTCCGGCACGATGTTACGATGCATCCCATGACTTTTGTCACGTCAGTGTACTACCTCGCCCAAAAAGAGTGCTCGCTGCTGTCATGCAAACGACATGCAACGCGCCTGACCTCACTGTGCGATAAATTCCCCCAAACAGTTAGCAAAGAAAACATTTCACTGGCTTACCTGAGTATAACCCCTACACTACACTGCTCATTGAACTGTTTTAAACGGGTTCGCCAGCTCCGATTTTACCCACAACACATCTAAATTACTGATTTCAGTCGTATTGCTACCTGATCGTGGTTAAAAATCTAATTCGACCACTGAACCTGAAGAAGTGAATTCTTATCGTCTCCACCTTGCTGCATGTTAATTTGACAATGTCACACAATAACAACCAATGTGATGGGATTCCACTGTTAGATCGATACATGAAAGTTAATTTCCGCATAGAGAACACAGTTTAACTCACGAGGGCTTAAGTCAGGGGAGTACAGTAGGTGGTATACCACTTAGCAGCCCCATCAGTCAAACAAATCAGTAACAGCTTCCACTGTACTTGCCTGAGTATTGTCCTGCAAAAAAGGTTCAAATGGCTCTGAGCACTGTGGGACTTAACATCTTAGGTCATCAGTCCCCAAGAACTTAGAACTACTTAAACCTAACTAACCTAAGGACGTCCCAAACATCCATGCCCGAGGCAGGATTCGAACCTGCGAACGTAGCAGTCCCGCGTTTCCGGACTGCAGCGCCTAGAACCGCACGGCCACCGCGGCCGGCTGTTGTCCTGCAAAATGGTGATCAGGTCCTGCAGAAAGTGTCATCACTCCTGTCTCTAAGCTGGTCATAGGTTTGTGCCAAAACTGAACAGCATACGGACAAAAGTGGTGACACTTCAGGACCTGATCATCATTTTGCAGGACAATGCTCAAGCACGTACAGTGCAAGCTGTTACTGATTTGTTTGACTGATTAGGCTGCGAAATGCTATACCACCTACTGCACTCCCCTGAATTAAGCCCTCGCGAGTTCAACTCGATTTATAAACTGAAGGAAACACTTAACAGCATTCGCTTGAGAACTGCTACAAATTCGTCGGGCAATAGACCGCGCCGCTCGAACTGTCAACACAACTGGCATTGCTGAGAGTATCCTACGACTTGCACATCGCTGGCAACGGGTTATACACAATGCTGGTGACTACTTTGATGGTTAGTAAAACTTTGAAACACGTATCTATTTTGTACGAGCTTTAAATAAATAGTTGCCACTATTAAAGTTCCAACCCTCGTACAAGAAGAGAAGTGAAATGGAATGTGCTAACTGCAGATGCATCAACTTGCTAAATGTAACATACAAGGCACTCTCTGTCATTATCCTCAGAAAATTACAATCCTTCGTAGAGCACAACTTGGAATACCAAGCTGGCTTTCGATCAGACCGATTGACGGTAGATCGCATTTTCACCCCAAGATAAATTGTTTGAAAACACTGGAAATATGATAAAGATATCTGTAGTCTGTTGGTCGATGTTCTACGTGCATAGGACAGCATCCACAGGAATAGCATATATAATTCACTGCGTGGCTTCAGGCTCCCTCAAAGACTAGTGAAAATGATGCAAACTTGTATGGATGGGTCAGGGGCAGCAGTGCTTTTCTGAGGGGTCAAGTCAGAAACGTTCGAGATTGAGACAGGCCTCAGACTAGAGGATACTCTCTAATGTATTTGTTCAGCGTTATCTCAGAAAAGAAAATGTGATGTAGGCAACATGAGTGGGCTGGAGTACAGATGGATAGTAATTTTGTCTAGCATATGGAAATGATGTAGCACTGCTAAGTGAAACAAACCATGAGTAGAATGAATAGTACCAAAAAATGGGCACCTGCGCACTAAAATTTGGGCTGAAGGTGAATCAAGACAAAACGGAAGTCATACAATTAAGAAGAAGACAAGAGCAGGAGGGATTTCTTGAGCTAGATGGTATGAGGTTCAAAGGAATTCACCACTTCAAATGCTCCAATGAAATGCATGTACTCCCTCAGGGAAACGCACATCATCTCAGAGTCAGAATACTAAGATGAGAATATATAACACAGTGATATGCCCAGCAGTCATGTACGGTTTTGAAACCTGGACCATAACTAAATGAGAAAAGGGAAAACTATTAGTATTTGAAAGAAGAGTAATAAGGAGATATAGGGGGTCGATCTTAGATAAAGGAGAACGGAGAAGGATGCAACAACTAGTATCCTATAGAAGCTGAATAGCAAAAGAATCCAGTAGGCGGGCCATGTAGCCCGTATGCCAAAAGAGAACACTACCGCGGCAGCGCTGGATGGACGACCTGGCAGCCCAGGGGATTGAAGACACCTTGTGGAACCGACGACCAAACGGAAAGGAATGGAGGCAGTTTGTGGGAGCACCGACAGGTCTGCAGGGCCTGTGACCTTTGGATCTTGTTTATGTATGGAAAATACGTCAGATGGGTAAATAACATTTGTAAGTACCAGAATTTCGTTGTCTAAAATGCGCATTTCGGAGCCCAGATTAAACATATTAAATTTGAGCTCGCGTTTCGTCAGCGGCATTGGTAAGTTCCAAACTCCTATTACAGGTGTTGATGCGCCAGTACACTATTACCTCACGTGACGAGAGCAGCAAGCTTATACTCCGCCGAGACGGCAAGTTGGTGTTGCCGCAGACTACACTCCTCGACAGCTCGTGTCATTACGGGAGGAGCTACTCGTACAAGAAACGCGCGGCGGACCGCCCGCTTCTTATGTACAGAGTACTTTTTCTCGCTCCAGATGCCGGCCGGGCTCCCTCCTCGACGATTCAGTTAAAAATACGCCCGGCTCGTGATTGCCAGTGAACTTGGCAACAGCTCGCCGGAGCGTCGAGGAATTGCACCGACTCATCGGCAGGCGTTCCGGCGCATTTTCCCACGCCACGCCACGCTACTGTGCGGCGATTGGAAAGCCTGTAGTCGCCGCCGCCGCTTCTTGCGCGCGCCAGAAGCGCAGAGTCAGCGCGCCAGCGCTGCCAGCCCGGCTTCGAGCTCCGGCGGGCACAGTCGGCGGCGGCTTCGGCGGCAGTAGCGGTCGTGACGGGCCCGGGGCGGCGCGACGTCGAGGAGCTAAAGATGCCAGTGGTCTGCCGATGGGCCCGCTCAGAGAGGTCTCGACTACTAATTAGAGGAAGAAATTTCTGAGGATGTACATTTGGAGCAGTGAAACATGTACTTTGGAAAAACGAGAACAGAAGAGCATCGAAGAGTCTGAGATGTGGTGCTACAGACGAATGTTGAAAATTAGGTGGACTGATACGGTAAGGAATGAAGAGATTGTGCGCAGAATCGGAGAAGAAAGGAATATGTCGAAAGCAAGGACAAGGGATAGGATGATAGGACATCTGTTAGGACATCAGGGAATAACTTCCTTGGTACTAGAGGGAACTGTAGGGGGCAAAAACTGTAGGGGAAGACAGCAATTTGGAATACATCCAGCAAATAATTGAAGACGTATCTTGCAATTGCTACTCTGAGATGAAGAGATTGGCACAGGTGTGGAATTCCTGATGGCCCACTTCAAACCAGTCAGAAAACTCAAAGAAAAAAGAAGTCTCCATTTTGACCTTTCTCTATATTTTATCACTTACACGAATGCGGCATGCTGGCGTGAAGTGTATTCCTCTGATCTGCAAAACTTAAAAACTAAAGTAACTTTCGCACGATGTGTCACTGCAACTGACGTAGTTCGATGAAACTTGGACTGTGTATAGAAAGAACTGCTACATTACAGTACAGAAGACAACTGAAAAAAAAAAAAATACCCTGTGAGAAGAACAGAAACGATACCTGTATTGAAAGTCAGTAACTACTCTGTGGTCGCCGCGATGTATAATAGACGCTTGGCCATTAGAATAGGCGGAATGTTATTTTAAATTGTGGGCAGCCAAAGCCAAACTTCCACACGCTCGGAACATGGCTCGATGAGTTCTTCGCCTCAAAACCACACGATTTCTGCAGTCGCATAATCGAAAATTAATCCCAGTGTTGGCAGATTGTTGTCAATAGTAAAGAGGACTATATTATCGATGACTAAAGTAACTGCTATTTTTGTATTGTATTGTAATGTTTCGAACTGGGGACCAAGAAACGACGGAGACGCCTCTTCCCCGTCGTAGCCCGCAGTGGTACACAACTCCACAACGGGCCACAGCAGTCCATTCTCACCACCGCCGCCCCACACCGAACGCAAGGGTATTGTGCCGTTCGGCCCCCAGTGGACCTCCCCAGGGAACGTCTCACACCAGACGAGTGTAACCCCAATGTTTGCGTGGTAGAGTAATTATGGTGTACGCGGCCGTGGAGAAAGTGTTAGACGCAGCAATCGCCGACATAGTGCAACTGAGGCGCGATACGGGGAACCAGCCCGCATTCGCCGAGGCAAGTGGAAAGCGGCCTTAAAAACCATCAACAGACTGGCCGGCACACCGGACCTCGACACTAATTCGCCGGGAGGATTCGTGCCGGGGACCGGCACGCCTTCCCGCCCGGAATGCAGTACGCTAGACCGCACGGCTAACCGGGCGGGCTAACTGCCATGTTTACTAAACTTACGGAAAAATGCTAGAAACTTACGCACCAACATAATATTTTTCACTGTGAATATCTCCAGATCACCCACAAATTTAATCATATATTTCTGTGATGAAAATCGACCAAGATTGTTGTTCTGTTTCGATGTCTTGAAATCTTCGCTCTTCTCTCGTCTTCTGCGTAGATTTTCTTACTAAATTTTCGTGCGGTCTAAGGCGCCTTGCCACGGTTCGCGCGCCTGCCTCTGTCGGAAGTTCGACTCCTCCCTTGGGAATGGGTGTTTGTGTTTCCTTAGCGTAAGTTAGTCTAAGTCAGAAGTAGTGTGTAAGCCTAGGGACCGATGACCTCAGAGGTTTGGTCCCATAGAACTTACCACAAATTTCCAATTTCTTACTAAATTTTCGTTCTGATCTTCCGTCGATTCTTTCGTCTTCTCTTATTAAGTAAACAGCACGTAATTACTTGCAATCGGACAGAAAAACTAATATGCCTCAGTTGCGTATGTAATCGTATGTATCAAGATCAGTTTTTCGTTGTATACATTGTTACAATTTCGCAGTGAATTAATCTCGAGTCAAACAAAATTATATTACAAACTACAGTATGCTGAATTTTGCTCAGTACAGCGCATTTTACAAGTTCAAGTGAATAAGGTTTTCCTGTTCGAGTCAAACATTAATGTAAAATATTCAACTATGAATGAAAGTATGTGTTTGACTGAAACTGTTAAATACTCCTCGTTGCTGCTAAATGATTACTACTGCAGAGGTTCATCCCTTGAAATGTCTTTAAGTCAACAGTCCATTTAATTGTAAGTAGCTAGTATAAGTTTTCTTACATAAAATTATGAATGTTTAAACTATAGAAACGTCGTCAAATTAACTGAGCTGAAAAGTTGTCTTGTAGAACTGCTGCGTAGTAAGAATGTGTATCAGCTGCTGTTTTGTTTCTGTGAGGGTCAGTGGTGTTTCATACCTTGATTCACGCATGCTCCGTTGCATCTGCTCGCTGTTAGGACGGTCTCTCGTCGCCTGGTCTGCTGATGAGTAGCGCAGGTTGCCGATATGGCGATTATGGACTTCGTAAAGATCATAATTAGTTGAAAAATGTTAACTACACAAACTGTATCCTCTTCATCTTGTTCAACTCTGCGAACGCTTTAATACACGTTAGCTATTGTTTTTAGGCGGGATTTGTCGGGTTAGTTTACCAAGACACACAGTTCTGTAGTTTAAGAGTGGGTGCTCACATAATAATTTATTTGAGTAGTTTGGCACCATTTTATTTTAAAAAACGCTCTT
The DNA here is from genome assembly GCF_023898315.1 of Schistocerca nitens. Taxonomy (NCBI): domain Eukaryota; kingdom Metazoa; phylum Arthropoda; class Insecta; order Orthoptera; family Acrididae; genus Schistocerca; species Schistocerca nitens. The sequence goes on from NC_064618.1 coordinate 392,382,232, forward strand.
TTCCAACAAAGTGTGCTGTGGCCCTCAGAGTAAAAGATTTTAAATTTAACGAATACGGCGGTGTTCCACATCTGTCTTCAGTAACAGAAAGATTGCATAACAGTCACTCTCTGTTATATCGTCCGTGTCTGTACTGTAGTTCGCTGTTATTCCGCTTTGCTTAGTCAAAATGAAAGCTGCTGTCTATCCCGTAAACAGTCACTACTAATGCACCATATAGGCCTACTCCCCCGTCCCCGTCAAATGCTTCAGAGTCAATGTTTGTTCTTGAAAGTAATGATGCCTTACAACAGAGATGCCATCATGAGTCTCTGGAAGATTCTTCAATTACTCTGTTTCATTCTACTTGTTTCTTAAAATCGTTTCTCCATCTAATCTGACTCTGCTCATGCCTGTCAAAATTTGACAGGAAATAAGCTTTTTCGCCCCGAAATTACCGAATATGAGCTTCCGCAAACGCGACACAGGCCCGGGTTTACCTTATTGGGCCACAGCAGTTTCTAATCTTGTTTTACCCTCAGTATTTTAACTGGTTTGATGCGGTCCGTCACGAGAGAGTCTCTTGTGCTAACCTCTCCATCTCAGAGTAGCACTTGAGCTGCATATGGCTCTGAGCACTACGGGACTTAACTTCTTTGGTCATCGGCTGAGCTGCATATATTCCATTCTTTGTCTTCCTCCACAGCTTTTACCCTCTACAGCTCCCTCTAGTACCACGGACGTTATTCCCTATGTCTTAATAGGGATCCTGTTATCTTTTCCCTTCTTCTTTTCAGTGTTTCCGATTTGTTCCACTTACAGATAATATTTACACAGAGTTTTACATTTCATTCTGAATATTGTAGTGGTCTAAATTTTACTGTGTATTATTACGTTGCACTTGAATGTGGTACTTGCTAATTATGTGAAGGGATTAGGAGCGCAAGCCGCAAGAATGTAAAGAGATTGGTCAGAATTATTTATTTTCACAAACAAAGCACCTATGGACCGCAGTTATTGAAATGCAATTTAAAAAATTTATTCCATTCATAAAAAAGGGAGTAATAGTTTGCCCATTATGAAGTAGAATCTCAGGGCCTTTACCAGGGTGTTCAAATCGAGGTTGTTATGAGACAAACGGAACTCCCAGGAGGACTTGGGCGAGAGCTGTAACACATTTTACCGGGCGTGGTCGGGCTGCTATCGGCGAGGCGGAAGAGGCTGGAAGCTGCTGGCAGCTTCTGTTGACAGCGCGAAGGCTGCAAACAGGTGTGCTGCACGCGGCTGGACTTCCTTTCGGTAGCGCGTATGTGGCCGACACTGGCGTCTCGATCACAAGTATCTGCTTTCCAACAGGTGTCGTCGTCGTCCCCCTCCCCCCCCCCCCCCCGCCCTTAAGGCGATCTCTTCTCGTCCTCCCGAACTACGTCCATGGGCGTGACCATATATTCGACTGGCAGGTTCTCCCGTAGCGATCAAATTAATCGTTTATCATCTTTGTTAAATGTTCTGTGCTGCACACAATTACCACGGCTAGATGACATATCGCCGACTACTTTAGGGATGGATTTCCCTCGCTGGGCAAAATCCAGGTCGTCTACATCGACATCTACATATATACTCCGCTAGCAACCAAGCGGTGTGTGGCGGAGGGCACAACTCTCGCCAAAGTCATATTCCCCCCTCTGTTCCACTTGCGTATCGCGCGAGGGAAAAATGACTGTCTGTGCGCCTCAGTACGAACTCTTATTTCCCTTATCTTTGAATGGTAATCATTGCGCGATTTGATTGTTGGTGGTAATAATACATGCCCTACATCCTCGGTGAAGATCAGATTTCGGAGTTTAGTGAGCAGCCCCTTCTGCTTAGCGCGCCGTCTATCTGCAAGTGTGTCCCACTTCAGACTTTCTATGAGATTTGTAACGCTCTCGCGATGGCTAAATGTACCAGTCACGAATCTTGCCGCTCTTCTTTGGACCTTCCCAAACTCTTGAATCAGACCCAACTGGTAAGGGTGCCATACATAAGAACAATACTCCAAGACCGGACGAACTAACGTTTTGTAAGCTATTTCCTTTGTTGAAGGACTGCATCACTTCAGGATTCTACCAATAAACCGCAATCTAGTGTTCGCCTTACCGTTATTTGTGTAATCTGATCATTCCATTTGAAATCATTTCGAATAGTCACACCCAGATACTTGACGGACGTTACCGCTTCCAAAGACTGGTCATTTGTTTTGTACTCGTACATTAAAGGGGATTTTCGCCTTGTTATACGCAGTAGGTTACACTTACTAATATTGAGAGATAACTGCCAGTCATTACACCACGCATTTATTTTCTGCAAATCCTCATTGATTTGTTCACAACTTTCGTGTGATATTACTTTCCTGTAGACTACAGCATCATCGGCAAACAGTCTCAGGCCGCTATCAGTACCATCAACCAGATCGTTTATGTAAATCGTAAAAAGCAGAGGACCTATTACGCTACCCTGGGGCACATCTGAAGTTAAGCTTGTTTCTGTTGAAGTCAGTGAGGAATAAATACCTTGTGTCCCGTTCATTTGTCATCTTGTCCTCCTCTGCTAAAATCTCATTTCTCCCAAACATCTTCCGTCAGGAGGAAACACGCAGACGCTAAAAGTCAGCCACAGAATGCGTTCTTTCCGTTAGCAAACTGCATATCGTCCACTTCATACTGGCGTCTCAGGTCCCGTGGAGGTTCACACTTGCCCCCTACTTCTTCATCGATACGGCGCCCCTTCTACTCTACACAACAGCGTCCTGGCGTTCGATAGTGTGTGCCCAAGGCTAAGAGGGGGTGGGGGGGTGCGAGGGGGGAGGATACCCTGCCCCTTCCGTCGGCCGGCGCCTGCCTGCCTCCCACAGCGACCGCCAGGGCCCGGCGGCTGGGGTGGTCAGAACTCTACCTGCAGGTCCATTATAATATACCTATATGTGTACACTGCCCAGTCACATTAACGTAACCACCAGTCAAAAACCTAAATAACTAACTTTTTCAGCGCGTACCGCTGCGAGGAGTGCAGGAAGAGAGCCAGTGACGTTCTAGAACATGCCGACAGGGATGTGGAGCTTACGGCGACTCCAGTGCCGTGGACAGCTACGCTGTTTCCCGGTCGAGGATGCACAGCACAGACAACCCGATCTAGTTGGTCCCACAGATTCTCGATTCGTTTAAATTCTGGGAGTTTCATGGCCAGGGAAGTACGGTAAACGTACCCAGATGTTCTTCGAACCACGCACGTACACTGCGAGCTGTGTGACATGTTGCCTTCTTCTGGTAGATGCCTTAGTGGCGGAAAAAAAAGCTGCATGTAGGGGTGGAAAAAGGTAGATGCATACTTGTATTCATCCACTGTGCCTTCCAGACCTAGGAGAGGAGATCATCCAGGGAATGCGACGAAAGCATTCCCCAGACCATAACTGTTGCAAGATGGTTGCTTTCTGACGTTTCAAGTCGTACACGCCAACGGCCATTTGTCCGATGGAGCATGGATTCATCTGAACAGGTCATCTGTCGCCACTCAGTGGACGTTCAGTTGCTGTAGTGGCATGCAAATTCCAGTCTCCGTCACCGAGCGAGGTGGCGCAGTGGTTAGACACTGGACTCGCATTCGGGAGGACGGCGGTTCAATCCCGCGTCCGGCCATCCTGATTTAGGTTTTCCGTGATTTCCCTAAATCGCTCCAGGCAAATGCCGGGATGGTTCCTTTCAAAGGGCACGGCCGACTTCCTTCCCCGTCCTTCCCTAATCCGCTGAGACCGATGACCTCGCTGTCTGGTCTCCTTCCCCAAAACCAACCAACCAACCAGTCTCCGTCGCCGATGAACAGCAATCTACACTACTGGCCATTAAAATTGCAAGAGGCTGTGATATGCGAATGATTAGCTTTTCAGAGCATTCACACAAGGTTGGCGCCGGTGGCGACACCTACAACGTGCTGACATGAGGAAAGTTTCCAACCGATTTCTCATACACAAACAGCAGTTGACCGGCGTTGCCTGGTGAAACGTTGTTGTGATGCCTCGTGTAAGGAAGAGAAATGCGTATCATCACGTTTCCGACTTTGATAAAGGTCGGATTGTAGCCTATCGCGATTGCGGTTTATCGTATCGCGACACTGCTGCTCGCATTGGTCGAGATCCAGTGACTGTTAGCAGAATACGGAATCGGTGGGTTCACGAGGGTAATAAGGAACGCCGTGCTGGATCCCAACGGCCTCGTATCACTAGCAGTCGAGATGACAGGCATCTTATCCGCATGGCTGTAACGGATCGTGCAGCCACGTCTCGATCCCTGAGTCAACAGATGGGGACGTTTGCAGGACAACAACCATTTGCACGAACAGTTCGACGACGTTTGCAGCAGCATGGACTATCAGCTCGGACACCATGGCTGCGGTTACCCTTGACGCTGCGTCACAGACAGGAGCGCCTTCGATGGTGTACTCAACGACGAAACTGGGTGCACGAATAGAAAAACGTCATTTTTTCGGAAGAATCCAGGTTCTGTTTACATCATCATGATGGTCGCATCCGTGATTGGCGACATCGCGGTGAACGCACATTAGAAACGTGTATTCGTCATCGCCATACTGGCGTATCACCCGGCGTGATGGTATGGGGTGCCATTGGTTACACGTCTCGGTCACCTCTTGTTCGCATTGACGGCACTTTGAACAGTGGACGTTACATTTCAGATGTGTTACGACCCGTGGCTGTACCCTTCATTCGATCCCTGCGAAACACTACATTTCAGCAGGATAATGCACGACCGCATGTTGGAGGTCCTGAGTAGTGTACATGGGAGCATGAACCAGGCATCTGTTGCGAAGGAGCATACTCAGCAAACGTTCGCTGAACGGTCGTTGAGGAGACGCTGTTGGTAGCCCCTTGGTTCATCTGGGCGGTCTGATGCACAACAGTTGTACGACTATTCGCCTGTACACGTCTCCGCAGCCGTCGTTTACACTTATGGCCTGTGGTGTGCCTCGGCGCCGGTTTTGGACAGCGATATCATTCACGGTATACCTTAACAACGGCGGCATGCGAACTGTTTACAAAATTAGCCATTTCGGAAATGCTTCCATCCTTGGCCTGAAACCGGACGATCAAGACCTTTTGGTCGTCAGGTAAATCGCTGTTTTTCCGCATTAAGACAACGTCTGCACTGTTCCGCCTCTCCCCGACACGATTTTGTATACGCTTCACCGCTAGTGCGACCACATGCCGTCCGTGAGTCACGTTGACGTCTAATGTCGGCACATTGGTGTGATTGGACCGTGTTTATAATTTGTGTAAAAAAATGTTAAATTTGAACTTGTGCGGAAATCTTAGACAAGAGTAATAATACTCTAATATCAATGGAGATCATCACAACAGGAGGTCTCGATTTACATGCTTGTAATGATAAATGAACGTGTTTTACAGGTCCTTGGAGCGTGATTATAGAGCGATACAAACGCAACATCAGTAATCGAAAGAATATTGGCTAGTACTACGATGTGACCACAGTATTTCCGGTTCTACTTTGTTCTAAATAGCTCCATGATGATTCCTTGAACAGTAATTCTCTGAATGACACTGTGCCCACCAAAATACAGTGTTAGACACTACCCACCCCTCACGAAAGGACGGGAAGCTAACGTCTTTCAGGGACACCCACTAGTAGCGTGTCAAAGATAGGTCTCTACTAGGCAGTGCGATTGCGTCACCATAATTCAGGACTTCGTATAGGAAATCGAACTGCTGCTGATTATACAAAAATGAGATGATAGTGGAACCGGCAATTACAGAATTGAACGTAATTGTGCATCTGAATATTTTATATCATTAGACTCCGTAGACGGAGAGAAGCGCCTGGAACTGCTAATTTGAAGAGGGTGCTGTTCCCAGGAATCTACTTACGATTGTGTCAGGGATGTATGATAAGATAAACTGTATGCTAATGATACTGACAGTTAAAAAGTAATGTACACATGAGTTTCTTCGCATTTATTGTTGTTTCTGAAACGTGCAACATGACCATGGAATGATCGGGAACAAAATGCGAGCCCTTGAGTGATGATATGCCAACAAACGAACCCTAATAAAGCGGTATTATGTGAACGAGATCATTATTTGGCGTAGCCAACACAAACTGACATAAAATCTTGTCAGTACGTGTCATGACATCTGATCGGTGAAACTATTGATACAACCCTGTGATAGCTTCCATGACTTTACAGAACTGAGCTGGATGAAGTTCACATATTTAATGGCCGACAGTTCTACTGAATGGACAAGCCAACGAAGAATGAATATCCTTTATGGGGAGAAGCTGTTTCTAACTCCACGTTGCACACGAATTAGTTTTCTGTTGAATTACTACCGTTACGGTGGTTGTTCCTCCATTATCTAGACGAGGTGTATGTAACTTCTCGTGCATCCATGTTATTAATTCCTTTCTTTATTTATTGTGTCAGTGCTACACTGATCCATTCAATACATATTTCGATATGGCTGTCGAAACGATTTATTTTCATGTTACATCTCATTTTCTACAACACTTCACAGAAATGTTTCCTGATTACAGCTTCCAAATAACAGATTTTGTGATGACTAGGAAACGGTGGACTAACCACTTTCTCTAGGCCTAAATCCAATGTTGTGTGATGGATGTTCGATTCCTTAGTGTTTCACATTATTCATTTACTACGGTTTTTAAAAAAGAGTTCAAACATGCAAATAAGTAATTCCGGATCCATCTACAAGTAAAATATTTTCTTCTTCTGTGTACCTTTACTAGGAGTGTGTGCTGAAAGATTGACGTAGCATTTCCTTGTGTACTGTATTGATAAAAGTCCATTTGTGGCACATTAATAACCTACTTTACGAGTGCAATGTTCACTGACTTCTGGTTTTGGACATAATACCAAGTTGACGTTAATATCGCTATACAGAAAAAAAACCGTGTGAGGGTAGTTCGCTCCATCGTGTCGTATAGTCTTCCACATTGATGTGTCTACAGTTCGTATGTTAATCATAATTGACGACTCGCTTACCACTGCGTAGATACTCTCACATGCCATACGCTTTTTAAATGTTAATCATTCATCTTCACTGTTAATGCGTCACGCAGTACCTTTATAGCTCAGGGTACCACTTACACCCGGATTCCGCAGTTATTTGTGGGATACGCTGTCCGTCCAAAAAGTTCAGATACTGATTTCATACCTGACGTACAAGCGACATCAGCACAGTAACTACGATGGGAGCTTTAACTAAGAGCTGTAAGCCGGCCGGTGTGGCTGTGCGGTTCTCGGCGCTTCAGTCTGGAACCGCGTGACCGCTACGGTCGCAGGTCCGAATCCTGCCTCGGGCAACCTTGATGACGAGTGTGTCTGACCTCACGCGGCAATACCGTCCACCATCGGACCACTTTCACTTCCGAATGTCCCATGGCTCGGCTAGCTGGCCAGTTTGAGACCCACATTTATGCCCCTTTCAAATAGTGTCAGCTTTTGATAACGCTGTCTCACACGGATATGCTGCATCTCCATTTTCTCCAAAGCGATACCGCAACACCCGACGCTATTGACACTCCTTACATACGCTGACAGGCCAGGTAACGACACTAAAATATGAACACCACAAATGCACTCTTGTGGCTATTCTGCCAGTCACAGAATGTAGCATCTCTAAATCATGTATATACCCGCCCATGGTGTATACGTGTGGATGCTTCACTTTTTTTTTTTTTAATTAGGCAGTGTAGTTTTTCATATCTGCTTGATACACTCATGCTCATAAATTAACGATAATTGCAGAATGTGGTGCCACACAACGTGACGCTACACGAAACTAGCGCTAATAGCATAGGCATATAGGGAACACACGATATATAAGTCCACGGTATTGGTCCACGGTATTGGTGATAAGTTGAGAAAACCGTCCCGAAACACTTGTGCTACAAAACGCCACTGTTTCCTGGGCATGTACCCCGACATCAATACGGGATATGATCACCATTCACACATACACAGGCCGCACAACGGGTTGACATTCTCTGGATCTGGTGGTCGAGCAGCTGCTGGGGTATAGCCTCCCATTCTTGCACAAGTTCCTGTCGGAGCTCCTAAAGTGTCCTAGAGGTTTGAAGACGTGCAGCGATACGTCGACCGAGAGCATCCCAGACGTGCTCGATGGGGTTTAGGTCTGGAGAACAGCCAGGCCACTCCATTCGCCTGATATCTTCTGTTTCAAGGTACTCCTCCACGATGGAGCCGTGCGTTATCATCCATCAGGAGAAAGGTGGGATCCACTGCACCCCTGAAAAGGCGGACATACTGGTGCAAAATGATGTCCCGATACACCTGACCTGTTACAGTTCCTCTGTCAAAGACATGCAGGGCTGTACGTGCACCAATCATAATCCCACCCCACACCATCAAACCACGACCTCCATACAGGTCCTTTCAAGGATAGTAAGGGATTGATATCTGGTTCCTGGTTCACGCCAGATGAAAATCCGGCGAGAATCATTGTTCAGACTATACCTGGACTCGTCCGTGAACCACTGTTCCAATGACCATGCACTGTGTTCTTGACACCAGGCTTTACGGGCTCTCCCGTGACCAGGGATCAGTGGAATGCACCTTGCAGGTCTCCGGGCGAATAAACCATGTCTGTTCAATCGTCTGTAGACTGTGTGTCTGGAGACAACTGTTTCAGTGGCTGCGGTAAGGTCCCGAGCAAGGCTACCTGCAGTACTCCGTGGCCGTCTGCGGGCACTGATGGTGAGATATCGGTCTACTTGTGGTGTTGTACACTGTGGACGTCCCGTACTATGGCGCCTGGACAAGTTTCCTGTTTGCTGAAATCGTTGCCATAATCTTCAGATCACACTTTGTGGCACATGTTGGGCCCGTGCTACGACCTCCTGTGTTTGACCAGCCTCCAGCCGCCTTAGTATTCTACCCCTTATAACGTCATCAATATGTGTTCTTTGAGTAATTCACGACCGCAGGTCAAATGCACCGCTTGATCATACCCCAAAGTGATTTAAACCCGCAAACCACCCACCAGAGCGCTGTTTCACCATGTATCAGCATTATCCTTAATTTATGAGCTTGAGTGCAGTTTGGCCTAATGAAACTTCATGGAAACGTACGGATCTGTGCTGGGCAGATCATGGACCACGCATAGACGTCCGTCATCACTGATGATATTTGAAGTGCCGGCTCTAAGGTACGAACATTTCGAGACTACTTGCGGCGTGCAGTTCACAGTTGCCTCTTCGTGGCTGCAGTCACGCATGTTTTCAGAATGTAAGGATGTACTTGCAGTAAAGTTGTCAATCTCAAAGTTGATTTGAACATCACAATGGTTCGCTAGGCGCGGTGGTATCCCTGTGGTCTTCTTCGACTCTTCAACTGACTTACACAATGAGTTACTGAGAACCTACACTTTATTTTAGACTCCAATTCACGCAGCTATGTTATGTATCATTACATTCGCCTCTTTCAGTGATTTATTAATTTGAAAAATAGCAAGCTGCAATAAACAAATGAATTTGTACTTTCATCAATAGCCGGTTCGAGTACTAAAGTTTGTCATCTTTTTCCTTGTTACAGGTGAGTGGAGAAGCGAAGTCCTGCCCGCGCCCAAACTGCCGATGTTCATCTTCCCTGGCCACGGAAGGGTCACCGCAGGTGACAAAACTCACTCTAGTTTTACCCCGTCGTCGTGAATTTCCTGTTTGCCGTCGCCTTGTTGCTGTTCTGAGCACGCACTGCTGCTGTTATCTTCATGGACACGCCTCGTTTAGTTCCCTTTTGTTTTCGCTCCGAGCACGTGTAACGCAAACACTGCTGACTGGTGGAAACCGTAGTAGTACCGTAGCTTAGTATGATGGCAAATCCCGCGCAAGGCTCTGAAGGGCAGCAGAGGCATTGCAAGTATTCTTTCCAGAGTAACTACCTCAGCAGCACGAGAGTACAAAACACAAATCACCGACTAAGCTACTGGTAGTATATCATTGTTTTCTGGCCCATTTATGGTAGAACTAGACTTACAAAATTAACTTGCGCTTCATGCTCTAAGTTCCTTTTGTTACTGTATTGGTCATTTGGGGCCTAAATATTAAACTGAGATAGCTGACGATTTTTTTATTCAAAACTAAGAGGTACCATAAGCAGAAAACAGACGACACGTCTGCTGTAGGTTGAACTACGTCTGATGTTTACGATCGATTACACTCTTTGAAACTTCATAATAGGTAAAACTCATTTCACAAGACTTCCTGCACAACACGTGAGGCGAACATGACGTTCAGAACAGCAACATTCGCCTTAATTAGATGAAACTGGAGATAACGTTTTTTCTTTATTGCACGGTTCGTTAACCCGTACGTTTCGTTGTTTATAAATGTGTAAAGCTCTGCATTCGTTTGGAGTGGGATGTAGACAAGAGAGAGATTAAAGCATTTGCAAAAAATAATTCCGAAACGTTCTGAAAAAGTTGTACTAACAATTTTTGCTGATGTGCCTCCATCAACCCCGAGCGTGAAACGACTTGCTGATTTACAAGCAAAACAGAAGCCGAAGCTAGACAGCAGTAAGTCCATTTAAAGCAGGGCCTGCGGTATAAAATGTTCATTAAGATGTGTAAACAATGTAAGTTTTATTTTCAGGAGTTGGTCTGTAATATAAAAAAGTGGATAGCCATTCCAGCGGACGAATTAAAGCGAAAGCTGATTTAACTTTTGTTCTATGAATAAATGCGGTTTAAAAACACCAGCACATTGAGTATCTGAGGAAACGCGTGTACGGTACAATTTGTTGTAAAAAAAATACGAAAAACGACATATTGGTGATTAAAGATGTACCTTAATTCTTGTTGGGCAAAGAAATGTCGTAAAAGAATTAGCTCGTAAATTTTCTTTTATAATTTATAGATTGCTCAGTCTAAATTATCTTTTAATTGATTTTTTAAATGTCAGTTTCTTGTATGCTTTTAATTGTGAGTGGTAGTTTGTTTTGCCGGATGATCAACATGTTTTAAATATTTACTCCCACTTGGGGGTTTCATGCTTAATTCGTAAATTACTGACAATGACAACTCTGCCGTGAGAGAGCACTCTTACAAGTATACAACATCAAATACTGCAGAAGATGACCTGACCGGACATAGTACTTCATGATGTAACTTCCACTTCATGAAAAGTTTAACTGCCAATACGTCATTATGTGACGTTAATTTGTACAAAAAATCATACCAAGAACGACGCGTTTTATAAATCTTCTGCGTGCCATTGCCTTGAAACTGCATAGACTATACATTCATAACACTCATGCTAATGATATGAAATTCAATATGGCGAATCCGAAGCACCCGCATCGAAAGATAACGAAAGTCGATAAGAGGTCCTGCTGTCTTCAGTACCGCTTGTGACGTCAAAATGACCTCACGTATGCATGAAGTCTTGTGAAACGAGTGTTACCCATCAGAATACGTGCTGGCTACTATATTTTCAGAGAGTTCATCTGCCTTTGCTCACAAACAATTCCCAAAGAGAGCTAGAGCATGGTTACAATTAATACGATACATGTTAGTCGAGTAATCAAATTTGGGGATGATATTGCTACGTTTCATTACGAGAAACATAGTCGGGTAGGACGTATGTCTAATCACTTGCTATTCGGAGATATATATCTTGAGTATCTGTGGACGAAAACAAACATAACACCTTTAAAAGTGAACAAATGTTAAGATTTTTATGAGGCCAGCACAGAACGAACGCCTTGACAGTATATTAACTAAAACTTTCGTTTATCCACAAGAATTGCCCACTTGTTTTCGACACTCCATACGAAGATGTCCCTCAAAGAATTAGACTATTCCATAAAAGCAACAAAATACGAACTGTACTGTCTGTGGTAGGACATCGTCACTTTATTCAGTGGACACAATACGTGTTGATGACACCCAACAAGGAACGGCAGACTCAATGCCATATATACTCCTTGTAGCTTTGTGTTTTCTTTGTTTAAGACAAACTCTCTCATTGATTTTGAAAAATCGTTAGTTGGTTATGGACCATATTACTTGTGAAACTGTAGAAAATAGAGGAAACTAGTACTTTACGTCTCTTCGACAGCAATGTCGCAAGCTCAGTTGGAGCATAGCAGAGGAAATCGAGCGTGGCCTAATCAGAGGTAGCATCCCGGAATACACCTTCAGTGATGCTCGGAGGGAGAGTTGAACCCCGCCACTGCGGATTGGTAGTCCAGTGTTATTATCCATTGAACAGGTTCGTATCTTGGTACAAGTCGTACGATGCAACGAGCGCATCAGAGGCATGTTACATTTCCCATAGTGCACACGGTAATGTTGGCGTAGCGTATGAATTCCAGTACTCTTCGCGGATGCAGTGGTAAGATACTGTACTAGCATTCGAGAGGAAGGCTGTTAAATTCCCAGTCTGACTAACCAAATTTAGTTTTTCGTGGTTTCCATAAATCGCTTAAGGCAAATGCCGGGACGGTTTCTTTGAAAAGAACACACCCAATCTCCTTTCCCATTTCGAGGATGAGCTCTGTCTCTAATGCTTAGTCATCGAAAGCCCGTAATCTGGCCGGAGCAAATAACTGAATAGATATATAAACTTGTTTACGATTCACTCCTCCGAACGTGTGAGCTGGTTTTGTTCGTCAGGCACTCCCTAAGAACCGTGGCATTGACACCTCACGGCGAATACTCAAGAATTTCTGTAGCTAGACAGACAGCACGAGTAAGCAAATCCTCGGCTGTCAGCAGTAAACATTACCTTTCGTATGAAAGTCTGTACTGATGCGGTTATCTGCTTCTATACCTACGGATATTCACGTCAGTAAGTAGGTAGTGGTTAGAAAGTTAAAAGACAGTGTTTAGACTACGATTTTCGTGTACTTCTTAGTAATTCTTATTATTGCTTCCAGTGCCTTTTATTACCCATGCGGTAAAGAGGGCTACTGATTCGGCAGTGTGTTGGAGGGGGTATATGCGTTTTGACAGTTGCAAGGGTAATGATGGCGACCTGCGTTTTGACACTTACAAGGGTAAAGATGGCGATCTGCCCTTGCTTCCTTGTTTTCCGTGTCTTCATCTGTTCTTTCTGTTTCGTTTGCAGTAGCAGTTGGCTCCTATATTATTGCCGAAACCGCCACAAAGCAACATGATGGCTGCTCTAAGACACTGATCTTGGCTTCGTGATCTTCTTTTTTTTTTTTTGTATCTTACATGATATAAATAAATATCAGTGTAAAATCAGTGGCACTAGTAACGTTTCTCTGAAAAATATTAATAATTTACAATGGAACGATTAATACACTTCAACTTGATATAACATTATGATGAACTAGCTGTTATCCGCTGCTTCGATCGCATGTCAGTAATTTTTGTTATGAGGAGTGATGGTGAGTTATGTATAAAAATGTATGCAGTGCTGGTTTGTAGATACATAATAACTATGTTTCTGTTATTTTGCTGTACGTCGAGTCTGAAAGCACGGATTGTATTTTCTAATGCCTAGATATATTAAATTCGTAGAGAATTAGAGTTTTTGGGGTTTCCTCTGGCTCACCTAGGTGTGAACTTTTGCCACAAGAGCAACACATACCAACAGTTTGTCCTTTCCATTTTAATGAATTGCGGTGCCTGTAGTTTTCATCCATCCCCCCTATGGTGACTAATTTATGATTAAAATAGACATTTAATAGACCCCAGTCAAATGCAGCAGCATCAATAGCCTCTCACGTTCCACATGTCAAGACACGACTTTCCGTTCGTCGTACAGCCTGTAAATGACGCCACAGTCATGAATCTTCAAGCGTCTTGGAAGCGGTAAGAGACGGTTGACGCTCAGCGTCTAAAATGCAACACGCTGGTGAATGTTACAATGTCTCTGTAGCCCTTAAGCCCGCTTGACAATCTGCATCCAATTTCCGGCGGACCTGAGATTGTTCTGAGGTTTGTTGGATTAGATTAACTTTCGCAGCTTGAGCTCTCTTAAAACTATGCGCTAAATCAGACTTAACGTTTGCGAGGCTTATAGGAACACTTTTAAATATGGTCCTCGGGCTTGCAGTCCGATTTTATTGTTGTATCTGGACGAAGACTCTACAGCTATGTCAGATGCTGTAGGAACTCAATATCATAAACAACTCGCTCTGTAACATTGGATTTGCACTGTCACGGAATGATATCGAACCATTTTCATACTACTTGTCTCCCATTCCACTCTCGAATGGCGCGTGGGAAAAAGGAACACCTAAATCTTTCCGTTCGAGCTCTGATTTCTCTTATTTCATTGTGACGATCATTCCTCCCTACGTTGGTGGGTGTCAACAAAATATTTTCGCATTCGGAAGAGAAAGTTGGTGATTGAAATTTCGTAGATAGATCTCGCCGCAAAGAAAGCCGCCTGTTTGAGTGACTGCCACCGCAACTCGCGTATCATATCAGTGACACTCCACTCCTATTGCGCGATAACACGAAACGGGCTGCCCTTCTTTGCACTTTTTCATATACAACATTTTAAAACATTAATAACACTCAAAAAGAAGAAACTTTCTAAATTAGCATGTGGTCTGTCGTATGGTTCAAGCTATCTCCCTACTAAATACCATCGGACTCTGTACAGCAGTGGAGTTATGAAAACGTTACACAGTGAGTTACTTTCGCAACTAACAATACTGGTTTTAGTATGGAAGTAGGGATTAAACACGTAGAGGACTGAACAAGCATTGTATTCTTGACGTTGAACCGTGTTATGTAGACTATATCAAACAATAAAAGCATTTTCACAGGTACAAAAAAGTTCAAAAGTCAAAGAATAAATAGTTTTTTAATAGAATAATTATTGTTCGATATTTCCCATTATATTCTTCTAGTTAGTAAATATGTTGTACTACACACTTTATAAAGTGAAGTATGTTCTTCCTCAGCGTTCAAACTATGTCAAAACTAAATTTTATCAAAATCGGCCCAGTGGTTTAGTCGTGAAAGCGTAACAGACTGAGTTACATTCGCATTTATTAGTATGGATTTACGCACAGTTGGTAAAAGAACATTGTGGCTAACATTTATCAGTAGCAAGATTAATTTCACGCACCTTTAAAGAAGTCTTTTATACAACTCATTGTTGGCAACCGGTTGTAAATCCAATCTTCGTACGAGTAACCAGAATGGCTTGTCACGATTCCCCATTCACAGTATCTAGGTCACATTCTGCTTTTCGGCGTACAGTAGGCGTGGCTTGCGAATGCGTCACTTGCCGTTCCCGTTGCTACTGGCCGTGCTGCAGAGACATTCAGTGTCGGTGATGGCGGTATGCGGATGCGCCTTATCTTGCCTCAGAAGAATGCCAGCGAGCTGCACTGCTCAGTGGAGGGTACGTTGCGTGTCCCGGCACCGCACACTCACATGACAGTGCGCGCGTGCAGGTGCTTTCGTACCTTACGTACTGTCGCCGACAGGAGTTCGACGGTGCGGCGTGCAGTCTCACCGTAACGACGAATCTTTATCTCACATTTATAGCACGACGAACTGGGGGAGGGGGGACGACACGCACAATGAAACACTAGTATGCGAAAGGAAGACAGAATACCAGGGACAATATCGACGGATTACTTTACCCCTTTTTTTGCTTCACTGCGTCAACTTTAATCTACATCTACATCTACATTTATACTCCGCAAGCCACCCAACGGTGTGTGGCGGAGGGCACTTTACGTGCCACTGTCATTACCTCCCTTTCCTGTTCCAGTCGCGTATGGTTCGCGGGAAGAACGACTGTCTGAAAGCCTCCGTGCGCGCTCTAATCTCTCTAATTTTACATTCGTGATCTCCTCGGGAGGTATAAGTAGGGGGAAGCAATATAATTGATACCTCATCCAGAAACGCACCCTCTCGAAACCTGGCGAGCAAGCTACACCGCGATGCAGAGCGCCTCTCTTGCAGAGTCTGCCACTTGAGTGTATTAAACATCTCCGTAACGCTATCACGGTTACCAAATAACCCTGTGACGAAACGCGCCGCTCTTCTTTGGATCTTCTCTATCTCCTCCGTCAACCCGATCTGGTACGGATCCCACACTGATGAGCAATACTCAAGTATAGGTCGAACGAGTGTTTTGTAAGCCACCTCCTTTGTTGATGGACTACATTTTCTAAGCACTCTCCCAATGAATCTCAACCTGGCACCCGCCTTACCAACAATTAATTTTATATGATCATTCCACTTCAAATCGTTCCGCACGCATACTCCCAGATATTTTACAGAAGTAACTGCTACCAGTGTTTGTTCCGCTATCATATAATCATACAATAAAGGATCCTTCTTTCTGTGTATTCGCAATACATTACATTTGTCTATGTTAAGGGACAGTTGCCACTCCCTGCACCGAGTGCCTATCCGCTGTAGATCTTCCTGCATTTCGCTACAATTTTCTAACGCTGCAACTTCTCTGTATACTACAACATCATCCGCGAAAAGCCGCATGGAACTTCCGACACTATCTACTAGGTCATTTATATATATTGTGAAAAGCAATGGTCCCATAACACTCCCCTGTGGCACGCCAGAGGTTACTTTAACGTCTGTAGACGTCTCTCCATTGATAACAACATGCTGTGTTCTGTTTGCTAAAAACTCTTCAATCCAGCCACACAGCTGGTCTGATATTCCGTAGGCTCTTACTTTGTTTATCAGGCGACAGTGCGGAACTGTATCGAACGCCTTCCGGAAGTCAAGAAAAATAGCATCTACCTGGGAGCCAGTATCTAATATTTTCTGGGTCTCGTGAACAAATAAAGCGAGTTGGGTCTCACACGATCGCTGTTTACGGAATCCATGTTGATTCCTACAGAGTAGATTCTGGGTTTCCAAAAACGACATGATACTCGAGCAAAAAACATGTTCTAAAATTCTACAACAGATCGACGTCAGAGATATAGGTCTATAGTTTTGCGCATCTGCTCGACGACCCTTCTTGAAGACTGGGACTACCTGTGCTCTTTTCCAATCATTTGGAACCCTCCGTTCCTCTAGAGACTCGCGGTACACGGCTGTTAGAAGGGGGGCAAGTTCTTTCGCGTACTCTGTGTAGAGTCGAATTGGTATCCCGTCAGGTCCAGTGGACTTTCCTCTGTTGAGTGATTCCAGTTGCTTTTCTATTCCTTGGACACTTATTTCGATGTCAGCCATTTTTTCGTTTGTGCGAGGATTTAGAGAAGGAACTGCAGTGCGGTCTTCCTCTGTGAAACAGCTTTGGAAAAAGGTGTTTAGTATTTCAGCTTTACGCGTGTCATTCTCTGTTTCAATGGAGTCACAGCTGGAAAATTGTTCTCACGTCGTCAATTGATAATGTAACATTCATTAATACGTCACATCTAAAACCAGTTGGCTAATTATGTACAGTACCTTCAGCCCACAAGAGCTATGAAACAAAGAAACGATTATAGCGATTACAATATTATAGTTAAAACTGGTAGGCGTATTCATTCCGATGCTTGCTTGAACCGCGCCGTAAAAGCGCTGGCATAAGCCCATGTAAACTGTGGTGGCAAACAGTGATAGAAAACACGGGTTTCGGCAAAGCGTATTCCGAATACGCAAGGATGCTAGTACTAGGAGATCTTTTTAAAAAGGCCGAGGAAAACAAAACGTATAGCTTAACTGCATAAACGTGAAACGTAAGTAATTTTTACAAACATAGAGACTGGAAGTTTTTAGGAAAACGTGATCTTTGGAAAATGCTTATTGCATTAGGCTCGCTATGGCGATAAAATGTATCTGTCAATCCGTACTGCGGATGATGTGTGGACGCTACACTGAAGTCCCCTCAAAGTTCTCAACACTTGTCTGTTTTGAATTCTTCCTATGTAAAAGCCATGTTTGCGTCGGTAACACTAATTGCATTCCATGACGCGTTTTCGAGGTCGTTTTGAGATGAATCAGTGTTTTACATGAATATTTCTTTTCCTACATGTTTCAAGTAGTCTGCCTTAAGTACTATATCACTACAGCCGGGCAGTGTGGCCGTGCGGTTCTAGGCGCTTCAGTTTGGAACCGCGTGACCGCTACGGTCGCAGATTCGAATCCTACCTCGGGCATTGATGTGTGTGATGTCATTAGTTTAGTTAGGTTTAAGTAGTTCTAAGTTCTAGGGGACTGATGACCACAGATGTTAAGTCCCATAGTCCTCAGAGCCATTTAGCCATATATCACTACAGATCATTTGTTGTGTGTTACGTATGCCCTGAACTAAATCATTACGAAACGATTACAAAGCTACCTAGAAGATGCCGCACCCCCCCCCCCCCCCCAGAAGCACAGCGCATGTCGTTACACAGGGTGTTACCGTGATGATGTCACCAACTTTCAGCGACGATGGAGAAGGGTAAATGTGTTTTGATGTAAGAGATCCTTATCCGGAAACGACCGAGTTGAAAGTTATATTTTTTAGGTTAGAGGGTCTCAGGGAACCACAGAAGGGGCGTCCGCCTAAAAGTGGGTAAGTAAAACACAGTAAAGTAGTTGTAGAAACAATTGATATTGAAGTTGTAAATTGTCGTAGCTATGTTGGGAAAGAACCAGAGCTGCAAGCCCTAATAGAAAGCAAGGAAGCTCAAACAGTTGTAGGTACAGAGAGCTGGCTTAAGCCGAAAATAAGTTCAGCCGAAATTTTTTCATACGGTCTAACAGTGGCCGGCCGGGGTGGCCGAGCGGTCCTAGGCGCTACAGTCTGGAACCGCGCGACCGCTACGGTCGCAGGTTCGAATCCTGCCTCGGGCATGGCTGTGTGTGATGTCCTTAGTTCAGCTAGGTTGAGGTAGTTCTAAGTTTTAGGGGCCTGATGACCTCAGAAGTTAAGTCCCATAGTGTTCAGAGCCATTTTTGATCTAACAGTGTTCAGAAAGGATAGATTAAATACAGTTGGTGGTGGAGTATTTATTGCTGTCAGAGGTAGTTTGCCTTGTAGCGAAATTAGTCGATGGTGACTTCAATCTACCCTCGATATGCTGGAAAAATTATACGTTTAAAGCCGGCGGCAGGCATAAAACGTCATTCGAAATTGTACTGAATGCTTTCTCAGAAAATTATTTTTAACAATTAGTTCATGAGCCTATTCGAAGCGTAAATGGTTGCAAAAGCCTACTTGACCTTTTAGCAACAAATAATCCTGGACAAATAGTGAGTATAGTGACCAATACAGGGATTAGCGACCACAAGGTAGTTGCTACTAGGCTAAATACCGTAACACCTACAGCCACCCGAAAGAAACGCAAAGTATATCTATTTAAAAAAGCTGATAAAAATGCTCAAACGCCTTTTTAAGAGACAGTCTTCACTCCTTCCGACCTGATCATGTAAGTGTAAAAAAGTTGTGGAATGTTTTCAAAGAGATAGTATCGACAGCAATTGAAAGGTATATATCACATAAATTAATAAGTGATGGTGCTGATCCCCCATGGTACGCAAATCGTGTCAGATAGTTGTTGCAGAAGCAACGAAAAAAGCATGCCAAATGTAAAAGAATGCAAAATCCCCAAGATTGGCAAAGTTTTACAGAAGTTCGAATTGTAGCGCGTACTTCAATGCGAGATGCTTTTAATAATTTCCACAACGAAATTCTGTCTCGAAATCTGGCAGAAAACCCAAAGAGACTCTGGTCATACATAAAGCACACCAGCGGCAAGACGCAATCAATACCTTCACTGCGCGGTAACAACGGTGAAGTCACTGATGACAGTGCCACTAAAGCAGAGTTATTAAAAACGGTTTTCCGAAACTCCTTCACCAAAGAAGACGAAGTAAATATTACTGAATTCCAATCAAGAACAACTGCCAAGATGAGAAACATAGTAGTAAATATCCTCGGTATAACAAAGCAGCTTAAATCGCTTAATAAAGGCAAGGCCTCCGGTCCAGATTGTATACCAGTCAGGTTCCTCTCAGAGTATGCTGATAAAATAGCTCCATATTTAGCAATTATATACAACCACTCGCTCACAGAAAGATCCGTACCTAAAGACTTGAAAATTGCTCTAGTCACACCAATACCCAAAAAGGGAAGTGGGAGTAATCCTCTGAATTACAGGCCTATATCACTAACGTCGATTTGCAGTAGGGTTTTGGAACGTATACTGTATTCGAACATTATGAAGTACCTCGAAGAAAACGATTTATTGACATATAGTCAGCACGGATTCAGAAAATATCGTTCTTGCGAAATACAACCTGCTGTTTATACTCATGAAGTAATAAGTGCTATGTCAAATTGATTCCATATTTTTAGATTTCCAGAAGGCTTTCGACACCGTTCCTTACAAGCGTCTTCTAACCAAACTACGTGCCTACGGAGTATCGCCTCAGTTGTGCGACTGGATTCTTGATTTCCTGTCAGAAAGGTCACAGTTCGTAGACGGAAAGTCATCGAGTGAAACAGAAGTAATATCCGGCGTTCACCAAGGAAGTGTTATAGGCCCTCCTATTGTTCCTGATTTATATTAACGACATACGAGACAATCTGAGTAGCCGTCTTAGATTGTTTGCAGATTATGCTGTCATTTACCATCTTGTTAAGTCATCATCATTTACCATCTTGTAAAGGCATCAGATGATCAAAACGACTTACAAAATGATTTAGATATCTGTGTGGTGCGAAAATTGGCAATTGACCCTCAATAAAGAAAAGTGTGAAGTTATTCACGAGTGCTAAAAGAAATCAGCTGAATTTCGATTACACGATAAGTCACACAAATCTGAAGACTGTAAATTCAGCTAAATACCTAGGGACTACAATTACAAATACCTTAAATTGGAACGATCACGTAGATAATATTGTGGGTAGAGCAAACCAAAGACTGCGATTCATTGGCAGAACAGTTAGAAGATGCAACAGGTCTACTAAAGAGACTGCTTACAGCACTCTTGTCCGCCCTATTCTGGAGTATTGCTGCGGTGTGGGATCCGCATCAGGTGGGACTGAAGGATGGCATCGAAAAAGTACAAAGAAGGGCAGCTCGTTTTGTATTTTCGCGAAATAGGGGAGATAGTGTCACAGATATGATACGTGAATTGGAGTGGCAATCGTTGCGACGGGATCTTATCATGAAATTTCAATCACCAGTTTTCTCCTCCGATTGCGAAAACATTCTGTTGACACCCAGCTACATAGGGAGAAATGATCATCACGATAAAATAAGAGAAATCAGGGCTCGCAGAGAAAAATGTAAGTGCTCCTTTTTCCCGCGTGCCGTTCGAGAGTGGAACGGTAGAGAGACAGCTTGAAGGTGGCACTTTATTGTGAATAGCAGAGTAATCACGTAGATGTAAACGTATATGCAAAAAATTTTCTGGTACGTCTTACAGTGCAATACATGTACCGGTACTATTGATGCTGAAGTTGTAGCGTAGGCAACTCTCAGAAGCAGCAGTGCGGACCAAAACAAGAAGAAAAATATAGTAAACATGGCCTCTAAAATGCATACCTTAAGAGCTATGGAAAATTTGTGGTAAGGTCTTATGGAACCAAACTGCTGAGGCCGTCGGTCCCTAAGCTTACACACTATTTAATATAACTTGAACTGACTTCCGCTAAGGACGACTCACACACACACACACACACACACACACACATGCCTGAGGGGGAGTCGAACCTCCGACGGGGAGAGCCGCGCGGACCGGACAACACGCCCTAGACCTACCCCGAGCGGCTGAGAGCTATGGGCAGTTGTTCAATAGAGGAGAGATCTTTTACAGTAGAGAAGATGAACAAGTGCCCATAGTTCATAAAATATGTAATTTAGAGCCCATGTTTACTAGACTTTTTTTCTTGTTTTGGTCCATAGTACCCAATCCAAAAATGTGAAAACCAAAGAGCTTGCAGGAGAAGAGAGGTGTTTCGCAGTATCGAAGATGATCAGGTCGTCGTAGCCCGTAAGTATGCATTTTAAAGCCCGTGTTTTTTTCTTAGTTTGGCACTGCTACCACCTCTGAAAGTTACCTACCGTACAATCTTACCAACAACAGCAGCGGCACGTTTATTCCAGTGTCGGAGGTATGAGAACGATTTTTGCTTACAACTTTGATTCGGTCGCTTCCGGACCAGGGTTCCCTTACCTCAAGTTGGCATACTTACCGTTCCCACGATCCCTCCTGGTTCGTAACATAATAACGGAATCACCCTGTATGTACACAGTATCACACACACGAACACACAACAAAAACAATCCGGAGATGACACAAGTATAAAAAATAGAGTGCCTTGTAAGTGAAAGAGACTTATCGGCATACATTACTAATCAAAGATAGAGATAACATCTTATGAACTTTTTCACATAAAAATATTGCTATAAAAATCTTGTGTTCATAGGTTTCAGCATGTGATAATGAAATAGCTTGATCGCCCGGATAGCCGCGTGCGTTAACAGGCCGCTTATGGGATTGGGGAGGCGCATCGTCCCCGGATCGAATTCGCATGGAGGTGTAACGACGAGGGTCTGGATGAGGTTTTTAGGCGGATTTCCACATCAGAATAGGGGAATACCTGGCTGGTACACACGTCCGCCTCAGTTACACGATTCGAAAACATTACACTGGAGTAACGTTCAGACGGATGTGGTAGTCACATACCTTTCTCGGGGGAAAGAGGTGGCGTCAGGAAGGGAACGCGGCCACCTTCTACCGCTAACACTGCGCCAAATTCAGAATAACGTTCCGACCCCATGGAGACACACGTGAAGAAGAAGAATGATACAGTTTCATTAGTCGTCAGACCCAAAGATTGGTTGTAACATCACAGTCATTTGCCAGCCATGGTCTTTTTGGACGGCGTATGCGTCTGCCTTCCTCCTACCTTTGAACTGACTTACCCAAACAGTTATAAGAGAATTTCTAGTTTAGCGCGCCCTCCGAACGGTGTAACTTGGTCGTGTCCCATCAACGAACATTGCCAGTGATGGAAGTAACGGAAAAAAACGTAAGAATGACAGTTTCAAACCCGAGACATACGGATTTGATGGCTGGTGCTTCACCACGGAGCCACCGAGCGAGCCGGAACTACTGTTTTGTCCCCGCCTGCGGGGCCGATGGTGAGAGGTGAAGCGGAAGCGCTGGCGTCAGCCGCGGAGGCGGCACGAACCGCGTCTTGAGCGGCGGCGCTCGAGGGCTGAGGGCTGGTGCTCCTCCAGCCGCCGCTTCCGGTCAGCCCAGCCAGCGATGCCCCACACCCGCACCCATCTTTCCCTGCTGCCGCCCGATCTCTTTCCTTCTTATCTAACCAGCCAGCACTATTCGTCAGTCTCCGTGCCTTATAATCTTTACGTATGAAGGCATGTCGTTGGTTCATCTTGCTATACCCATTTCCAAAAGCAGGTTGTTCCACGTCTCATTGGGTAACTATTGTTCTACCCTAGCCGATTAGTGAGAAGTTTGAAGTAAAGTCCGGAAGTGAAAAGACAGTTTTATGTGCAGTTCAAGTTTATTGACGCTAATGGTTGATCCAATCACATTGTGAGAGCTTGTTGCATACAACAAACTGTTCTGTGACACTAGAAAGCCAGTAGCAGTTAGAAAAAAAACATACCCAAGGCATACTGTCACTATCATTAATAAAAGGACAACATATTAAGTCCTGCACCTCTAGAAATACTACACCAACGATAAATATTATATAAGATGTCGATATTGATGAAAATTTAAATTGAAAAAGTGAAGACACATTTTATTTGCTACAACAAGTAAGTTCAGCCGCAACTGTACTTCGAATTATTACAAATCTTGGGGAGAGACATATCAGTAGGTCTACGTTTGCTTAATATCAGTAGGTTAACAAAAAATGGCTCTGAGCACTATGGGACTCAACATCTTAGGTCATAAGTCCCCTAGAACTTAGAACTACTTAAACCTAACTAACCTAAGGACATCACACACACCCATGCCCGAGGCAGGATTCGAACCTGCGACCGTAGCAGCCCCGCGGTTCCGGACTGCAGCGCCAGAACCGCACGGCCACCGCGGCCGGCGGTAGGTTAACATATCTTGCTTACTTGCATGCAATACTGGGGTTCACAGGGGTCCAAGATAGGGTTCACAGTGCTTCCACTAAAATTCTTTTTATCACGTACCCAATCAAACAGTTTTTCTGGGGTAACTCACTTTCAGAAACGTTAGTTTTCATTGTTCAAAAGCAAGCCGTAAGAAATAATAACTGGGCCTCACACAGTATAACCATGTAGACATCAGTTTCAGGAGTTACACGTTTCGACTATTACTTCAATGTATGCTTATTAAAAACTACTCCCGAACAGGCGATGAAGGCCCAAAGGTACCGAGCGGCCGCCGTGTCATCCTCAGCCCACAGGCGTCCCTGGATGCGGATATGGAGGGGCGTGTGGTTAGCACACCCCGCTCCCGATCGTATGTCAGTTTCCGTGACCGGAGCCGCTACTTCTCAGTCAAGTAGCTCCTCAGTTTGCCTCACAAGGGCTGAGTGCACCCCGCTTGCCAACAGCGCTCGGCAGACCCATCCAAGTGCTAGCCCAGCCCGACAGTGCTTAACTTCGGTGATCTGACAGGAACCTGTGTCACCACTGCGGCAAGGCCGTTGGTACACAGTATGCTTATTCCTTCGTGAAATTTGTTGTGAATAACCCACTGCAGTTCAGAAGGAACACTGAAGTACGTAATTGCAATACCACAAAAAATTACATTCCTTATGTCAAATTATAATAGCGTTCAGCAAATGAAGGGTTCACAGCGCTGCCACTAAATTTTTTTTCAGTTATCCAGTCATATAAAATGCCTGGCAGACAGCAAAGTTAAATTTGAAAAGTTTGTCTATTTTGGATAAGAATTTGTGTCATTGTAATACCCGCGACTCGTCCTGGCTTCGCACGGATAGATGTAAGTGTGTACGGCCGGATGATTTGTTTATTGTATGTATAGATATAAAAAAGATATTATTCGTGAATGAATATGTGTATTAGTGATAATCTTATCGTACGGGGGACTGTAACTTGTAATATGTATAGATGTAAAACTTGGTAGGTAGGAATTGCTAATTCACATATGTATTTTTAAGGGTTTGTAAATGGTAGGCATTTAGCCGTATTTACATAGGAATGTGTAATATGAATGTAAAATAATTAATCGTACGAATAATCCATGGCACACAAAACCAAATAACGTTTCATATCGTATATCGACTCTTCACTGCCTGAGCCCGGCACAATCTTGTGACGGCACCGTGCCAACGTGTATGTTCCCTGAAAAATGGTTCAAATGGTTCTGAGCACTATGGGACTTAACATCTGTGGTCATCAGTCCCCTAGAACTTAGAACTACTTAAACCTAACTAACCTAAGGACATCACACACATCCATGCCCGAGGCAGGATTCGAACCTGCGACCGTAGCAGTCGCGCGGTTCCGGACTGCGCGCCTAGAACCGCTAGACCACCGCGGCCGGCTGTTCCCTGAAGTATTAACCAATAGCTAGTACAGATTCGTTCTGATTAATTTGGTTCTTTTTTTTGCGAATTGCATTTTTCATAAAAGTTTACGTGTCTGTGGCTTCTTGGGAGATTGGAACTGTTCCGGTCTGGCCGTGTTCGTCGCAGAATGAAAGATTCACTCTGATTGTTGTGTTTGTTGATGTTTTTGGGGGTTATCGCGATCTGAACGGTGACCTATGGGAAGATGGTTAGAACATATTTAGTGCAGGGACTGGCAGTTGACCGTGAACGTAAATAAATGTAATGCATAGCTCGTACCTAGACCGATAGACCAATTACGCTTCGATTACGCTCCTGGCGATATACGTGAAACGAAAAAAGTAAAAAATTAATTTAGCTCGCAATAGAAGTTTACGGACATATGTTTTGAAAAGAAAATAATAACTACTGCTGTGCAAGACGGGCCTGGAAACGTAGTGTGGCGGAACCGGTTTATAATATTTCGTGACTTTAATTACTTACAAATATTTCAGGTAGATAAAAAAAAACTATAAAACCAGTTACCTATTGTCAGCGTAACAATTCGTTTGATCTCATTAATGATTATCCCAGCTAATATTTGTCACTCTGCTAAAGAAATCTCCACTTGACGTTGTGTGGAAATGTTGTCTGTAAAGTCGTGTGAGTGGCACTAAATTGCATATAATTTATCAGATTTTACACAACTGTTACTTAAGATGGAAGCACTTTTCTCTGGCAAAGGGAACATTTAGTCACAAAATACTACCCGCGCGCAACACTGACGTATGTCTCCTATTAAAATATTTCATGTAAATCGTCCGAAATATTTAGGCTTCATACATCAGCAAATAAGATATTGATATTACGTAACGTGCTATGAGCACTGTATTTAAGGATTCCGTCTGAGTTGCATTCTATCTTTTAAAGTATATTCGGGACCACCAGAGCACATTTATTTCCATTCATTTATATCGAACAACATTTATGTTTGTTAAAATTCTCGATTCAAAACTGCCGCGAAGATATTTTTGCTAAGATGGCGGCAGATAGACGATAGTCAATTTGTCTATTGTTAGACTATTCTCGATTTATGTTGTATCAAGGTAATATATTTAGATAGAACTCTTTAAACCTTTTATGTCTATTCTTTAGCATTTAAAATCATTTCCAATGATAAATACCGACATATTTTTTATACCAGCTACTAGTAAACTCCGCTAACGCTAACGGCTGCGCTCCTGATTGCGGAGCTGAAAATTAACACTCTAAAACATTAATTAGATTGGATTGCAATTGAAATAAATACAAATCCACGTCTAGACAATAGCGACTCTATTTTTCAAATAATAATTAACAATGTATAATTACAGGTTTTCTCTTTACAGACCTCACACGTCTCACGTCTGAACAGTTCATCCGTTAGCACAGGAAGAACAACTCAACCACAATTATCACAGATAACAAAAAAAGATTATAATTGTCGTTGTCTATGAATGTAGTTCTCAGGTAATAGTTTTAATTCACACAGAAATGAAATTATTACAAAAATAATTATCGCCATTTTTACACGATACAGTCTTTTTATAAGTAGTATCGATAATATTACTTGAAGTTTGTTCACTTAGTTCATTTTAACATCTCGTGGCTAGAACATATTGTCGTGGATATTACAGTAGCCTGGAGTAATGAAATAATATTAAGGCAGTGACTCTTTTGTGTAGATTTGTCATTAGCTTTTATTTGGGAAACAACTGCAGAACGCTTGATTATGAGCCTGTTCCAATGTCAGATCGATGCAAGTCCGATCTATCGTCGTCGCGGGCTTCCTAAAAGGGCCATCTATGCCCAGTGGCCAGCGCCGCTTATAATTTGAGTCGGCGCGACAGTACGGTGATGTAAGCGTTTCTGACGCGTTCTGTGACGCGGTAGCTTTCCAACCGAGTAGGTGGGCGTCTAAAAACAGTTGGCCGCGAGCGCGCGCACGCGTTTGCAGGTATCGACACGCCAAAGCTCAGCATAGGTTTCGCCACTGGGACGTTGCCTCCCCAGCGTAAGGGAAAGTCGCCACTGTAGCTACCGCGTCGTTCTGTGTGCACGCGCGCGCTCAGCTCGGGGACAAAAATCTGCTGCTTCCCCAGGGCTCAGTGGCTTTTGTAAAACTGACAGCATTCTGTAGGCTATCAAAATGCACGCTCTAATGCATTGTGAGACTTAATAGCGTGCTGATATAGCTTAGCTTATTTTTAGCTCCTATCATTATAGTGTGTAGACGCTGGAAAGATTCTTTATCAATTTTCTCGACTGGTTGCCACCTTCTTCTCATTAGAAATGAAAACCGCACAGCATCTTTGAGCGAGAGAGGTGGCAACATACGCACATTTAATGTATTGAGAATAAATGGGCAGAAACACCCATTATTGTGTGATTAAGCGATTGTCGAACAATCGCTGGAAGCAGTTAACATCCATTAAATATCTAGGAGTTCACTTACGGAAGCAGCAAAAGTGCAACGGCCACATAAACGCAGAACCTGTCTGATATCAAGTGAAGTGTCCTTACAAAGTGTGGTCGACCCATGAAGGAGGTGTGCTGGGATCAGAATAACAAAGTGACTGACAGCTCGTTGCTCACAGGACCGCTACCACAGCAACAGCCAATGAGAGCACAAGTATGATCATACGTTCTGTCCTCTCCACAGCTGTCATATCGCTCAGCTACCTCAACTGGCGGTTAGCAGTAAACTGCGGGACGACAGTTGCTGTCGTTAACATAACTGCTGTGACGTTCTCATATCGTTCGTTTGTCTGTGCGGTTTGTTTCTTTTCCGGAATGTTTGATGATAGCTGTGAAATTGCATAGTAAAGTGGCAAGACTGTTATTATCCCGCAATGCGAATTCAATACTGCACATTAGCGGGGAACGTATTTATGTACTCAGCGTAGAACATTACAGCTGATGTTACTGCAGCCATAGCGCCTTTGCACGAAACGGCAAATCGACAGCATATCTCTATCCACGCTCCAGTGTCAATCACTTTATTATTCTGCTCCAGGTGTAGCTTACAGAATCCTCGTTCGACTGTTCCTTGAGTGTTAATCGTCAGTCTGGCACCTTTACTATATAGGATTGACATAGGAAGTACAGAAGATGAAAAGAACTGCGCATTTCGCCACTGGTTCGTTTAGGAAGCGCGAAAACGTTACGAACATACTCAGCCAACTCTAGAAGCAGACGCTACAAGAGCAAATCACGGTTTGGTTTACTGTTAAAATTCCGAATGTGTACGTTCCTGGAAGAGCCAATATGTTGCTTCTTCCTACGAACATCTTGCGAAAAGACAGTGAAAGTGAAATCTACGGAGATTTGAGATCAGATCACACGGTGGCCCACCAACAATCATTGTTCCCGCGCACCATTCACGACTGGAACGGAATTGGGGAGGGGGTGGGGGAGTAACAGTGGTACACGAAGTGTCCTCCGCCACACACCTTGAGATAGCTTGAGGAGTGTAGGGGTACATGTATGCATTGGATTCACGTTCAGGAAGGCGGCAGTTCATATCGTCGTCCGCCCTTACAGAGTTACAGGTTTTCTCGTCGTTTCGCCAAATCACCTAAGGTAAATGCCTTTGAGAAGAACACAGACGGCACATTTCCCTCTACCTAACCAATCCGAACTTCGACTCTACTGGCCTACTGGTCAGCGAGACGTAAAATCCTAATCTTACTTCCTTCCATCAGTATCAAGATTTGCTGTTACTGGTTTAATCGGGCTTTTTGTTGCTAGCGTACCATTTCGTAGAGGTTTTTGGATCTGTTAATCCCCATTAAGAAATTTGCAGTGCTGAAGACGAAAACGGCCAGAAATAAGAGAGGGTCAGACATGAAATTTCCTTTGAAGTGTGGTACATACAATGAATCGCCATCTAAGTGAGAAACAGATGAGGGAGCGCCGCATACCTCGATCCAAGGGCAGGAAGTGTGTCTGTTTAGATCGTGCTTTGGAAGTGAGTCTTGTCGCGCGTGTGATCAGTCAGCTGTGCTCAACAAAAACAGCCGGGTACACGCAAAAAAAGGCAACAAGCAGTGACAATGACAGAATCCATTTTAGCGTAACCGCATAGTCTTTTTTTTTTCATTCTATCGGTGTTATGAGTCATCTCAAACCATTTTTGTTCGGTATAAATTTACTTTCCTTTTGGATCAAGAAGATTTAATGTTAAATGCTATATTTTATATTTGCATTGAGTACCCGAGTATCTCTCTCTCTCTCTCTCTCTCTCTCTCTCTCTCTCTCTCTCTCTCTCTCTCTCTCACACACACACACACACACACACACAAGCGCACGTGCTCTCGCGCGCGCACTCACCGCCGCATGCCTACATGGGTAACCACATTACAAATTTACGTATGCATCCATACTCTGCGAATCGCTGTGAAGTGCATGATAGAGGGTACTTCCCATAGCACAATGTATTCTTAACGTTCTTCTCCCAGATAGAGCGGACAGTGTATTGTCTGTCAGGTCATTAGTATACAATGTGAACTACATGGGTCTCAAAACACTTACCTCTGGCATACCTGACTTATCTTCTACAGCTGTCGATAACACGCAATTGCCTTTCATGCGTTATGTCTGAAGACGACAACCGTTGTCGTAGTTGCTGCCATTTACTTACAAGCCACGTATGCCATAGACCCTTGCAAAACACGCACTCGTCTTCCAGTATAGCCGTCGGTAAGAATATTTCTCTTTCATTTCGATAGCGGGAATTGTTAACATTCTCAAAAAATGTCTCCCTTGCTCATTGGACATATGAAAATGACGGAAAATTCACGGGCGACTTGCCCAGCTAGAATGAAGGATGT
Source organism: Schistocerca nitens (assembly GCF_023898315.1). Taxonomy (NCBI): domain Eukaryota; kingdom Metazoa; phylum Arthropoda; class Insecta; order Orthoptera; family Acrididae; genus Schistocerca; species Schistocerca nitens. The sequence continues at coordinate 392,412,605 of NC_064618.1, forward strand.
GTAGTCGTGATCCGGGTTTCACGTGAACACGCGGGATTTGTTTAAATCACAAGTTCAAATAGGAATTCCGAACGAACTGTATGTACAGGGTGTTTCAAAAATGACCGGTATATTTGAAACGGCAATAAAAACTAAACGAGCAGCGATAGAAATACACCGTTTGTTGCAATATGCTTGGGACAACAGTACATTTTCAGGCGGACAAACGTTCGAAATTACAGTAGTTACAATTTTCAACAATAGATGGTGCTGCAAGTGATGTGAAAGATATAGAAGACAACGCAGTCTGTGGGTGCGCCATTCTGTGCGTCGTCTTTCTGCTGTAAGCGTGTGCTCTTTACAACGTGCAAGTGTGCTGTAGACAACATGGTTTATTCCTTAGAACAGAGGATTTTTCTGGTGTTGGAATTGCACAGCCTAGAACACAGTGTTGTTGCAACAAGACGAAGTTTTCAACGGAGGTTTAATGTAACCAAAGGACCGAAAAGCGATACAATAAAGGATCTGTTTGAAAAATTTCAACGGACTGAACGTGACGGATGAACGTGCTGGAAAGGTAGGGCGACCGCGTACGGCAACCACAGAGGGCAACGCGCAGCTAGTGCAGCAGGTGATCCAACAGCGGCCTCGGGTTTCCGTTCGCCGTGTTGCAGCTGCGGTCCAAATGACGCCAACGTCCACGTATCGTCTCATGCGCCAGAGTTTACACCTCTATCCATACAAAATTCAAACGCGGCAACCCCTCAGCGCCGCTACCATTGCTGCACGAGAGACATTCGCTAACGATATAGTGCACAGGATTGATGACGGCGATATGCATGTGGGCAGCATTTGGTTTACTGACGAAGCTTATTTTTACCTGGACGGCTTCGTCAATAAACAGAACTGGCGCATATGGGGAACCGAAAAGCCCCATGTTGCAGTCCCATCGTCCCTGCATCCTCAAAATGTACTGGTCTGGGCCGCCATTTCTTCCAGAGGAATCATTGGCTCATTTTTCAGATCCGAAACGATTACTGCATCACGCTATCTGGACATTCTTCGTGAATTTGTGGCGGTACAAACTGCCTTAGACGACACTGCGAACACCTCGTGGTTTATGCAAGATGGTGCCCGGCCACATCGCACGGCCGACGTCTTTAATTTCCTGAATGAATATTTCGATGATCGTGTGATTGCTTTGGGCTATCCGAAACATACAGGAGGCGGCGTGGATTGGCCTCCCTATTCGCCAGACATGAACCCCTGTGACTTCTTTCTGTGGGGACACTTGAAAGACCAGGTGTACCGCCAGAATCCAGAAACAATTGAACAGCTGAAGTAGTACATCTCATCTGCATGTGAAGCCATTCCGCCAGACACGTTGTCAAAGGTTTCGGGTAATTTCATTCAGAGACTACGCCATATTATTGCTACGCATGGTGGATATGTGGAAAATATCGTACTATAGTGTTTCCCAGACCGCAGCGCCATCTGTTGTTGAAAATTGTAACTACTGTAATTTCGACAGTTTGTCTGCCTGAAAATGTACTGTTGTCCCAAGCATATTGCAACAAACGGTGTATTTCTATCGCTGCTCGTTTAGTTTTTATTGCCGTTTCAAATATACCGGTCATTTTTGAAACACCCTGTATTTGCACTACTGATCTGCTTTGGGGACGCCATGACTAACAGCATTACGTTTTCACAGCATCAGTATGTGTTGCATTTACAAAAGGCAGTATGTGTCACGTTCTCTGATACGTATTTTGAGAGACTATTTCATACACAGGATCATGTTGTGTTACGTAACATATCCTTTTTGCCCATCTTTTATGAGCTATGTGTACGAGTGAGACCCATTTGCCGGATCTACGTCTGTTCTCCAGAAGCTGTCGTATGGTATGGGTGGGAGTATTCCCCCTCCCGTCCTATTCTCTTCGATGACGGCACGTTGTCGAATTCCTTTTGCGTGAACCGGAATACAGTTAACCCCGTGATCACTGTGCGAGACACATGCTGAAGAAAGTGATATTTATTTTGTTCACATTTGGAACGTGGGCGCTCTGAATTTTATGAATATTGCTCTCTGCAATGCATAGAGGAAAAGGTGTAAATATGGACATTCTCTTTTGTTTTTGACGTAAAGGTACCTTCTTTTGTAAAAGTCTAGATTTTATACATTCAGTAAGAACTATAACAAGTTAAAGAAATGATGAGAGGGGAAACTATGATTAGTATCCATTATTTCTGTTCGAAAACAAAGATTTACAAAAAGCTTGTAAAATGGAACTTAAAAAAAGCGGGTGCAAATGCGGGCATCCACAAAAAGGTTCAAGAAATCTTTTGAAATATTTTAATGAAATGGGTTAAAACAACACAAAATGGTAGACTAGTCTACAAAATGTAGCTTTCGTACATTTATGCATGAAATCTAAAATTGTAGCCCTTCTTTCTGCAGACGTTAGAGCTGCAATTTGTTTCTTCCCTTTCATCCCTATCACTTTTGGAATTTTGCTTTGGACAATGGACAGGCCTGTCTCGTCCACGTTATACACTCGGTTTGCTGGATATGAGTGTTTGTTGAAAGCGTCTGCCAATAAATGAAAGAAAACCATCACGTTCTCTTTATTGAAGCCTAAGGCTCCGGCATATGAAGTTCCACAAGGTTTGCGAATTGACTGCTGATCCTTGTGTGTCACTCAAAAAAAAAGAAAGTCAGCCCAAGCTCGTCCCGTTTCTCCTTCTTTGAAAGGAGTTGTCAGACTATTTCTCTGGGCCATTCTTCTCAGACCCGCCAAAGTACGCCCAAATAATTTTTGCTCCATCTCAGGGAGATAAAAAAATAGCTGGTTTTCGAGGTCTGCATTTAAAATCGGTTTCCTTCCAAGCTTTGTCTCTTGAACCGCTTGCTCAGGGATTTTATCAATTTTAAGATATCTCTGCAAAGTGGTACGAGGCACTCCGAATGTTCTTGCAACACCTTTCACAGAAGCCTCCTTTGCTTTCACAGCTGCTATGGCACCTACCATCTGAGATTTATCCCACTGGTGCCTCTGATTCTTACATTCATAGCGTTTCTTCGTTCTCGACATTCTGCGAGGACGAACAAAAGCGCTAGGGTTCATTATCTCAATTTGAAAATTCTATTTGTTTGTTTGTTGCTGTGTGAGTTCTATACATGATCTTTAAACAAAATCCGACTAACCATATCTCAGAAAATATTTAAATGTTTTACATTGTTTAAGAGAATAGATGGTGTAATTATGGGCCCTCCTTAAATAGGGGCCCATTTTTTACAACTACCCAATGGGTCCATATTTACCCCAACCGTTCTTAAGCAACATGACCACTATCACGACTAACCTAAAAGCGTGTGTAACGTAAAAAGTGCTTCTAAAAGTAGATTAGGATTCCGTTATTCCGGATATCACTGAGAAATTGTTTTAAACTAACCAGAAGTATATAAAAAGAAAAAGGGTTCACATACCTGCCAAACGTTTGCAGTTCTGAACAAACACCAATTCACACAGTAACCGACGCTGAAACTACACTGCTTGAAAGGGAAACAGGGCAACCAAGAGCACAGGAAGACTTTAGTGCCATAAAACTGAATGACAAGTGTACTAACAAACAATCAGAAATTGAAAATATTTTCAATAATCATTTTTTAAATGTTGTGGAGAAAATAGGATCTAGATCTTCACTAGAAGAGGCAAGGCTTCTAATAGAAGAGGCCATACCTGTGCAGTTTGAAACAACTGTAATTCCACCAACCTCTCCCTCTGAAATCAGTAAAATAATAAACTCACTGAAAAGTAAAAGCTCTTACGGAATTGATGGCATTTCCAGCAAGGTAGTTAAAGCTTGTTCCCCACAGATAAGTATGATTCTCAGCCACGTATGTAATAGCTCTTTGGAGCAGGGTGTTTTCCCCGATAGACTGAAATATGCCATTGTAAAACCATTGCATAAAAAGGGGGATACGTCGGATGTCAACAACTATCGCCCAATCTCTCTTCTGACAGCTCTATCAAAAAATTTTGAGAAAGTAATGTATTCAAGAGTAGCCTCCCATATTTGTAAAAATAAAGTACTAACAAAATGTCAGTTTGGTTTTCAGAAAGGCATTTTCAACAGAAAATGCTATATGCGCTTTCAGTGATCAAATATTAAATGCCCTGAATAACCGGACATCACCCATTGGTAGTTTTTGTGATCTCTCAAAGGCCTTTGACTGTGTAAATCATGGAATTCTTTTAGATAAGCTAAATCATTATGGTTTGAGGGGGGCAGTGCACAAATGGTTTAATTCATACTTAACTGGAAGAATGCAGAAAGTTGAAATAAGTGGTTCATGTAATGTTAAAACAACAGCTGATTCCTCAAACTGGAGGGATATCAAGTACGGGGTTCCACAGGGTTCGGTCTTAGGTCCTTTACTGTTCTTGATATACATTAATGACTTACCATTCCACATTGATGAAGGTGCAAAGTTAGTTCTTTTTGCTGATGGTACAAGTATAGTAATAACATCCAAAAACCAAGAACTAAGTGATGGAATTGTAAATGATGTTTTTCACAAAATTATTAAGTGGTTCTCAGCAAACGGACTCTCTTTAAATTTTGATAAAACACAGTATATACAGTTCCGTACAGTAAATGGCACAACTCCAGTAATAAATATAGACTTTGAACAGAAGTCTGTAGCTAAGGTAAATTTTCAAAATTTTTAGGTGTGCCCATTGATGAGAGGTTAAACTGGAAGCAACACATTGATGGTCTGCTGAAACGTCTGAGTTCAGCTACATATGCTATTAGGGTTATTGCAAATTTTGGTGATAAGAACCTCAGTAAATTAGCTTACTATGCCTACTTTCATTCACTGCTTCCGTATGGCATCGTATTCTGGGGTAATTCATCGTTGATTAGAAAAGTATTCATTGCTCAAAAACGTGTAATCAGAATAATTACTGGAGCCCACCCTCGGTCATCCTGCAGACATCTATTTAAGGATCTACGGATCCTCACAGTAACCTCACAGCATATATATTCAGTTATGAAATTTGTTGTTAATAATCCAACCCAGTTCAAAAGTAATAGCAGTGTGCATAGCTATAACACCAGGAGAAAGGATGATCTTCACTATGCAGGGTTAAATCTGACTTTGGCACAGAAAGGGGTAAATTATGCTGCCTCAAAAGTCTTTGGTCACCTACCAAACAGCATAAATTTCTAGATGACAACTCCTTCTACTCATTGGCTGAATTTTTAGATATAAATTAAGGGAGGGAAAAAAACAACTTAAACATTAGTGTCATGCAATATTTTTTGTAATGTAATATCTTGTACAGGTAACTTTTATTAACCTGACACGTTCCACATCATTACGAAGTGTCGTATTCATGATCTATGGAACAAGTATTAATCTAATCTAATCTACAGTGCTTCCAACTGTTCACTGCTACCGTCTGTCAACAACAGGCACCGTTTTCATTCCCGGTCGCCAGACTGCAGCTCTTCCCATACCCTCTTCATGAAGATTGCCCATAATTACATCTGTGCCAATTTTACAGTGTAGTTCTTGTAAAGTGGCCCACTGCAGATCGTTGAGCATTTCTACGACACTTGCGCGCTGACGAAACAAACCGGTGACGATTGCCGCAGGTCTTCTTTGTATCTTTTCTGTTTAATTCAACTTGCTAAGAGTCTCAAACCGACGAACAGTACTCGAGAATTTTTTCAAAAGACATCATTGTTGCATTTGACTGTTGAAATTACTTTATTTACAAGCTCCACCATTATACACTCCTGGAAATTGAAATAAGAACACCGTGAATTCATTGTCCCAGGAAGGGGAAACTTTATTGACACATTCCTGGGGTCAGATACATCACATGATCACACTGACAGAACCACAGGCAGATAGACACAGGCAACAGAGCATGCACAATGTCGGCACTAGTACAGTGTATATCCACCTTTCGCAGCAATGCAGGCTGCTATTCTCCCATGGAGACGATCGTAGAGATGCTGGATGTAGTCCTGTGGAACGGCTTGCCATGCCATTTCCACCTGGCGCCTCAGTTGGACCAGCGTTCGTGCTGGACGTGCAGACCGCGTGAGACGACGCTTCATCCAGTCCCAAACATGCTCAATGGGGGACAGATCCGGAGATCTTGCTGGCCAGGGTAGTTGACTTACACCTTCTAGAGCACGTTGGGTGGCACGGGATACATGCGGACGTGCATTGTCCTGTTGGAACAGCAAGTTCCCTTGCCGGTCTAGGAATGGTAGAACGATGGGTTCGATGACGGTTTGGATGTACCGTGCACTATTCAGTGTCCCCTCGACGATCACCAGTGGTGTACGGCCAGTGTAGGAGATCGCTCCCCACACCATGATGCCGGGTGTTGGCCCTGTGTGCCTCGGTCGTATGCAGTCCTGATTGTGGCGCTCACCTGCACGGCGCCAAACACGCATACGACCATCATTTGCACCAAGGCAGAAGCCACTCTCATCGCTGAAGACGACACGTCTCCATTCGACCCTCCATTCACGCCTGTCGCGACACCACTGGAGGCGGGCTGCACGATGTTGGGGCGTGAGCGGAAGACGGCCTAACGGTGTGCGGGACCGTAGCCGAGCTTCATGGAGGCGGTTGCGAATGGTCCTCGCCGATACCCCAGGAGCAACAGTGTCCCTAATTTGCTGGGAAGTGGCGGTGCGGTCCCCTACGGCACTGCGTAGGATCCTACGGTCTTGGCGTGCATCCGTGCGTCGCTGCGGTCCGGTCCCAGGTCGACGGGCACGTGCACCTTCCGCCGACCACTGGCGACAACATCGATGTACTGTGGAGACCTCACGCCCCACGTGTTGAGCAATTCGGCGGTACGTCCACCCGGCCTCCCGCATGCCCACTATACGCCCTCGCTCAAAGTCCGTCAACTGCACATACGGTTCACGTCCACGCTGTCGCGGCATGCTACCAGTGTTAAAGACTGCGATGCAGCTCCGTATGCCACGGCAAACTGGCTGACACTGACGGCGGCGGTCCACAAATGCTGCGCAGCTAGCGCCATTCGACGGCCAACACCGCGGTTCCTGGTGTGTCCGCTGTGCCGTGCGTGTGATCATTGCTTGTACAGCCCTCTCGCAGTGTCCGGAGCAAGTATGGTGGGTCTGACACACCGGTGTCAATGTGTTCTTTTTTCCATTTCCAGGAGTGTATTTTTATCTTTGGGCCATTTGAAGGTGGCAAAATTTCGTGGTTTAGAACACCTCAAAATTTGAAAATATCAGACAATTAATTATTTGCCATTCTCACTTGGTCGATTTCCAATGCCGTTTCTCGCATCCTTTGTATAAATAAATAAAAAATTTTACTAGCGAGTTTTCCTCTGCGTGAATAATACTGCCATCGGATAAGTCCAGTAAATATGCATTTGGCCTCTGCCTTTGCCCCTCGTGTAGGTAAATAATATACTGTTTTAACGAAAACAAAGTGGCCGTGCGGTTAAAGGCGCTGCAGTCTGGAACCGCAAGACCGCTACGGTCGCAGGTTCGAATCCTGCCTCGGGCATGGATGTTTGTGATGTCCTTAGGTTAGTTAGGTTTAACTAGTTCTAAGTTCTAGGGGACTAATGACCTCAGAAGTTGAGTCCCATAGTGCTCAGAGCCATTTTTTTTAACGAAAACATTGTTGTGGTAGAAACATAAAGATTGTATTTTGAATACGGCAACTAGCCACAAGTAAGTTTACTTACATTTAACCACATTTCTGTAGTACCATTCTAAATTTCGCATTACCTGAGACGTATTTTGTTATAAACATTTACTTTGTACAGCGTCTGTAACGTAATTATCTTCCTCCCTACTTTACCATCTTTGGATCTAATGTTTGCATGAATATCGCGAAGGATAATTTATTGAATGTTCGAATGTGTGTGAAATCTTATGGGAGTTAACTGCTAAGGTCATCAGTCCCAAAGCTTATACACTACTTAACCTAAATTATCCTAAGGACAAACACACTCACCCATGCCCGAGGGAGGACTCGAACCTCCGCCGGGACCAGCCGCACGGTGCATGACTGCATCTCCTGAGACAGCTCGGCTAATCCCGCGCGGCGATAATTTATCACAACTCAATACTCGATGAGGTGTTCTCATGCCTTCACTTTTGTGACACTGGCTCAAAGCAAATGTAGGTGCAATTCTTCTCACAGCAACACACTGAGTATATTAATATAATTACTGCTCGACTCAGTCGCAGCATTTTAAGCTGTGCTATTGGATCCCGACCTAATCACAACCTCACAATTCGTGATATATTTGGAAAAAAGTGACAAATAAGTAATTTCAGCAGTAGTGTTAGGTCCCAACCTAAATATAACCTAGGTCATATCCCGTGATTGGCTGACAAGGTCACGTGTGCTGTACTGTGATTAGTTGACAGAAGCAAGCCGAGATTACAGTGTTTGCGATGTTAACACGCCATAATATTTGCGCATTACTAAAATTTGCGGTTCCAGACTGTGTGTCTGGAGACAACTATTCCAGGGCTGCGGTAAGGTCCCGAGTAAGGCTACCTGCAATAGTCCGTGGCCGTCTGCGGGCACTGATGGTGAGATATCGGTCTTCTTGTGGTGTTGTACACTGTGGACGTCCCGTACTGTTGCGCCTGGACACGTTTCCAGTCTATTTGAATCGTTGCCATAATCTTGAGATCACACTTTGTGGCACGCGGAGGGCCCGTGCTACGACCTGCTGTGTTTGACCAACCTCCAGTCGCCCTTGTATTCTACCCCTCATAACGTCATCAATGTGTGTTCTTTGAGCCGTTTTCAACATACAGTCACCATTAGCACGTCTGAAAACGTCTGCACACTTACTCGCCGCACCGTACTCTGACATGCACCAACACACCTCTGCATATGTGGACTGCTGCCAGCGCCACCGTGCGACGACCGCAGGTCAAATGCACCGCATGGTCATACCCCGAGGTGATTTAAACCTGTATACCGCCCAGCAGAGCGTTGCTTCACCATGTATCGGCATTATACTTAATTTATGATTACGAGTGTACTTTCCACTGCTAGCGCCGTCTGTGAGTGGTCATTGCGCGTGGCGTCGAATATAGGTGGTGGTGGTCACAATAATGTGACTGAACGGTCTATTTCGTTTGCTAGGCATGGGGATGGAGCTATATCGAAGGCTCTCTGGGAGTCAGGGCATCAGTCTGAGCTCCGCTCTCTCGTGAGGTAGTAAAAGACATCTAGCAAGTGGTGGAACAGCACTATAATTGGCGTTAGGCAGGGCGACGCGACGGGAAACGGTAGTGGTGTTTTCGTTTTTCCGTAGGCAGCGGCGTGGTCGACTGCAGAGGCGCCGTGAGATCGATAGGCGTGGCGCTCTGCCGCCTGTGGGAGGGGGGACGGGCTCATTGGCGGTGGCGCAGCCTCAATGCGCGGCCTGCGTGTGCCGGCCTGCCGCAGCCACTCCGTGCTTAGCTGACACAGCGTCACCAGTGGTACTGTGCAAGCTAAGGCAACTGTGAGATACTCTGTCATCCGCCTTCTGACTGACTTAAAGCGACCCCTGCGATTTCCTCTCCTGTGCCAGTCTCTTCATCTGAATCACTTCCTCACGTATTTGTCGGATATATTCCAGTCTCGGCCTTCCGCCACAGTTTCCTCTAGTACCAAGGAAGTTATTCCTCGAAAAAAACTTTTTATAGCCAAGATCGCATAAGTACTTGTTTTCGACAACCGGTTTCGACAGGATTTGCTGTCATCTTCTGGTCTTCAAAAATTAATTGCTTCAAAACGTGTTCATTGCGAGTTGGAAAACCAGAAGGTGACAAAAAGCCTGTCGAAACCGGTTGTCGAAAATAAATAAGCATTTATGCGATATTGGCTACAGAAAGTTTTTTACCAAGTAAAACAGATCGCTCCTTCTAAGCATGAGAAAATTCAGTCAATTTATTCCGCGATGTCGTAACACACATCCTGTCCCTTCTTCTTGTCACTATTTTACACGTGTTGTTCCTCTCACCGAGTCTGTAAAGAACCTCCTCAATCATTATCTTATCAGTTCACCTGATGTTCATCCTGTTCATCCTTCTATATACCACCTTGTCCCAGATATTTCGATTCTCTTCTTTTCGGATTTGCCAAGACTCCATTACTCCCTTCCATTGAATGGTGTGCTCCAAACGTACATTCTCAGAAATTTCTTCCCCAAATTAAGGCCAATGTTTGATACAAGTAGACTTCTTTTGGCCAATAATGCCCATTTTGCCTGTACTAATCTGCGTTTTATGTCCTCCTTGCATCGTGTGTGATATGTTATTTTGTTTCCTACGTAGCACCTTCACCTCGTCTATTCCGAGCTCTCCAATTTTGCTTTTACGTTTATTGATAATCTCATTTCTGCTACTACTCGCTACTTTCGCCTACCTTCGGTCTACTATCAATTCATATTCTGCACTTGTTATTAGACCGTTCAATCCATTCAACAGATTCTGTAGTGCTTCCTCACTTTTACTGAGGATAGCAATGTCATCAGCGAATTTTCCCACTCCGAATTTTAAGTCCACTCTTGAGCCTTTCTTTTATTGCCTTCATTGAATCTTCGATACTTAACTTGAACAATTGGAGCGAAATCTGCATCCATGTCGTATAAATTTTTTAATTGGATTACTTCGTTCTTGGTCTTCCATCTCATTATTTTCTCTTCTAGTTGCACATATTGTTTATTATCCGTCTTTCCTTATAGCTTACAGTAATTGTCTATAGAACTTTGAACAAGTTACAAGTGATTATTTATTGAATCACAGTTCCTATGTAATAGCCTACAGGTTATAACTGGTTTCGGCCATCTTCTTATCGTTTTAGCTTGATAAGTGTAACATACCAGCTTGGTTGCCATGTATGACTGTCTCAATATTAAAGTACTGTAAACATACAAAGTTCACCAGTATGTGTTACGTGCAAGTACGTTTTTAAACAAAGAATGACTGAGTAAACAGTAAATATGAAGTCTAAAAAACAGTTTAAAATTATTACTACAAATTAAAAGCTAACAACTTAAAACATTTGAAATATACGTTCAGAAACATATGCAATCTAGGAACACTTTCAAAGAAAATTGAATGAGAATAATGTGCCTGTCGTAACTTGGATTAAACTGTCATTGTATTTTGTCTTCCTAACTGTTGCACAATTTCGGTTGTGTAGCTATTTTCATGCGTACCGTATAACATCTCGGGCTTAGTCAAAACAGCGCTTTGTTTTGTGAACGTAATATACCACTTGCAAGCTTAATAGCAACTGTAGCCCAAATAAGTCCGTTTTACGGTTATATATTTCGCTAGAAAAAGGCTACAGTGAAAACGACCAAATAAAATTGTGCTCTAAGCGTAATTGCGTCTAATCCTAATTGCGGCAGGGAGACGTTATTATCGTCTAAAAAATTTATTTGGCTGTGGACTCAGTTCTAACTACATTTTTTTAAATTTATTATCGCGACTTTTTTGAAGTTTGTAAACAGTTTACATAATCTTACATAAAAATACAAAGGTGCAGATGACGAACCATTTGAACGAATATGAATATAAAAGAAAAAATTAAAAATCATTAAAATAATTAAAAAAGAGTATTTTTCAAGACAAAAAATATTTTTGGGTGTGCTCCAAAGGGCGAGTAATGATGAAACGTATCAGACTTCGTGGATGTCATGATATCACCCCATCACACACACACACACACACACACACACACACACACACACACACACACACACACACACTACAATGCTTTAACAGTTTTAATCATGTTAAAAACGTTCGTCACCCCACACTCAAATATGGATGCTAAAGACCTTGATGTCGTCGTCATTTTAACGTTGAGGGAGCCACACACGGCTACGTAGTTGATGTGTTAACGCTGTAACCAAGCTGAAAAGATCTAAAGATGGCTCAGAACGGCCGAAATTGATGTTTACCTCTATTAGATCGGAACTCGTCTGACATAATCAAGTGGTACGCTATATCCCTTTTGTTATGGAGACACTTGGTATCATATCTTTAATTGTGAGATTCGACCAACTTTTTCCGTTTGATTACAGGTTGGCCTCTAGCCCAAGTATGTCTATTTTGATCGGTTCTATTATACAAACGTTTGAAAATGGGTTCTCATCAAAACTGTGCAGTATATAAAACAAAATATACGGTTATTACAGCTTATCAGTGACACTGCGTGTGGCGAATGTGACAAATTAAAAAAAATTGTGATGGCTGTGCACAGTATTCTGACTAAAACATGTGTCACTGTTGATGGTAATCTGCCTGTAAGATGAAAGTTAAGTTGGGATCGATTTCTATTGGAAAACAGCATACTGTATGTCAGCACCGGTTTTCATCCTGTACCTTGTTTAGAGACACACATAACAGCGCATCACAGCGTTAAACTCTACATTCACCTCTCGCCGGCACTTAAAGCTAAACGTTCAAATTTAATATACAGAAAAGGTGCCAATGTGCGCGTGAGGAAGAACGCCTGCCCCATAAGACGACTGACAATCTCATTAAGATCTACCAGCCATCAGTCCAATACGCCTTTTTCAGTGTGAGATGTGCACAGTAGGCGTCGTCTCTCTACCTGCTATTGTCCGATCACTTCACTCAAAACTTCGCCACCTACTTGATCAAGTTGCTTAATAGCTCTATCGCTATCACACAGGCTCTAATGTTGGCAGGTCCACAACTTCTGAGGGTTTCTGTATGTATAACTACCTAATGGACAGTGAAAAAGTTTCCTGTATAGTCACGTTTCACTATGATTTCACCCCGACGCCGATTCGGAGAGCGTCGAAAACGCTTCTTCTGTTTAGGATTTTTTACGTCATTGTGCCCTGTTCATGGCACATTATTGCTTCATTATGCAAGATGGTCGTATATGTACTCCGACTATCGCCAGATATCCAATTGCCGTAATTCAAATTAAGGGGAATTCCTATCCCATCCGTTCCCTGCGCAAGCTTTTGTTCCGTCTTTAATGAATTAGTGAGCAGGATCCTCCATCCTTTGGGAATCTGCTGCAGAGAGAAACATGGCATGTTTTTGCACATCGATATACGTAATTGACTAGCTACAGGTTTTGCAATTAACCATGTCAAATAATTCGGTGATAAGTTATTAGAAAGGGACATGTGATTTTAACTACCCAGCGAAATCAAACAGTGGAAAATCCACGATGGAATATTGAAAATGTTATGAAAAGGACAGTTGCTACTCACCATGTAGCGGAGATGCTGAGTCGCAGATAGGCATAACAGAAAGACTGTCAAACAAAGCTTTCGGCAAAAGTACCCAGCGATGTTGAAGTCATTGGAAACGAAGCACAAGCACAGACTGGACAAGGGGAGTTATAAAATGCTCTGTGGCCTTCCCGTAGCAATCGCATGGGCATTTGCCACACGGGATTTGGCATAAGACGGTAAACATAAATTAGGACGGTGCAAGACGAAGAATCCGATAATATCTTATTATAAGTTTGGTAATGAACATCTTGAACACGTTGTATATTGTAAGTATATGGGGATAATAACACTAGAAACGATATTAAATGGAATGACCTGGTAAAATCAGTATTAGGGAAGGTGAACGGAAGGCTAGGATTTGTTGGAAGGGTTCTGGGGGAATGCAATAAATCCGTGAAGAAAACCGCGTACAAGACGCTTGTGCGACCAGTTCTAGAGTACTGTTCGAGTGTTTGGGGTCATTATGAAGTGGGAATGACGACAGATATCGAACTAACTCAGATACGCCCTGCAAGGGTCGTAATATAGGAATAGGCCATACGAAAGTCTTAACAGAAGTGCTCAGGATACTTAAAGAATCCTTTCAAGAAAGACGACATAGTTATGGAAAAACCTGGTGGAGAATATTTAGAGAACGTGTATTCGAAGAATACTGTGCGACAATTATGCTGCCACGAACGTAGTGATAGTGACATAAAGATGAGACGGATTCGGGCGCGTACGCAAACACCGAAAACATAAAACATTGCCAGGCCTAATATGGTGTAGGACACCCGTTGGTATTTAAACCAGCTTCCAATCGTCTCGAGCCGGCCGGGATGGTCGAGCGGTTCTTGGCGCTACAGTCTGGAACCGCGCGACCGCTATGGTCGCAGGTTCGAATCCTGCCTCGGGTGTGGATGTGTCTGATGTCCTTAGGTTAGTTAGGTTTAAGTAGTTCTAAGTTCTAGGGGACTGATGACCTCAGAAGTTAAGTCCCATAGTGCTAAGAGCCATTTTTGCGAGAATGTCTTTACATTGCGCGGCTCTTCCATTGCATTCAGTGAGTCCATACACGAAGTGCATATCGGCCAAGTCTTTGTCAAGGTCAGGAACGAGGAGCAAAATGATCATTAGTATTGTCAATATGAAGGACTTTGTTTGATTACAATAAGAGACTCAAAGCATTTCGTTGTTACGGAGGTATTTTCTATGTAATGCAAATACAAATATAAGTAGACGTAAGAAATGAGAAGAAATGCAATTATTCTGCAACGAGCCACTGGAGACCACTAATTCCTAACACTAAGACTCAGAAAATACTCCTGAACAACACCGAAATTTTGTCGTAGGATTTACGGTTCACTCTGTATGTAGACGTAAGGAGGATCTGTACCTCGGTCGTGTATGTGAGTCCCAAGTCTCCATCATTGCGCCACTTTGTTCTGTGCACTGATCAGCCAGAACATTATAACCATCTACCTGATAGCCGGTATATCCACCTTTGGCACGGCTAACAGCGGCGACGCGTCGTGGAGTGAAGCAGTGAGGCCTTGGTAGGTCGCTGGAGTAAGTTGGCACCACATACACCCACACAACTCACTAAATTCCGGTGAGAGGAGCGATGAGCTCTGACGTCACGTTCAATCACATCCCAGATTTGTTCGATCGGTTCAGATATGGCGAATTGGGGGGGCCAGCACATCAATTGGAACTCGCAACTGTTTTCCCCGAACCACTCCGACACTCTCCTGGTCTTGTGACACGCCGCATTATTTTGTTGAAAAATCCCACTGCCGTTTGGCAACATGGTCGTCATGTAGGGTTGTACGTGGTCTGCAACCAATGTAAGATGCAAGGAGCTGTTCTCCAGGAAGACGACGGGTTTGCTCCCTCCCATGAGCATGATGAAGAAGGTATCGAGATTCACCAGATCATCCAACGCTCTGCCACATCTGGTGCCGATGGTCACGTGTCCATTTCAGTCGTAGTTGCCTATGTCGTGCTGTTAAAATTGGCGCATGCATTGGTGGTCGGCTGTGGAGGCCCATTGTTAGGAGTGTTCAGTGGACTGTGTGTTCAGACACACTTGCATTCTACCCAGCATTAAAGTCTGATGTTAGTTCCGCCTCAGTTCCCCGTCCGTCCTAATTTTACTAGTCTGTCCAGCCTATGGCGTCCGACATTTGTAATGAGGGGTGGCCGCCCTACGCCCACAACGTTTGGACGTGCTTTCGCCACGTTCTGAAGACACTCACCACAGCACTTCTCGACATCCGACAAGTGGTGCAATTTCCGAAATGCTCGTCGAACCTCCGAGCCATCACAGTGTGCTCTCAGATCGATCGCGCGCCTTCCCCATTCCGCACACGGACAGCACGGTCTTTGATACTACATACACCGTGCCTGTGTCTGACTAGCAGTCATCCCTCGCCAGGTAACGCTGCTATCGCCCGGACGCGTTTATATCGATATAGTGTGTCGTCATAATGTTCTGACTGATCAGCGAATGTGGTGAGACATGCTAGTAGCGAAATTTAATCGGCTAGTTGTCGCTGTTGTACGTCCCCAGAGGGCTCAATGGGACCCGCGCGTCTGAGTTGCGACATTCCAGTGGGGGCCAGCTGTGGGCAGGTGTGGGCCAGGCAGCGGCCGACCTTGGCCGTGGGCGGCGGAGTGCCCGGCGCCGCCCCACCCTCACCCCCGCCTGGTCGCTTGGCGCCTCCGCCCCACCGCAGCAGCCGGCCGGCGATCAATAGCGACGCGACGCTACACGCCGCCCACGGCTGCCACCCGCCGCCCACCACTCTGCTCCCATCTCGTGTTGCTACCCTGCTCGTGCTCTCTAAGCGCTTGTTAACACTTCTTTACTAACATCTCGTACATTCACTGGTGGGTCACATTACAAAGCGTAATCACATAGTTCCAATTATCAAGATTATTTTCCACTTGTTTGATTAATTATATAAATTTTCACCTGTGTTCCAGGCATAGTGTATTTAATTAGTAATGGAAACGTCCTCGGTCCCGGGTTCGGACCACGCCACCGTTTAAATTATGAACAGTAATCAACATTGCCGGCCGAACACTTCCGCCATAAGAAGCCAGCCTCATTCTGCCAACGGCCGTGTCGAGAGGTCGAAGGAGCGGACAGAGGTTCAGGGTACTCTCTTGCCCTTGGGGTGGCAAGCTGCACTTAAAGGCGGAAGAATCAGCAATGATCAAATGCACCTGAATGCAGAAGGGAATGGAAATCACTGCATTAAAGGCACAAAAGGACATGTGGCCTGGAATCGAAAAAGTGTCATGATGATCTCTTCATTGGCAAAAGATTACGAAATAGTCCCCCATTCGGATCTCCGGGAGGGGACTGCCAAGGGGAATTTGACCATGAGAAAAAAATACAGGGACAGAAAGAGGTTCAAATGGTTCAAATGGCTCTGAGTACTATGGGACTTAACTGCTGAGGTCATCAGTCCCCTAGAACTTAGAACTACTTAAACCTAACTAACCTAAGAACATCACACACATCCATGCCTGAGGCAGGATTCGAACCTGCGACCAGAAAGAGGTATAACCGGAATATGATTCGATATGAATAGTAAGTTAGGGCAGAGAGCGGGTTACTGTGAACAGTTCAGAGGTAGGGTTGTTCTCATCAGAATCGACAGCAAACCAACATCGACAACGATAGCTCAAGAGTACGTGCCGACGTCGCAGGGTGGGGATGAAGAGATATATTACGTGAGGATACTGAACGGGTAATGCAGTACGTAAAGGGAGACGGGAGTCTGTCATGGCGGACTGGAATGCGGTTGTAGGGGGAAGGAGTAGAAGAAAGGGTTACGGGAGAATATGGGCTTGGTGCCAGGAATGAGAGAGGAGAAAGACTAATTAAGTTCTGTAATAAATTTCAGCTACTAATAGTGAATACCCTGTTCAAGAATAACAATAGGAGCAGCTATCCTTGGATAAGGCCGGAAGATGTGGGAAGATTTCAGTTAGATTACATCATGGTCAGCCAGAGATTCTGAAATCGGATACTGGATCGTAAGGTGTACCCACGAGCAGATATAGACTCAGATCGCAATTTAGTAGTGATGAAGAGTAGGCTGAAGTTTAAGTCAGGAATAAGTACGCAAAGAAGTGGAATACAGGAGTACTGAGGAACGAACAGAAACGCTTGAAGTTCTCTAAGGTTATATATACAAATAAGGAATAGCTCAGTTAGCAGTACAGCTGATGAGAGATGGACATCTCTAAAAAGGACAATCACAGAAGTTGGAAAGACCGACATAGCTACAAAGAAATTAACTGCGAAGAAACCACGGGTAACAGCAAAAATACTTCAGAATGATATTTTCACTCTGCAGCGGAATGTGCGCTGATTTGAAACTTCCTGGCAGATTAAAGCTTTGTGCCGGACCGAGACTCGAACTCGGGACCTTTGCCTTTCGCGGGCAAGTGCTCTACCATCTGAGCTACCCAAGCACGACTGACGCCCCGTCCTCACAGCTTTACTTCTGCCAGTACCGCGCCCCTACCTTCCAAACTTTTGTAGAGCACTTGCCCGCGAAAAGCAAAGGTCCCGAGTTCGAGTCTCGGTCCGGCACACAATTTTAATCTGCCAGGAAGTTTCAAAAATACTTCAGTTGACCGATGAAAGAAGGAAGTACAAAAATGTTCAGGGAAATTCAGGAATACAGAATTACAAATCGCTGAGAAAAGAAATAAATAGGAAGTGCAGGGAAGTTCAGACGGAATGGCTGCATTAAAAATGTGAAGTCGAAAAAGAAATGATTGTCTTAAGGACTGATGCAGCATATACGAAAAGCAAAACAACCTTTGGTGAATTTAAAATCAAGGGTGATGACGTTAAGAGTGGAACGGATATTCCACTGTTAAATGGAGAGAGTCGATATGTGGAAAGAATACATTGAAGGCCTCTAGGAGTGGAAAGACTAGTCTGACGACGTGATAGAAGAAAGAGGAGTTGACAGAGAAAAGATAAGGGATTCAGTATTAGAATCAGTATTTAAAAGAGCTTTCGGTTCTAGGCGCGCAGTCCGGAACCGTGGGACTGCTACGGTCGCAGGTTCGAATCCTGCCTCGGTCATGGATGTGTGTGATGTCCTTAGGTTAGTTAGGTTTAAGTAGTTCTAAGTTATAGGGGACTGTTGACCTCAGAAGTTAAGTCCCATAGTGCTCAGAGCCATTTGAACCATTTTTTTTAAAAGAGCTTTGGAAGACTTAAAATCACATAAGAAGAAGGGATAGATAAAATTCCTTCAGAATTTATAAAGCATTGGGGGATGTAGCAATAAAAATAATTATTTACATTAGTGTGTAGAACGTGTGAGTCTGGTGATATACTACCTGACTTTCGGAAAAATAGGATCCACACAGTTCCGAAGACTGCAAAAGCTGACAAGTGCCACTAGGGAATAATAAGAGTGGAAGACGAAGAACAAAGTGCTCAGATTAAAAAGGGCGGAAGACGGGGCTATAGTCTTTCGCCCGTACTGTTCAACCTATACATCGAAGAAGCAATGATGAAGTTAAAATCCAAGGTGAAAGGATATCGGTAATAGGATTCGCTAATGACAGTGCTATCCTGAGGAAAGTGTAGAAGAATTACGTGATTTGCTGAATGGAGTGAAGATTCTAATAAGTACGCAATATGGATTGAGAGTTAATCAAAGAAAGACGAAAATAAAGAGAAATAGCAGAAACGAGAATAGCGACAAACTTAACGTCGAGATTAATGGTCACAAAGTAGATGACGTTAAGGAATTCTACTATCTATGCAGTAAAGAAACGAATGGCGGACGGAGCAAGGAGGACATCAAGAGCATTCCAGGCCAAGAGAAGTCTACTAGCATCAAACATTAGCCTTAATTTGAGGAAAAAAAATTTGTGAGAATGTACGTTTGGAGCACAGAAGAAAATCGAAGCATTTGAGACGTGGTTCTACTGACGAATGTTGAAAATTAGGTGGACTGTTAACATAAGGAATGAGGAGGTTCTGCGCAGAATCGGGGAGGAAAGAAATATGTGGAAAACACTGACAAGAAGAAGGGACAGGACGATAGGACATCTTTTAAGACATCGGGGAGCTGTAGAGGGTAGAAACTGTAGAGGAAGACAGAGATTGGAATACATCCAGCAAATAACTGAAGACATATGTTGCAAGTGCTACGCTGAGATTAAGATGTTAGCACAGGAGAGGAATTCGTGGCGGGCTGCATCAAACCAGTGAGAAGACTGACGACTCAAAAAAAAATAAAAGAAAATAAAAAACATTGTTGTTTATCATGAAGAGCTGATAATAAATTGTGGTGTCACCGCTAGACACCACACTTGCTAGGTGGTAACTTAAATCGGCCGCGGTCCTGTAGTACATGTCGGACCCGCGTGTCGCCACTATGTAATCGCAAATCTAGCGCCACCACATGGCAGGTCACAAGACACGGACTTGACCTCGCCCCAGTTGTACGGACGACATAGCTTGCGACTAGACCTACCAAGTATTCCTCTCATTTGCCGAGAGACAGATTAAATAGCCTTCAGCTAGTCCATCGCTACTACCTAGCAAGGCGCCATGTGTATCATTGCTAATTGCTTACTACTATGCAAGAGATGTATTTCAACAAGAACAAGACTACATTAAAGTTAAGTATATTAAAATCTCTCTTCTTTTCTTTATAGTTTTCATCCAGTCTCCTGTTTCAGAATTTACGCCCGTCTGCGTTAGTTTCGCGTGCACCTAGCCACTCATTGTGTCGAGACCTTAGGGAATCGACACAACATAAATCATCATCAGGTATCACGATAATTTAAAACTGCGTACATGAAGATGTAAAACCTATGGCGTCAAAGTAGCATAAACTACATCGTAAGTCACTGTAGTCAGATGGTAAATTACGTAACAGTGTGAATAATAAATGTCTCATATCTTGTTGATCGTGCTTCTGTATCATCTTTCCAAAATTTCCGAGACTGATTATATTCATGGCGCACAAGCAAGGTCAGCGCAGTAACTACGCTAGCAGTTTCGACGAACAACTCTAAACAACACATGAACGTTCGAGCCACCAGCAGTGAGCAGGCTGTGTTACATAGTGGACGTGCGGCCATAATGTGGTAATGTTGTTCACTCACAAGTCGCTGTGGAGCAAAATCTTTGAATCAAGTGTGCAAGGCAGTCAGCAGAATGTTTGAAGAAGAGAAATTTATGTTCAAAGTTTGCACCGCACACCATGACTCCAGAAAAAAAAAACAACGACATGTTGACGCCTGGTGATACTTGACTGGAATGCAAAACGCGAACAGTTCTTCTCTGGAAAAACCATCACGAGTGACGAGACTTTGTGTTAACAATACCAACCTGCCACAAAACGACAAAAATTCACGTGGAGGATCAATGTTGTGACGACCTAACACATTCAAGCCAGTGTGACGCGCGAGTTAATTAGCATCTCAAAGGACTTTTTCTGTGACAGTTCCACCTGGTTGTACTCAAGTGGGGCGGGGAGAGATTATGTAGAAAAGCTGAAGCATTAAAACCATTTTTTTATTAATCCAGTCTCGAAACATCCAGGGTCTAACATTGTGTGTGGAGGCACCCTGCGTAATGGCGACTACGCAGTTGTTTGACGCCTTGTAAGCTGTTTTAAATTTCTTATGATAAGTGATGATGGTCTGAGGTCTGAAACCGGTCGTGATAATGAAGCATTTGAAGCTCTCTGGCAAATTAATACTGTGTCCCAGACCAGGACTCGAACCCGGTGTCATCACTACTTCTGTGGAGGTTGGAAGGTGGGAGTTGAAGTACTGGCGCAGTAGTACAGTCGTGAATCTTGATGGATAGCTCAGTTGGTAGAGCACTTGGCTGCGAAAGGCAAACACACCGGTTTCGAGTCCCAGTCCGGCACACAGATTTAATCTGCCAGGCAGTTTCATATCAGTGCAGACTTCTATGCAGAGTGGAAAATACATTCTGGAAGGAATTATTTAACATCAGCTCTTGGCTGCAAACTACGACGTTTTTTAAGTACTGTACTTAAGAGCCGTGAGGCACCAATTGCATATAATTACTAATTATACACACATCAAAAAAAGTTTTGCATCATCTCGATTCCGAGAGTTCTGGAACCTGTACAGAAAATTGGAATAGAGATCAACATAAACATCATTTCCACCCTTTTTATTGCTCATGAAAATCACATATTGCATCTTGTACAACCATACAGCGACACCTTTATAGGTTGTGGTCCAGATTCCTGTACACGGGCACTTCTAATACCCAGTAGCACGTCCTCTTACATTGATGCATACCTGTATTCGTCGTGGCATACTATTCACAAGTTCATCAAGGCACTGTTGGTCCAGATTGTCCCACTCCTCAAAGGCGATTCGGCGTAGATCCCTCAGAGTGGTTGGTGGGCCACGTCGTCCATAACAACCCTTATCAATCTATCCTAGGCATGTTCGGTAGGGTTCATGTCTGGAAAACATGCTGGCCACTCTAGTCGAGCGATGTCGTTATCCTGAACGAAGTCATTCACAAGATGTGCACGATGGGGGCGCGAATTGTCATCCATGAAGACGAATGCCTCGCCAATATGCTGCCGATATGGTTGCACTAACGGTCGGAGGATGGCATTCACGTGTCGTACAGCTATTACGGCGCCTTCCATTACCACCAGCGGGGTACGTCGGTCCCACATAATGCCTCCCCAAAAGAGCAGGGAACCTCCACGTTGCTACACTCGCTGGATCGGGTTGCCTCCAAACACGTCTCCGACGATTGTCTGGTTGAAGGCATACGCGACAGTCATCGATGAAGAGAACGTGATGCAAATCCTGAGCGGTCTATTCGGCATGTTGTTGGGCCCTTCTGTACCTCGCCATGGACGTCGGGAATGAAGTCGCGCATCTACGAAAAGCATTATTCAACGTGGTGGCGCTACTGTCATGGTTCCTTCGAGCCATAATCCGTAGGAACGGTTATCCACTGCAGTAGTATCCCTTGGACGACCTGAGCGAGTCATGTTTCGACAGTTCCTGTCTCTCTCTGTATCTTCTCCATGTCTGAACAACATTGCTTTGGTTCACTCCGAGACGCCTGGACACTTCCCTTGTTGAGAGCCCTTCCTGGCACAAAGTAACAATGCGGACGCGATGGAACCGCGGTATTGACCGTCTAGGCATGGTTGAACTATAGACAACACGAGCCGTGTACCTGAAATGACTGGAACTGATCGGCTGTCGGACGCCCTCCGTCTAATAGGCGATGCTCATGCATGATTGTTTACATCTTTGGGCCGTTTTAGTGACATCTCTGAACAGTCAAAGGGATTGTGTCATGATACAATATCCACAGTCAACGTCTGTCTTCAGGAGTTCTGGGAACCGGGGTGATGCAAAACTTTTTTTGATGTATGTATATTATTGCGACGTAGGTTTGCGGGTTATTAGCCCGTTATCTAGTAGTACTGACAAAACTCTTATGCGTAATGGTACAAACGTAGCCGGCCGCGGTGGTCTCGCGGTTCTAGGCGCGCAGTCCGGAACCGTGCGACTGCTACGGTCGCAGGTTCGAATCCTGCCTCGGGCATGGATGTGTGTGATGTCCTTAGGTTAGTTAGGTTTAAGTAGTTCTAAGTTCTAGGGGACTTATGACCACAGCAGTTGAGTCCCATAGTGCTCAGAGCCATTTGGTACAAACGTAAACAGTAACAAATTTATAAGACTGAGGCAAAGTAGCTGGTAATACTAAATATAAAAAAATACAATATTGGTAACTATAAAACACTAAAATAAATGAATAACGGGCATACCGTTTTATAGTAGTTCATACATAAAATCTGAATCGGCAAGCAGTTAGGTTTAGCGGTATTAAAAGATGGATACCCTCTGAAATGTGTTTGTTCTTTCAGTACCCGTTCAGGATGGTTATTGTAGTGTCTCTTGATCTCCAGCGTTTCAAGCAGTGGTACTGTCTTCCTGTTATTACCATAGTGCAGTGTTTCTACATCGATTACGTACTGTGGTTTCCAAACAATGCTGTGCAAAGGTGGAGTCTGTACTACATAGAGAGAACAGATAGGTCAGTGTGCACCCGACTTAACACCGCAGAAGCTGGGAGAAAAGAGGACTCCACCTTTGCACAGCATTGTCTGGGAACCAGACACAGTTATGTAGTAGATGTAGAAATACTGCTTTCTGGATAAACTGAACGGAAACTTATCACTGCTTGAAATACTGGAAACGGGTACTACGAGAACCGTCTTGAACAGCTAGTAAATAAACAGTTTTCAGTTACTCACAGTCGTGAACTCTAGTTTTGAGTTCAGGTAATTTTTCCACAACTGTTGAAAATGAAGGACCATCTCCTTACTAATTACTTGAATTTTTTTCTGCCAATAAACTTTCCAAGATAAAGAATTTATGGGACTGCATTATATAATACACAGCTGTACTGTTTCTGTAGTTAACCAATCGATTTCGGCCTATACTTTGTTTATTTTCGGGTTTCAATTATAGACCGAAATCGATTGTTACAATAAAGAAACAAAAATTTAGTTTCAAAGGTTCAAATGGTTCAAATGGCTCTGAGCACTATGGGACTTAACATCTGAGGTCATCAGTACCCTAGAACTTAGAACTACTTAAACCTAACTAACCTAAGGACATCACATACATCCATGCCCGAGGCAGGATTCGAACCTGCGACCGTAGCAGTCCCGCGGTTCCGGACTGAAACGCCTAGAACCGCACGGCCACCGCGGCCGGCAGTTTCAAAGGATCCTGAAACATTTCAACACCGCCTACACAAAATGAAGAATTTCCTGGCGGACGGGTATTCCATTTTATTCATGGCGGTTTTAAACAGGTGTATATCAGTAATTAATTCATAGATTAAAATGACACATGCCTTACGTTAATATTAAATAACAAAAGCAAAATGACACTTTATCAACGACATGTCACCTCCAAGTCGCTGACTTTTAACCTTACCATCGTGTGCAACGCTTTTCTTCCTGTTCTCATACTCAGTTTGCGGGTAAACAAGTGACAGTGTGAAAAACTACCTTGTTTACTTCGTTGCGTTGTCTGTTCTGAGGGATGCGACTAGTAGAAGAGAATGCTAATGATATCGCGAACCACGTGATTTTTCGTAGTATGTCACTCAGCGATTTGCGTGCCGTCAGGTGGGCACAACAGACGATCAATCACGAATATTAATGCTCCTCCTTGGGGAGGGATCGATGTCATGTTAGACGGCGATATTAGTACACGCAGGATCTCCTCAGACGCACATAAAGATGCTAATCGTCTATAGCGATGCAGCCGAAATAGTCTCAAAACTGCTGCCGGGAGGTTTATTCGCTCGACGCACGCAATGCCAACAGACGGCGTGATCGAAATAATCTTCCGTCTCCCGGAGATAAATGCGACTTTATAAAGTGTGTCTGGGGCCCCGCCTGTTTTTCTGCAGAGCTGTCAGCCTTCGTTCCATCCGGGAAATGTCCTACACATGAAGAACGTTGGGCTCGTTCGCCCTAGCCTCGTGATTCAGCCCTATGGTGAGTGCTGTAGTAACTACACCTACTTGGGTGTTATTTAATCGCTTGAGTGATTTTGTAAAATTATTTACTGGGCTCGGTAGAGTACAGCTGCCAATAGACGCTTTCCCCATCCAGACTGCCTCGGCAGCGACGTCCCACTGGATATGTCTGAGCTAGGGATGTTAAATGATCATTGATATTTCTGGGCGAACCAAGGTAAGTAGTTGGGTTAGCGTTGTAGTTGAACGTGGACTAAAGCCTTTCTTTGTTCGTTCAGTTAATACTTTCTTGATGTCAAGTAGTGTGTGGATGCATATTGTTTGGATTTTTTTAATTGCTAAAAATTATACTACGCTTTATGTAAGTGCTTATATGAAGGAAACCAACATATCCACAATTAAGCTTTTTCATATCTTGTGTTCTGCGAGTTCTCGAATAATTTTACTCTTTTCCTTTATTTGCTTTGAAAGAAATTTTATTACATATAGCAAACAGTTTCAATACTCTTTTATTTTCGAGCAGCCTGTGTTAATGTTAGAGGTGATAATTTATTTATTTATTTACTCGTTCGGCATCACAGAGGCATAATTTACAATATTCTTATCACTATATACTAAAAAAGAAAACAATATAATTCTACACTATATTAGATATGTTTTTGAGCCACTCTATGGCTGAGTCACTGAGTCTATGTATGTCCATGAGTTCACCACCATAGCCATACACTTTGCACACGAGTAGATGGTCCATTGTCTGTATTTCACCGCACTCACATACAGCGCTGTCTGCCAGGCCCCACTTGTTCATCAGGTGTTTACACCTCCCAACACTCGTTCTGACCCGGTTTAGAGCTGTCCACACTCTTCTTGGTAGGTTGAAGCCATCAATCTTCTTGTTCGGATCGTGTACTAAATTTTTGTTCTTAAATTCACTTGCCGACCATACTTCGTTCCAGGCCGTTCTCGGCTCAAAGGCTTGTAGTTCTTCACCGATTTTCCAAAAAGGTGATCTGGATTTAAGCCTGTATGTCGGTGTCAGATCTTGGTGGATAGGGAGGTCCGGGTTGTCTATAATTTTCCTGTAGGTTTTTAAGGCTAGCTGTGATCGCCTGATTTCTGGAGGCTCTATGTTCGCTAGTACAGGAAGCCACGCACAGGGGGTGGCTCTGAGTGTTCCCGAGATTATTCGCATTGTCTCCCTCAGCTGGACATCCACTTTAGATACGTGTGCACTTCTCCTCCAGACTGGTGAACAGTATTCAGCTACACTGTAGACAAGGGCTAGTGCTGAAGTTCTCAAAGTGCTCGCTCCACATCCCCATGTTGTTCCAGCCAGTTTTGAAAGGATAGCATTGCGAGATTTTAGTTTTTGCTTTGTGTTTTCGAGGTGTGAGCTGTACGTTAGGGTCCGGTCTAGTTTCACTCCCAAATATTTAGGCTTATCCTCATGTCTTATGCTTTGGCCATTCGAAAATATCTGTAATTTTCTGTGTGTCTCTCTGTTGTTGAGGTGCATTATAGTGCTGGTTGTTTTGTTGGGGTTGGGAAGTAGGTGCCACTTGGAGTAATAGGTGTTCAGGACTTCAAGGTCTGCATTCAGTGTTTCGTCGAGATCGTTGTAGTTTTTACTCTGATATGCGATGGCCAGGTCATCTGCATATGCAAATTTGCGTGATTTAGTTTCTGGCAAGTCAGCTATATATAGATTGAAGAGAGCGGGTGCTAGTGCCGAACCCTGTGGCAGACCATTATTCAGAACCATGCTCTTACTGTTCGTGCCATGGAGTGAGACCTTGATTTTCCTGTTCGTTAGTATGTTCTTGAGTAGTTTGTAAGTCTGCTTGCAATTTATGATTCTAGTTAGCTTAAGCAGTAACCCTTCAATCCATACTGTGTCGTAAGCTGATGTGAGGTCTATGAGGACCAGGCCAGTTTTCATCTTGTTCTGGAAGCCTTTCTCAATATAGGTTGTGAGGGACAGCACTTGATCGCAGCAGTTTCTACCTGCTCGGAAACCCGCTTGGTATGTTGGGAGGTTGGCTTCGATGTATGGAGTTAATCTAGTCATCAATATTCTCTCGAATAATTTATAGGAGGTACATAGTAGGGATATTGGTCTGTAATTCCTAGGTTTATCTCCAGTCTTTCCGGGTTTCAGCACTGCGATGACTTTTGCTTCTTTCCATTCCTTAGGCACAACCCCCGTGCTTATGCATTCCGTACAAAGTTTGGCCAGCCACCTTCTTCCTAAAGTTCCCAATTCCTTTAAGAATTCTGGTAGGATGTTGTCAGGTCCGGCTGCTTTTCCTGTCTTCATTAGCTTCAAGACCTGGGATATCTCTTCTGTCTCCACTTCTTTTACAATTGGTTGGGTTATTAAGCAATAAACTGCTTAGCTCTTGGGAAATTTCTCTCTTTTCGGCTGTTTTTAGCTGGATTTTGGAGGTCTGTTTCAGGACAGCTGCAATCTCAGATGCGCTGGTTCCAAGAGTCGGCCTGTTAGGCGCTGTGGCACCGCCTAATTCCCTCAGCAGGCCCCAGCTCTTCCTGCTGGAGTGGGTAAAATCTAGATTCTCCATCGCCTCCTTCCATCTACTCCTACGTTCCTCATTCATGGCGTTGATCAGTTGGTCTGCAGTCTCCTCGTCCCCAGTCTTCTCATATTCCTCCAGTAGTGTTTCACACTCTTTCGTCCAGCAGGGGCTGTATTCCTTTCTCGATCCTCGTGGAATTGCATTTAGGGCCGCTTTTTGTACTAAGTTTACGAATCTTTTGTAGTTCTCAGGTTTTGGTGGTATCCGATTTATCGTTTTCTCAACATAGGATCGGTATTTATTCCAGTCAGCTTTCCTCAGGTTCCACCGGGGGATTGGGGGGCTTTTTATGACTGGGATTGATAGTCCGATCTCCACTATTACTGGATTGTGCTGGCTTCGGGGGAACGCCTCGAGGACCCTTCTTATAGCTCGCACGGGTGTACCTGTTGCTCCACGTGTGACGAAGGTCAGGTCAGGTGTTGACGTTGTGCCCCACGCCTTCGATTTGAAGGTCGCTGTGTCCTTGGGGTCGAAAAGGAGGTGTAGGTCCCGGTTGTCTGCCCATTCACTTAGTCCAGTCCCTGCAGCTGTGGATCTCGGGTATCCCCATCTGGTGCGCTGAGAGTTAAAATCGCCAGCGTAAACTGCTGGGTGGTTAGCCTCGGGTGGGATACCTGTGGGCCACTTCTGTGATGGAGGTTTGCAGACATTATACAGTGTCATATCTCCCAGTTTTATGCCTATCGCATGCTCTGCTGGTACCACTTTGGTGTCCAAATTCCTTAGGAGCTCCTTCTTCACTAGGGTGGCTATGCCATGTTTGTCGTGTCCAGTGTAGCTCACAGCTGTAAATCCTGGTATTTTGAGTCGATTGATGGTTTCATCTGTGAGGTGGGTCTCTTGTAGGAGTACGACACTTACTCGTTCTCTCGTTAAGATCTTTTCGAGGATTTCTCCCTTGGTCCTCGTGTAGCCTTCCTTCTATGTTGAACTGGCATACGTTCAGCTTCTTCATGCTAGGACTCTGCTCTATTTGCCTCTGTGTGGGCCGGGAGGCATTGTCGTGTCCGGCCGCCGTGGATGTGTAGACTTTTCGCCGCTGTGCCATGTTACAGCGTTGCCCGGGGTACACCATCTAGGAGGTTGTCTACACTTCGTACCCCGAGGTGATAATGGACTGCTACGATAGTGTGGGAACGTCGTATTCGCCGACAAGCGATGTCAGCGGTTTTATCGGTACATTCTGATTTTTTAACACTCACGTTGTTACGAGAGGCATTTAAAAAATGTACGAGAATTTCGTGTTGCATTAAGAGTGGAGTGAGCGATAAAAATCAGTATATACACTCCTGGAAATTGAAATAAGAACACCGTGAATTCATTGTCCCAGGAAGGGGAAACTTTATTGACACATTCCTGGGGTCAGATACATCACATGATCACACTGACAGAACCACAGGCACATAGACACAGGCAACAGAGCATGCACAATGTCGGCACTAGTACAGTGTATATCCACCTTTCGCAGCAATGCAGGCTGCTATTCTCCCATGGAGACGATCGTAGAGATGCTGGATGTAGTCCTGTGGAACGGCTTGCCATGCCATTTCCACCTGGCGCCTCAGTTGGACCAGCGTTCGTGCTGGACGTGCAGACCGCGTGAGACGACGCTTCATCCAGTCCCAAACATGCTCAATGGGGGACAGATCCGGAGATCATGCTGGCCAGGGTAGTTGACTTACACCTTCTAGAGCACGTTGGGTGGCACGGGATACATGCGGACGTGCATTGTCCTGTTGGAACAGCAAGTTCCCTTGCCGGTCTAGGAATGGTAGAACGATGGGTTCGATGACGGTTTGGATGTACCGTGCACTATTCAGTGTCCCCTCGACGACCACCAGTGGTGTACGGCCAGTGTAGGAGATCGCTCCCCACACCATGATGCCGGGTGTTGGCCCTGTGTGCCTCGGTCGTATGCAGTCCTGATTGTGGCGCTCACCTGCACGGCGCCAAATACGCATACGACCATCATTGGCACCAAGGCAGAAGCGACTCTCATCGCTGAAGACGACACGTCTCCATTCGTCCCTCCATTCACGCCTGTCGCGACACCACTGGAGGCGGGCTGCACGATGTTGGGGCGTGAGCGGAAGACGGCCTAACGGTGTGCGGGACCGTAGCCCAGCTTCATGGAGACGGTTGCGAATGGTCCTCGCCGATACCCCAGGAGCAACAGTGTCCCTAATTTGCTGGGAAGTGGCGGTGCGGTCCCCTACGGCACTGCGTAGGATCCTACGGTCTTGGCGTGCATCCGTGCGTCGCTGCGGTCCGGTCCCAGGTCGACGGGCACGTGCACCTTCCGCCGACCACTGGCGACAACATCGATGTACTGTGGAGACCTCACACCCCACGTGTTGAGCAATTCAGCGGTACGTCCACCCGGCCTCCCGCATGCCCACTATACGCCCTCGCTCAAAGTCCGTCAACTGCACATACGGTTCACGTCCACGCTGTCGCGGCATGCTACCAGTGTTAAAGACTGCGATGGAGCTCCGTATGCCACGGCAAACTGGCTGACACTGACGGCGGCGGTGCACAAATGCTGCGCAGCTAGCGCCATTCGACGGCCAATACCGCGGTTCCTGGTGTGTCCGCTGTGCCGTGCGTGTGATCATTGCTTGTACAGCCCTCTCGCAGTGTCCGGAGCAAGTATGGTGGGTCTGACACACCGGTGTCAATGTGTTCTTTTTTCCATTTCCAGGAGTGTATGTGGATCATAACTGTAACGACTTATAGGTAATAAAAATGCATTACAATATGTGAACACAAAAGTTGTGGGTAATTATTGCTGTATTTTACTTTTTACCCAGTCCTATACATTCATCTTTTAACATCGAAATTTTGGGGTCAATTATTATCGGCCGTAGATTGTTAGGCGTCCATGACTAAAGAGAGAACCCCTTCGGTGATTTACAAACATCGCCTATCCCTAATCTGAACAATATCTGTTTTTCAAGCACATTAGTAGGACGTGATTCCTCTGCCTCGTATTATCAATGGTTTCTCTTTGTTCGGGAGCAAGAAAGGCAAGGCTTTAATATCCCGTGGACGACGAGGTCATAGAGGCAGAGCATAAGGTCGTATTTGAGGAGGGTCGTGATGGAAACAGGCCGTGGGGACGTCCCGGCATTTGCCTTAAGTTATTTGTGGAAACCACGGAAAACCTAAATTTGGTTGGTCGTACGAGGGTTTAAATCTCTGTCCTCCCGGACCAACTCCAGTGCCCTACCTGTGCACCACGTCGCTCGGTCTCTTTCTTGGGGATCGGTGACATGGCTCGGTGGAGTGTTGATACGACAGACAAACTTGTTACTGCTTAATGGGACAGGAGTGCTTGTAAAATGTCCCCTTCACAGCTGACATTCTGAGTCGAAAAAGATACAGGGTGTCCGAAAAGAATTTTTTTTTTTCCCACACATCAGTAAACTTCCACATAAGCACCCTTGGTAGCACGTAGCTCATCTAGGCGATATTCAATTTCCGTCCACACATTAGCCAACACCACTGGAGGGATCGATTCAACGACTGTGGTTATCCGTTGCCGCAGGGTTTCAAGATCTGGTACACGTGTTCGGTAGACCTTGTCCTTGACATAACCCCATAAAAAGAAGTCTAATGGGGTTATGTCATGAGAGCGTGGAGGCCAAACCGTTGGCCCATCACGACCAATCCATCGCCCAGGAAAGGTCATATCGAGATAGGCACGGACGTCCAAACCCCAATGAGGCGGTGCACCGTCTTGCTGAAACAAGACATCAGGGTGATACTGAAGCAGCTGAGGAACAGCATACAGTTGCAACATGTCCTGATACACTGCAGGAGTGATGGTAGCCTCAGCGAAGAAGAATGATCCGATAATTCGATCGTGCAATAGCGCTCACCAAACATTCACATTTGGACTGCCTCTGGTGCGCTCCATGACCTCGCCAGGGGCTTGTGAACCCCAAATGCGCACATTATGGCGATTCACTACTCCACTGACAAAAAAGGTCGCTTCGTCGGAAAAGACAATTCGTCTGAGATAACCATCATCGTCCTCAATACGTGATAGCATTTCGACCGCAAAGTCATATCGACGTGTAATGTCATTGGGCAACAAGACCTGAACGATTTGCACTTTGTATCCACGAAACAATAAACGTTTGTGTAAAATGTCATGGAGAGAGTTTTTTGGCATCTGTAATTCACGTGAGGCCCTGCGCACCGATTTCTTCGGACTTCGCAGAAAAGACTGCCTTACAGCTTCCACCCTGTCTGCTGAGGTTCGTGGTCGACCAGACCTCGGAAGGTCAGCAACCGATCCTTTGTTCTTGAACTTCTCATACCAGGCCTTAATGCTCTTGACATCAGGTCGATTCCTTCCAAATGTTGTCTGGAAGTGTCTGCGCACTGTGGTTGGTGATCGTGTCTCATGGTACCACGGGACACCCTGTGCTTTCTCCTGATTGGTTAACATGGCTTCTTGGGCATGTACCTCATCCACTACTTACATACTGCGAACCTAAAACAGAAAAAGAACTTTGATAGTTGTAAACAATTCGACACAAGTTTCATATTTGCATCTTACTTCTAGCCTGAGTTATTAATTTATGTAATCAGGGAAAGTCTTTTCGGACACCCTGTATATCAGAATACTTAAACCTCTCCCCGTAACAGGAGTTTTGTTTTCACCAACAGCACTGCAACAACTTTCGGATATTTTTAGTGTGGAAGGTAATGCTTGAGACCCTAAATTGCGAGTTCTCTAAGCGCATGGCACGCTCCATACAGATCTCTTCCACCTATCTGTTCTCGTAGGCGATATCTCTGCTTTTCATTTTAGTGTCCTCCTTCTCTTTCAAAATGAGCATTGTTGCAAGATTTGTAGTTTGATTTGCTCCGACTTTGTGGATCAAGTCACAGTTCTCGCTCCACTATAGGCCGACACCTGACAACGATCTAAACAGCGCCAAGACGCACACTTGCTGTTCTCTCGTTTGGTAGAGACACTAAATCGCCCGTCACTGGACTAATGTCCAGTGTAGAATAAACCAGCTTGTAGTGAGCATAATAGCAACGCGAATGTTCGCGAGTGTTTTTCGTGACCGACTGCTGTTAACAGCAACGCCAGACTACAAATCCCATAGTCCGTGCGATTAATGACGATTCTTCGATTCATTTTTTTAAGTTCACATTGATAGCCGATCTACATATGATTGAAACTGTAACTACCCTGAAATTACTGGCACTCTGGGACCGCCAAATGGATCCAGCATCCAATTTTGGAATATGTCGTGGCGTAAGTATGATATCGAGGGCAGCGCAATCAAAGATATTAAATTTTGTAAAGCTCGTTTTGGTTGGCATCTATAATGTTTCCTTTTTAATCGTCTCGCAGCACATTGACACACCCTTCCCCTTTTCCGCAGCCCACTCCTTTCCACCCGTGAAAGTGCTTCTGCTATCAGGTTTTATCAAGTATAGTTTCGCGCTCTTATTGTTTATTACGTTAGCGAAGTGTTCTCTTGTGCCGCACGAGCTTGTGTCGTTAACGTTATTACGTATCTCCTCATCAGATTTGAAGCCAAGGGCTATTGGACATATTTAACGGCCGGTCGGGGTGGCCGTGCGGTTCTAGGCGCTACAGTCTGGAACCGCGCGACCGCTACGATCGCAGGTTCGAATCCTGCCTCGGGCATGGGTGTGTGTGATGTCCTTAGGTTGGTTAGGTTTAAGTAGTTCTAAGTTCTAGGGGACTGATTACCTCAGAACTTAAGTCTCATAGTGCCCCGAGCCATTTGAACCATATTTAACGGCATACATTGGAAACATGTAAACAAACAAAAAATAAAAACTGCAACCTTTCTCAAATGTCATATCTACCAGTAACAGCTAAAAAGCGACGTATAAAGCTGGGTGCTAAGCCCCCAAGGGATTCTTCCGCTTGAAGAAGGAAAGTTTTCGTCGTTTTCTTACCTTTCGCGCATTCTCTTGTGAAGTGTGAATGTTTTTTGGGAAGCATATCTTTTTAAAGCGTCGATAAATGATAAGAGCTTGTGTTTCATGTTTCTGATTGTGGTGGTGTTGAAGAAGAGAAAAAGGGGATAATAAAACCAGATGCTAGCATATGGCACACTCCTTTCGATTTGCATTGAACTTCCGTATTCGGCTGACGGGTGGCTATCAACAGTTTCACGTGCCCACTGTCATAAGGTTCTGCGTAGGGGTGAATGTTTTAACGTAGAAACTTTGTATTGCTACATCCCTGTTTGGCCTGATGCCGGAGATGAATAATTCCTTTCGCCCACTCGATTTGAACCAGTTGTTCTCGAGTCGAGCGCCATCGCACTAGCGGCCGCGGTCCACAAAGATACAACACAGTACGCTGCAACCATGAGAATTTTTAATTATTTTTCCTCTTCTTAGTGGCACATATTGATGAAAAGATTGGCCTTTCATCATTTTCCTGAGTACTAATTGTGAATCAGGTTTAGGGGGAAAAAATGAAAACTTGTTTGCAGTGTAACGTGTTAATTAATAGTCAGGTCGAACTGCGCTGATAACGAATTTGTTTTGGGGAAGAAAGCTGTAAGCTATTTGTCAAAAACAAGTACAAAGAATGAGACGAACGTTGACGGCGTATGTGGCAGAGTGTTGCTGACAGGTTCAGTGGCTGCAAAGACTCACTAAACAGCAGAAAGTATGTAGATATTCATTTTATAAATTCAAACGCCTTTTTTGTTGCATTATAGAAATGTTCCGCCTTTTTATGTGTACCGCTTCATCAGTGAACTTTTTCTGAAATGATGCAGTTATATATTTGTCTTTTTGTTATTGCGTCGCAGTTTTGCAGGTAAATATGGCAGTTATTCTGTCTTTTGCGTACGTGTGAAGCCTCATTTGCACCAAATGCGTTTCGCTTTATTTAAAGCATCTTCGTTGATCAATGTAAGAATTGGGGTTTTATTTACATATCGTTCTAACGAGATCATAATCCACTCTCATGTTTAAAATTACTTTTATTGCTGTCATGTTTTGACTAACAGCCCCCCCCCCCTCCCTCCCACAAGAAAACCACCACTCTACCACCATTGAAATATATATGACTATGTTCAGATCTGTGTGAAATCTTATGAGACTTAAATGCTAAGGTCATCAGTCCCTAAGCTTACACACTACTTAACCTAAATTATCCTAAGGACAAACACACACACCCATGCCCGAGGGAGGACTCGAACCTCCGCCGGTACCAGCCGCACAGTCCATGACTGCAGCGCCTCAGACCGCTCGGCTAATCCCGCGCGGCTAGATATGAAACTAATCAAATTCAGCAACAAAAAACATCTAACACCACAAAAAAGATTCCAAATTTAAAAAGTCACTACAGAAAACTAGCAGATACTAAACGACAAAACATTAGCAAAATGGCTCTGAGCACTATGCGACTTAACTTCTGAGGTCATCAGTCGCCTAGAACTTAGAAATAATTAAATCTAACTAACCGAAGGACATCACACACAACCATGCCCGAGGCAGGATTCGAACCTGCGACCGTAGCGGTCGCTCGGTTCTAGACTGTAGCGCCCAGAACCGCACGGCCACTTCGGCCGGCAAAAACATTAGCGACCAAACCTTATTTAAGCTAATGAGATATCTAGTAGATAAATAATAATCACTCTCTCGGAGCCATGAAAAAAATTAACATATAGAACAGATAACATATCTATTCACGATCATCCACCCCAGTACCATGACAAACA